>NC_141240.1:4584135-4921635 GCF_054856555.1 Leptonotus elevatus | reverse complement strand
TCTCATCGAATCTGCACAATTCACGTAGGTCACCTATTTTGGTTTCAAAAGGGCAAATTTTGCCATAAGGTGAGTGATTTAATTTCCATGCCACTTCTCCAGGGACCACTACATCACTAAAGTGTTCTGGTGTTCCCCAGGGGTCTGTCTTGGGCCCCCTCCTCTTTATCATCTACATCTTACCTCTTGGCAATATCTTTCGCAAATTCATTTTATATTTTCACTGTTACACGGATGACACCCAGCTCTACCTCGCCATCAACCCCAATGCCACTCTCTCTCTCCTTCCTCCCTTACTGACGGTTCTCATCCAATCTTCTTCAATTTATCAGTAACAAAACTGAAATCCTATTGATAGGTACTAAGTCCACTTTAGCCAAAACTGACAGTTTTTTTCAATGCATTTGATGATTTCTTTGTTTCCCCCTCCCCTCAGGTTAAAAGTCTGTGTCATCCTCGACAGCACACTTTCTTTTCAGTTACACATAAACAACATCACCCGATCTGCATATTTCCATTTACGCAACATAAATCGTCTCCGCCCTTCTCTCACCCTCCCCCCACACTCCTGCTGGCCTGGATTATTGTAACTCTCTTCTGTTTGGTCTCCCCATCCAATCACTTCAAAAATTACTTCTCCCGAACTGCAATAGTAGGCAATCACAGTTATGTAAATTGTGGGGTGCCCCAGGGATCAAATCTGGGGCCAGTACTTTTTCTTCTTTATGTGAATGATATTACAACCATTTCTGAATTGTTAAAAATTTATTTTGTTTGCAGATGACACCACTTTGTTTTATGCCGGGGGGAAAATATATATATAATGTATTACAAGTAATAGAGAATGAGTTCAAGAATATTATGAAGTGGTTCAATGCTAACAGACTGTCTATAAATATTAGTAAAACCAGATTTATGATTTTCAGTTGTAGAAATATGGATGTCGAAGCAACACTAACTGTGCAAGGCATTGAAATAGAAAGGACTAATGGAATTAAGTTTCGAGGTATCATTATTGATGAACATTTAACATGGAAAGCGCATATAGAACATGTCAAATCTAAGGTGTCACAAACCGTAGCTGTGTTACACAAGGTCAAAGAATAATTGAACAAGAAAGGTTTGTTAATGTTGTATAATTTATTGATTGTTCCATACCTGACCTATTGCATTGAAGTGTGGGGGTGCACAGCCAAAACCTACACTACCTACACCTCCATCTTTCTTTTACAGAAACATGCTATTTGTGTTGTTTGCGGTTGTGGATACAGAGACCACACTAACCCATTATTTATACAACTAAACACTTTAAAATGTAATGAATTGATGGAGTTTAACCACCTCAAAATATTGTACAAAGCCCATCGTGAAATTTTACCAGTTAATATACAAACTAAATAAATAAAAAGGGAAAGTCAGTACAAATTGAGAGGAACAGACGCTTTTTCCAAACCTCAATATAGAACAACAACAACAACAAAGAAGATGTATTTCAACTCAAGGTGTCAGTCTGTGGAAAAATCTGGATTGTAAAACAAAATCTTCTCAGTCTATTTGTATTCTTTAAAAAAGCATAAAAGCACAATTACTACAAAAACATATACAGTATAGCACAAGGACACACAGTTGAATTATTTTGTTATAACACTGAAAGCGTCTTGACCGCTCATTGTCATTAAATTTGTGTTGTTGTTTTTCTTAGTTGATCAGGGGCAGACAAAACAAGTTTTACTTCTTTCTGTCCCCTTTAATTTATTTTTCTTTACTTTGAATTTGAATATTGCTTTATATTGTATTTTTCTTTTAAAAATGAATGAAATAAATTGATTGATTTTTTTTTTTTTACTCCGCTGCTCGCATTATTACAAGGACCCCTTCCATGCACCACATCACTCCAGTCCTGTAAAAACTTAATTGGCTCCTTGTCTGTTACCGCATCAAATACAAAATACTGATTTGCACTTTTAAGGCCATAAATAACTTTGCTCCTCCATATCTCACGGACCTTCTCCACATTGCCACACCTTTTCGCTCTCATAGCTTCATCTGGCCTCCACCTCTCCATCCCTTTTGCCCGCCTGGCTACCGTTGGAGACAGAGCTTTCAGCCGCTGCCCTCAGTCTTTGGAATGCACTACCACCTGACATCTGTAAGATGGATTCATTAACACTCTTTAAAACCTCAAAACCTACCTTTTTCTGACTGTTTTTTTCACTTTAACATTGTCAAAGTACTCTCTATTTTAAATTATGTATTATGTTTTGTTATTTTATTTTGTTAGGTGACCTTGAGTGTCTTGAAAAGTGCCTATAAATGAAAGGAATTATTATTATTAAGTCTAATTCTTTTCTAACCAGGAAGCATGACTGGATGTTATGTTGCTTACGCATAAATCTGGCTACAACTGGGCTCCGCCTCCAACACATAGCTGGTATGTGTAACTGAAAAGGGCCCACATACATGAAACATTTGGGTATGGATGAACTACATGCAGCTTATACGGACCAGTCACACATTTAAATCCAAACATGCACAAACGTAACTGTGCTGCCATCTCAAATTATGACGGCATTTCTGTCAGTTCAGGCATCACAGCACTATGTCGGCCAATTTTTGAAGACATTTCCTTAGGTTAGACATTAGTCCAAGTGCAGTGCAGCAAATAGGCATGCACAAGTGAACCCTATATATATATATATTTTTTTTTTTTAAACATCAGCAACGCTAAGAAAGAAACATGAAGCTTTGGCGCGTTCGAACAGTTTGCTAGGCAAGCTTTTCTTGAAAAGCTGTGGCAGATTTGGGGCAAAACCCTGACACAATAAAAGCTTGTAGTTGAGTTAGTTTTCTAAACAATACACTATTGTACTGTACCACCATACAGTAACTTGATCCACATATTTTTAGTTTGCAGCAGGTATGTGAACGGTCACGAAGGGACGTTTCACCAAAGACAAGGACTTTTTATCTGATGTGGCTGTGGGTGTTGCCAATACAAACTCAGGCAAGCCAGGAGCACAGAAGAAGCGGTCATTTGACATAGAAAATAAAAGCCGGCTCATCTGTGCTTGTGCAAGACCTCTCGAAATGGGTCAGATCCTGAGCAATACTGCGGTGTCATCAAGCAAGACAAAGCTGCCAGTATTTGACGACTCTGCAGAGTCAAGGCGCTCCGTCTTTAACCCTCAAGGCTGGATTTACACTGCACGGTTAACATGACAAGTCAGATTTGTGGCTGTCAAGTTTCACAATTGGGATATGAGTCATGGCAGTGTAAAGAAAAAACTCACAAATGAATCAGATATCTTTAGAATGGTGGATGAAGAACCAACAGTACAATACGCATAAGATATCTGCCAACGCACAGATCAGATATAAATCCACAATGCCAGCCTGACATTATTTATTGAAATGCTCTGATCAATGACGTATACATGCACCTGGCAAGAACCAGAATGCTCATGTGAATCACTCAAAGGAGTTCTCCACAATATCAAATTGGGGACTGCTCCAATGTAATATGCTTTGTTTCTTCATTAATTCTGGCCACACAAAAAATGACCATAAAAAGCTGAAAAGATGGCCATAAATACATTTACCAGCTAGTCAGCAAAGAAATGTAAGCTCATGTAATTATGACATTACATTAATAAATGTAATATACTTCATTAATTAAAGGCAGCTCAGTGACCATGTGGTCTGCCTCACAGCTCTTGGTTTGTAGCTCAGTCCAGGCTGCTCTCCCTCACACGCTTGTGAGGGTTTTCTCCAGGTGCTTCGGTTTCCTCCCACATTCCAAAGACATACATGCTACATTCATTGAAGACTGTTTGTCCAGAGAGAGACGAATGTGAGTGTGAATGCTTGTTTGTCTACAAGTTTCCTGTGATAGGCTGGCGACCAGTCCAGGGTGTACTCTTGCCCAAAGTCAGCTGAGATAGGCTCTACTGGCTTCCAGTGACTCAGAACAACAACAACAACAAAAGATGGATCAACATTTAATGTAATAATAAATAAATATTTGAAAATGTAACAAGATATTTTAAAATGGTCACATCAACAATTAAAATTTCGCAGTTCTCAATTGTTTCAAGACTACCTTCCCCGTTACGTACAGTATCTTATAAACTTCACGTCATAAATACAACTTCCGGGTTTTACATCGAAAATGACCGGAAGCCGGTTTGTTGTCATGGTGTTAAACCTGACACCTGACGTGTAAAGTAACAGCAGGGTGGAAAAGAGCAAAACAAAATAAACAGCCATTGCACTTCAACTAATGGTGGCGCAAATAGACCGACGGCGTATCAATAGATTCGTGTTTTTGATACATTTGGGAGGCAGACTGCACACACAGTGCCAGTCTGCCAGACAACGTGATCTGACAAGACTACACCCCTCTCGCCCTGCGGCTCAAGTCGCTTTTTGTCGGACGGATTTCCAAAGCTAATCACAGTGTTCTCCCTTGTAGCGCAAACTGCTACTGAAAATGAAAGGAACATATTCACGAGTTGACCCAGAAGTGACGTAACCTAGGACGACTAAGGGCAATGAAACACGCCAATAGCGTTTACAAGCAGCTATCCTAGAAAGGATACTTACAGTGAGAAGAATCTGTATCTTTGAGCGTCTACAACGCTTCTGTCGCGCTTCACAGCCGCCCTGATGAACTTCGGGTTTCACGCCAGGGCTGTTAGTCCACTGGGCCGCCAGCTAAAACTTGCGTGAAACAATTTAAAATGTGAGGAATCTGTTAGGAAGGCAGTGCAGAATTCCATCTGGTTACGTTCCAGCCTTTTGTCGAGCTAGCAAGGGCAAACTACGCGACTTCCGGTGGAAACCGGTTTAAAGGTTTCATCGAAAAGCACATATTCAGCCTAACCCTAACCTATTGCTTAAGTACTGGAAGGACAAGAACAAATTAAGAAATACGATTAAACGATTTTTTTTATGTGTCACAGTTAATAAATAATGATATTAAGTATAATTTAATAAAATCGTACTGAATATGCTTTTACTGTGGTTAAACGTCACTTCTGGTTAGATTTTGCATAACATCTTTAGCTTTCCAACCGCGGTAGGTCTGGTCTCTCGTTCACTCACACGCTACGTCTTTTCTACAGTCATCCCTCTTTATTTTCGTAATTATTACGCATTGTAAATACCATTCAAAAGGGATATTTTTCATTTTTTGATTTGCAAAAATGATTATTTAGTATCATTCATGTGGATTTTTTGACACGCTAGCTGTAATGTTTATTGATAGACGTTTTATATATATATATATATATATATATATATATATATATATATATATATATATATATATATATATATATATATATATATGCATTGACAAACTTCTGCTCCACACTTCAAGCCAAATATCAGTAATATATTGAAAATGAGTGGGATGAATATAATTTACAGTGTGCATGCGCCCTCAAATCTTCTACTTACTCCCATAAAATTTCAAGTAAATAAAATTAATCTGGATTACTGTATATATACAGACCCTTTCCAAAACACTACAATATCATGGAAAAGGGCTAATTTCCATAATTTCATTCAAAAAGTTAAACTTCCACAGATTATACAGTCGGGCCTCAAAATTGAAACAATTTAACATACTATGAATGTGTTAATTTTTACATAAATTGGTCTTCTAGCTCATAAAACCCACACAAAGAGGAATTCATAAAATTAGAATACCGTGAAGAATTCACCATGTAATTCTCAGTTTTTGTAGAAAAAAATAAAGACATAAGGATAGCATCAAATGACAATCAACCAAAATATGGTATTTTCAAAATGATGTGTTAATCTTAATACTTGGTTGTGAATCCCTTTGCCTTAATCACTGCCTAGATGTGCTGTGGGTGGCATTTCCTGGGCGATTTCCTTGATAATTGTCAGCTCTTTTTTTGGGTCTGATGGTCCTCATTTTCCTTTCATTATAGATTCTTAATGGCTCCAGCGAGTTGGCTGGCGAGTCAAGGACTGTGAAGGCATTGGCATCAAACCAGATTTTGGTGCTACTGGCGGTATGGGCAGTGGCCAGGTCTTGCTGGAAGATGAAGAATCTGTATCTCCGCACAGATCCTCAGCAGAAGGAATTATGAAGTCCTAAAACATTCTTATAGACTGTTGCAGTTACCTTGGAGTTAAGAAAGGTGAGTTTACAAACAGCTGCACTGGACATTGCACCCCAAATCACAACTAATTGTGGATTTCACACTTGACCTCAATCAGCTTGGGTTCTGTTCCTTACTTGTCATCAGCCAAACACTTGGACCTTGAATCCCGAATGAAAGGCACACTTTATTTTCATGAGATATCCAAGGTCACCACAACAGTCAAGGTATTTATCAAATAGTCTGTTATGGAGAGAAATATATATTTGTAGGAAATGCCACATTCACAGTCCTGACAAGTTCATATTGTAAAATAACAAGAATTTCTTTGCATCTTACACTCTTGAAGTGAGCTTTACCATGTTGAATCGAATCATAATCCCACTAAATTTAACCTAATCGTTCTTTTAAAATAAACCATCAAATCGTATTGTACCTCACATGGGAATATGCATCAAATCACCAAATTAGCAATCATACTTTTAGACATTTAGCAAATGAGAACTGTGGTCACCATAAGCATGACTGGGTCAGTGGTTAGCACATCACAATTCTAATGTTGGGGGTTTGAATTCAAGTTCCAGCCATCCTCTGTGGAGTTAGCATGTTCTCCACAAGCTGACGCGTTTTAGCTTCCTCCCACATTCCAAACATGTTTCTTAGGCTAACTGAAGACACTAAATTGTCAGTAGGTGCAAATGTGAAAGTGAAATGGTTATTTGTCTGTATAGTATGTACTCTGCAACAGGCTGGCGACCAGTCCAGGATATACCCTGCCTTTCACACAAAGCAAGTTGGGGTAGGCTCCAACTCACCTGCGATCTGAATGAAGATAATATATGGATTAATGGATAATTGTGGTTCACTGGCATTAATTGCTTTTCTCCACTAATGAAAAACAACAACAAAAAAGAAACCATCTGACTTTATTAAAACTGCTTCTGATTTTACATACAATACAGAATTACATATTTACAAATATACAGTTATAATAGCTTTTTATCAATGCCATAATCAGTAAATATACAGTAGGAAAATAAAGATTGTGGTTGCTGCAATGTGCTGTGTAAAAAGAAAGTACAAAATATAAACACAATCTCTCCAGCTCCATGTTGACAGTACAAATAATTGTGTGACTGTGATCAAACACTAACAACTTTAGTGCCTGTCAGCTTTCATATGAGGGCAGAAAATAAATACTCCAAATGCACAACAATGGCTGGTCAAACATTTTTCTGGGGGAGAGACTCACAAAAGATATTCTCTTCATGACTATCAAGCACTAGAGAATTAGGTGAGGTATTTGACAGAACACAGTACAAGAGCGACAATTTTATATTAGAATGACCAACACACAGCGACAGCCACAGTTTGAGATTTGCTGGCTGACTATTTTGTAGCTTTTGTGAGACATACCCCTTACATAGGGAAGACATGCAGTCTGTGATGGACAATCACACTGGACTGAAGTGATTCTCAACAAAAACATCAAGAACACTGATAATTGTCACAAGACAGACCTGATTCCAAGCAATAAACAGGTGGGGCTGCTTTTACTACAGCAGTGAGCTGCACTGGATTTAGGTGCCACAACACCCATGTGAGTACAGTAAAAATGGAAGGTTGTCAAAATGGCTGTCTATAGAAAACAAGGTAACAGGCATTCTTCAGTTATTTTAGGGCCATCCTTGCTGTGTATGTCACACATAAAATAACATTTTGTGTGTGCCTGTCTGCCAGTTATATGGCAGTGTTGTAGAAAATGGTTGTCAGGCCGATGGAGCAAACAAGCTGAGCCGGTCTTGGTCTAGTTGCTTGGAGAGAAGTGACTACTGTCACATGCCTGAGTTGGGCTGGGAGCAACACAATGGGACAAAGCCTTTTTTTTCTTTTTCTTTTTTTTTTTAAAACTGCAAACCAGAGATAAGTAAGCAGAATCTGGAAAAAAAATCCTTGAGTATACTTTAAGTCTGATGTTTTGGATCTGCGACACAAGCACATATGATTTGTTATGAAAACATATTTGCATGTATATGTTGAAGAATGTACACACTAAAGACTTAAGTCCAAGTGGGGCTGGAATGTGGTCACACCTGCCAGCCCCGTGCTGCCTTAGAGGTTAATCCAGAGCAGCTGAGAGGTGAGGACAAGGTCCACATCCTGTCAGATTGCTTTGTGGAAGTAAAGTATGTCTGACCACCAGATGACGCTGGTGATTCCAACAGTGTGGCATTCAATATTGATGGGAACAACTGCAAAAATCTCAGAAGCCTATTAGCCCTTGAGCTGCGGGGCGATATATACTAGTTGCAGCTCAATGCCTCTGCTTTTCTCAGGAGAATTGTGCTGGCTGTGACTTACTGGCAAACAGCAGCACGCGATAACAATCGAGCGCAGGCATTCTTGAGACATGTCCACATTAATGCTACATAAGTGAACACACAGAGACTGCAATTAGCATGTAACACTCAGCTAAAACACTGGTGCCGATCTCTGATGTGGCGACACGTAGTTTTCTGTGGTGCTGGCTGGGTCAGGGTTTGATGTCTGAGAAGCTGGTGTAGGTCTCACTGCAGCTGGAGGAAGTGCTAAGGTTTCCCGAGACACTGTCATCTGCAGAACAAATTCAATTTCAACTTGGAACGCAATGGTCTGGACTAAGAACACACACAAACATTCTCACAACAAAATTCAATTCAATGCACAAAATGTCGACTGATTACTGAGCCCGACCTGAGCTGCTGAGTGACTGAGATGACTTGGACTCAGATATTAGGGTGAGTAGGTTTGCATGTGCCATCCAGCCCTCCTTGCTACTGCGAAGGTTCCTCACGAACCTGCACGGAAACACATTTGCTGTAGACTGTGAAGGAGCAACAAATATTTATTTTGTACTACATGACTTACCACTGGCCCTCCTCTCCCTCTTTGATGAGCTGCACCACATCTCCGCTCTTGACTGACAGCTCCTGAGGTCCCGACTTCTCGGAGTCTGCTACCACCGTATACTTCCCTGGAATCTAAAAGCCAATCCACTTTGAGCAATACGTGACTCAAAAACTACAAAGCAGGTTCTTGTCCACTTAAATACTACTTTAACACGCCTGAGTTCATACAATTTGGAGTAGAGTATATCGACACAGATTGTGTTCAACATTTACTACGGCGTATTAGGGCCACGTATTATTTGTTTTTCTGTGGGGGGTAATATTCTGACAAAAATATGCATTTTCGGCATTCAGACGAAATAAAATTAAAGCCGAAAGAATATGGCCAAAAGAGGATGTTGTGGTGACGCAAGCAAAAAACAAAAAAAACGCTACAAGCAAGTGTCTGTTTGAATTAAACACCAAACACAGGAGTGAGTGTCCGCCTTGCTGGTCGCTAGCGTTGGTGAGTACCGGCAGATTCATTGTGCACACCGGAGAAGGAGAGGGTCGCTTGGTAAAGAGAGCGATGCAGAGTGCTACTACAGGTGAGCCACTCTTTCTCCTGCAGCGCCTTCCTTTTTTTCTTTGATGAGAGCCCCTCGATCGCTTCCACTTTTTCACTTGCATTCTGGGCCATGCTAAATACTTTAGCTAATGTTAGCACTATTGCTATCTACAGTTTTAAACAGGTAAACACTTACCACGATCTCCGGGTAGAGACAGACCTGTACAGGACGCCGTGTGTGACTTTGCAGTCCGTTCCCAAAACTGATTAGCTGGTGCGAAGAAATGTATTTACTTATTTTTTAACGTTGGTGAATGTGCCGATTTTAAGTGCGCCGCACCGTGTCCCGCTCCAAATAGCCTACAAATGCGGCTTCTGCACCGCACCGCACATATCTGTGCTCGCCGGTGCAAACTAAAGTACATTGACTATAAAGTGCAATTGCACCGCCAGAAAATGCTCAGTTGCTCTCCCCGCGTTTGGTGTTTAATGTACTGGGTACGGACAGCGACAAAGACGCCTCACTTTGCGAAGGTCCACATCTTCAGGATCAAGCACTTAAGTTAGTTTGTTAAAATTTATATTTATTTGTACATTTATGTTTCCAGAATTATTATTTAAACATTCATAATTTTTAGTAGTTAGGTTGATTGCGTCGAATCTGCTGCTCTCCGTCATTCACTTGCATTTACTTTAAGTATGCTTACTTCTGATTGGTTAGTGTTAGTCAGCTGATAAGGGATCAGGAAGTGTTGTCGCTCTCGCTGCCGTGTATAACAAGCAAAGTGTAAATTAAGAATTAATCTGTCTCCATACTGCCTTTTCATTTTATAAACAGTGTCCCATTAACCATTGACGAATCCTCACTTTAGACTATAGCTATTAGCTACGCTACATGTATTTCTTGTAAGTTTGAGGGTTTTTTTCTTGCAAATTTGCCACTTTCTTAAGTGGCAAATTTGCGAGTCTTTTTCTTGCAAATTTGCCACTTTTTTTCCCCGCAAATTTGCGAGTTTATATATATATATATATATACGTGGCCCTAATATGCCGTTGTAAACATTAAAGGTATCCCCATAGGGCAATCATTTTTGCCATTCTCACCAGCTTCTGTCCTGCATCATCCTCAGCGTCAGAGTTCAATGGTTCCTCGCCACTGGAGTAGCCATCATTCTCCTCAGAGGCGTCCACCGAGAGCGACACTTTGGTCCAGCCTGTAAGAACAAGGCGTGAGAATGCATGAGAGATTTGTATTAGGAAAAAAAAAAAAGAAACATTTAGAGAAGTGATAGAATGGCACACAGGAACAAGATGTGTGTGGAGTAATTGCCAGAAGCCGGAAATGTGCCTCTTGGAGCAATAGCCCAAAATATGATCCACACGAGAGCCCTGAATTTGGGCCACATTTTACAAACTCAAACAACAAATCACAGCAAATCACAGCAAATGGCTGCTCTGTACCTCGCCGCTTGCTCTGTAACAGACTAGAGGCACTGGCCCATTTGGCTTTGCTCAGACTGATGTGAGGGGCTAGACAAGGACAAAGAGCCAGCAAAAATTAAGAAAGGGCCTTCTCCATGGAAAACAGACATAAACTCCACAAATTACAAAACACTCATGGCTGAATGATTGTGATGATAATGTCGATGATTCTGACCTGTGGATAATAGTTATACACATGACAATGTGAATTGCAAGGAGAATGATCAGTCCCTCTAATAATGGTTGTACAGTATATCCATTCCAACACCCCAGCCAGTTACCACTGGACTGTGTTGAAAACACAAGACGATGAAAACGCACAAAACATATATGAGCATAAGAAGAAAGACAGATGACAAATGGGAAACTGACAACCTATTGAATAATGAGACAACATTATACCTTTGAACCCAAACGGAGTCGGGTCACTCTTGACCAAGTGGCGCTTGTCACTGTGCTCTGGGCTCATGCCCGAGCCTGGCCACACAGGTAAGGACAGTGAAGAGCGGGAAAAAAGGAGAGTGAGGGAGCAGACAGATACAGACAACAACAATCAAACAGTTTGCTTTCTGCGAGCTACACGGACTCGTGCAATTCTCCACTACGACCACTAGAGGTCAGTGTTCACACATGAGCAAGGAATGGCTGAGAAATTACTCTTCTAAAGGGTTCTAACTAATTGTGCAGTGGTAGCACTGGACACAGCACAGTAAAATGTTTTACTGTAACAAGAAGTTTGTCTGCAACAAGCAGTGGCTGATAAAACAGGTCAATTATTTTATATCATTTAAAAAACAAGAATCAAAGGCCTTTCTTTTATGGTAAATGGTACTTCATTTATATAGCGCTTTTCCACCTTACAAGGCCCTCAAAGCACTTTACATTCGACTACCCATTCACTTACTGATAACGTAGCATCAGGAGCAAGTGGGGGTTCAATATCTTGCTCAAGGATACTTCGACATGGTCACAATGGCATGGGATCGAACCCACAACCTCTGGATTGGGCCGCCGCATCTTATTTGAACATTACTGTATTTTGTTCAACTCATAGGGGGGCAGCTTTATAGTATGGGGAGAGCATTTGTCCCCAAAAATGTCACGCAAATATAGCCACGATTGACACATTTAACAAAAAAAAATTAAAAGTTGCATTGCTTATAATTTGTAAATATTAAATTCTGCTTGTTAATTGTTGGTGTGTTTGTGGATCAGTGGGCACATGCATTTATTTTTAAGACAAACGTGACCGTTTTTTTAAGGATATTTGCACGCATGTTGCAAAAATTTGGCTAAAAGGCAGTGTTGCTCTCTCTGTTGAACGTAAACAATCTCCCGATTTTTGTTAAAAAATTGGAAATTGAAAAACGAGCCATTATGCGGTTCTATTATGTGAGTGTTTAACACAAGCTGAAAGACTTTCTTCTGCTGCTAACGCACACATAAATAAATAGTGAAAAAGACGATGACTTTAAGCCATGTTTTAACAGTGACCCTTGCAGAGGGAGCAATAAAACATGCACTCGCGCAAGTGCAACCAGATGAAAGTTTTATTAGCACACACTGAAAAGTTGGCCCCATTTGCAAGTATACACACACACACACACACACACAGTCTCGAGCTCTGAGAGGTCTTTTTTTTTTTTCATCCGTGCAGAGTCAGTAGCTTATTTGTTTGTGTTCAAAATATCCACCTGGAATTTGTCATTTTCATGATACAGTCGATGGTGGGTGATACTAAAATCCGCATAGAATTAATGTTGTTTGAAATGCACTGGGGGGCTTCCCGGAATTTTTTTTTGAAAAAAAAAAAAACAATTTGAAAAAAAAAAACCGAAAAAAAACCCCAGGGTGAATATGTGAATCCATGGGTGCTGAACCGTGATTATGCGATGTTCAACTGTATTGCACATACGAACGATTTTGTATAAAAAGGGACTAAAATTTCCTTTCCTCAGTTAACCTGTCAAATCGTAACAATTTCAACAAAAGTCCACTTAGAGGGTCAGAAAGTGACATGTCAAACAAACTAATATGCATCTGGATCTGACCCAGATCAGATCCCTGGCATCAAGATACAGCAGATTTAACAGATTTAATAATGTAACATACATATCGCTGTCAAATCTGCCAATTAGACTGGAATTTGTTGAGTGTACAGTCATGCCCTTCCATACCACAGGTCAGATTTCACAGCCTCGGCTATTTGCAGATTTCAAATTTGAACATATCAATTCTCATTTGCATACGCAACAAAGCGCCGCAGTGAGCTGAAGCTTGCTCCAAATGTCATGAACGCTCTTCATAATTAATGGCGGTTGCATCAAAACCACAAATTGTTATGCTGTACTACATACCAATAGTGCTGAGACAACTGTTGTGATTTGGCGCAATATAAATAAGCTTGAATGAAATTAAATTGAATTATCACAGCATCTGCAGCACTTCTATAAAAAGGCCAGTCAAGATTGATCATGTTACCTTTTGGACTCTTGAGATTACTGAAAGTAAAACGCTTTTTAGCCACGGAAGACCTGTCCGCGGTTGGACTTGTCACCGTCTCATCTGGAAGCAATGAGTTGATAAATGGGAAGCAAGACGCGTAGGTGCCGGTCACAGAAGCACAAAAGAAGATGAGATAGATGAGGTGGTGAAGACAGGAGCAGGATTACAGATCACTTCCAGATCATAAAGCAGATTGAAATCAGTCCCTTGATGCTTTCAAGAGTTTTCACCTTTATGTTTGGCAAGCGAAGAGTTGTTGTCGGACAAGGGGTTCGCTTCCGCCTTCTTGTCCTCCTGCTTTTTCTGGTTCTTTTGACTGCTGCTCCGAAAGGGGCTGTGTAAAAACAGCAAAATAGAGTCACCACCACAATATGAAGGTTTAACAAGTGATGTGTAGAGCGGCCCACACTACCCACCTGAGGGAGATGGAGCAGTTGGTGGTTTGGTTTGGGGGATCACAGCTCTTCTGCTGGATGGCATCTACAAATGATGGAACCAAAAGCTTACAAGCAAATCGGCTTTGCCAGTGAGTGAAGTGTTGACGATACCTCTGCAGGCTTTGAGCTGTTGGGTGAGAACTTTGCGGATCTCATTCACCCAGGATGTTTTGATCTCAGGTGTTGGAGCCTAAATAAAAATAACATTTCAATATAAGCTTCAGGTTGTGTTTGATTCTCCTGGTACATTTAGCCCCACTAAACACACCCGAACATAACATTCTACAAAACGCATGTTTTTCCCCTCATGGATAATAGTGTACGTTGGTCTTAAAACTCATATGATAAAAAAAAAAAAAGACTACTTGATGATTTTGAGCTACAGAACTTAAACAGAAGCCTGATGTCTATGGAGGATCAAAGCTGCCAATTTGTATTTTTTTTTAAAGACTAAATAAATAAAAAGTGAAAATAAAAACAGATATGAAAATATAATAAATAAAAAAATACATGGAAATAAAAACAACTATATATGCAAAAATAAATACAAAAATAAAAACAAGATTAAAAAAATACAAATACATTTTACAAATAAATGTGGAAACAAAAAATTAATATAGAAATATAATTAAATATCAATCAATAAATAAAAACGCTCTGCTCTCTAATTAATTTTTTTCATGCTGCAGATGCTCTGCCAGGTCGAAATGTTATTCAAATGAAAGGGCGGTCCTAAGCTTTTATTTATTTTTATTTATTTATTTATGGATATATATATATATATTTTAATTTCCATTTATATGAATTTTTTTTATTACATTTTTTAAATTATTTTTTTATATACGTTTTTATTTTCACTTTTATTTATTTAGTAATTTATTTATTTTTAATTTTGGCAGTTTTGGTCCTCCATAGATGTCACTTTGGGCTAATTTATTTGTGGCACGTTTTGATCTACTGTTATCTGATGTAATTTTCAGGAAAGAATGATAAAGCTTACCTGGACAATAAAAACTTCCTCTCTTGAATTACACCAAACCTCAAACTTCTTGTTGTCACCTTTAGCATTCTCTGTAATTCCCACTGCACTCATCTGATTGGAAAACACAGCGAAAATATGAGCTTAGCAATATGAAAGCTGTGTGATTCTGTACTAAACATGGCAGTGCCTTACATTAAGAGAGTGTTTGAAGCTGTAAGATGGCGCTTTTTCGTATCCCTCGCCATTCTCATCCCTCTTCTTGCAGAAGAGCAGGGCCTTCTCATGCAAAAACAGATGCCTCTGCATGGGCTTGAACCTGGCCAGGTCCTTGACCTTGGCATGCCCTTTCTTGTGCTCCGTCCAAACGCTGAAGGAGCCTTGCATCAGCAAGCGACCCAGCTCTGAGAGGTTACCCTGAAATAAGAGGAAAATATTCACTGTCACTCACAGGTTGGACAGGTTGGACAGAAAATTTGAAATTTGAAATTTGAAATTTAAATTTAAATTTAAATTTAAATTTAAATTTAAATTTAAATTTAAAATTAAAATTAAAATTAAAATTAAAATTAAAATTAAAATTAAAATTAAAATTAAAATTAAAATTAAAATTAAAATTAAAATTAAAATTAAAATTAAAATTATATCCCGAGCCTGAACTTTTTCCGGGGAACGGTGTGGTGCAGTGTCCAACGTGCCGATTCGTTGTTTGACCAACATCAAGCCATTAATTAAATATTTGATTCGTCACCGTGGATGGACTGGGCATTTGGGAAACTCGTAAAAGTGTCAGGTCATCTCTTTCATTATCCATTTATATTATGTATAGTACAGTATAGCACTGCGGGTTGCAGTCCCCACTCGTGCTTCACTGTAGGGTGGAAGGTTCTTTTGCCGGTATGCAGTGTTGACTTTTCACCAAACATGACTGTTTTAGTTGTGACCAAACAGTTCAATTTTGGACTCCTCTGTCCACAGAAGACACTTCCAAAAAGCTTCAGGTTTGTCCAGGTACTCGCTGGCAAAGTTGAGATGGGCAGCTTTGATTTTTTTGTGATAAGAGGCCTCTACCTAGCAAGCCTTCCATGAAAGCCTTGTCGATTGACTTTTCTTCTGATTGTTGAAGCATGCACATGTGTCCCAGTAATTGTAGTTTAAAAGATAAGTGAATAAAAAGAATACTTGAACCTGGAAGGTGTGAATTTTTTAAGCAAGTTAAAATTTATATGGAAAAGTGTTATCTGAAAGTACCCTCCATTCATTGAGATAGAAAAGTGGAACAAATGATATCCAATGGAAAAATGCAAAAAAATAATAATTCACTCAATAGCGCCACCAACGCATGCAGTTTCTCTCTTCATTTAGATGGAAAAGTGGAACTAATAATATCCATTTGAAAAATGCACACACCCAAAATAATCACTCAATAGCGCCACCTAGGCATGCAGTACCCTCCTTTCATTTATATGGAAAAGTGGAACTAATGATACCCAATGGAAAAATGCAAAACAAACAAAAAAATTAAATCACTCAATGGCGCCACCTAGGCATGTAGTACCCTCCATTCATTTAGATGTAAAACTGGAACTAATGATACCCAATGGGAAAAATACAAAAATAAATAAACAAATCACTCAATAGCGCGACCTATGCATGCAGTACCTTCCATTCATTTAGATGGACAAGTGGAACTAATGATGCCCAATGGAAAAATGCAACAAACAAACACAATTTAAAACACTCAATAGCACCACCTCGACATGCAATACACCATTTAGATTGAAAAGTGGAACAAATGATATCAAATGGATTCAAAACCGCAACCTCCTGGTTACTGGACAATGCACTTAACCAAGTGCGCCACTGAGCAGTATACCAGAGAGCTGGAAGTGGGCGTGAAAAGTGGGACATAGGAAAAAGTTCAATGTCAGTCCCATTGAAAATGCATGGGGTAAAGTTTATATTTAATGTTAAATTGTGCGAATACTGTAACGTAGAATCAGATGATAAATACCGCAAAAGGCGTGAAATTTGAACGGTGTAAATCGGAAAGTATTATGTTCGAGTTGTTTCTCGGCAAAAAAGTGAGGAGAATAAATATCACAATAAAATGTGGGAATGCTGGAATGAGACCTCGTATCCTGTGATGGCAATAAGGTGCATGGAGTCGTTGACAGCTTTCAGGATGCCCAAAATGGAGGAGAGAGCTTCCTGGAGGTCATCACAGCCATCACAACCTTTACTGTACTTTAACAACTCCTGCAAACACAAAGAGAGAAGCACGGCCAGTCTTCTCCACCTTTCACGTGTGATGACGCCAGATTAATGCAGCTCACCTTCAGCAGCAGCTGGTACTTGGTGATTCTCTGGACGGGTTTAAGGAGGTAGGAGTCCAATCCAAGTTTATGTTCCAGTTTTTTCTGACACTCCTAGTGCCAAAAAGAAGAAGAAAAAAAGAAACTTATTAGTGCATAGGTTCTGTATTTGTGACTCTTTGTCATATATGCCTTTATTCTGTCATATAGAATTCTGAATAGCTGAGTAGTAGCTGTTCTTCCATGTGTTTCCTCCAAGCATCCAGCCCTGCTCTCCATCGAGGTTTCTCTGCATCCAGCCCGCTCAAAGTTATTAATCAACGTTTTTTTCTGAATCCAGCCCTGCTCTCTGTTGCTACTCCGTGTTTTGTCGATTATCAAATTAATTGACAACTATTTTAATAATCGAGTAATCATTTGAAGACATTTTTTTTTTTTAAAGTTGTCCAAAACCTCTGATTTGAGCATATCAATAGTAATTGTTCACTGACTTCTGTAGTCCTTCATGAAAGAAAACGAATTATCTTCTGTGTTTAATCTAAATACAACATTTGGAAACATCTGTTTTTACATTGGAAAACAATGACCGAACCGGTAACATAGTACAATTTATTTATTTATTTATTACGATATGAAGACAAAGTACGAAATGAAAACAATCACT
The DNA here is from genome assembly GCF_054856555.1 of Leptonotus elevatus. Taxonomy (NCBI): domain Eukaryota; kingdom Metazoa; phylum Chordata; class Actinopteri; order Syngnathiformes; family Syngnathidae; genus Leptonotus; species Leptonotus elevatus. The sequence continues at coordinate 4,903,684 of NC_141240.1, read as the reverse complement.
GCTTAATAAACAGTCATCTGAATTTTTTTTGTAATACTCTTTAATTCAAAATTAAAATAAATCAGATTAGTCGATTAATTGATTGAATAATCAATAGATTAATTGATTCTAAAAATATTCGATAGTGACAGCACTAGATTCATTATTGTGAAAATGGTTTCATAGAAGTGAACCAAAGGACCTTTTCTGAGTGTTTTTGATGTCTTTGTAAAGACAGAATATTGTGAGTGCACATTATAACTAGAGTTGTCAAATGATTAATTTTTTATTCAGATTAATCACATTTTAGAATTTTGATTCATCACGATTAATCACTTAATTAAAAAGGCTTTTTATCAAAAAAATGTGCCCGCCAAATTTGAAGAGCACCTGTTTAATGTTAATTCTTTCGACATTTATTGTTATGAGGATGTCTTCAACATTTTGGGATAAACTGCACACTCATCTTCCTCTTTTTCTAACCTGTTAATTACTTGCATAATCTAAAATGGGAAAAAAATGGCCCCAGTAGTCATGAATAAATATTCTGAATGTCACACACAAACATTTATTTAATGTTATTTATTTAAGGCTTTTAACTTTAATGCATGTAAAGTTTATTGCTCAACACAACCTGTGCTACTTTTAACTAGAGCTGTCAAACTAATGCATTTATTAATCAGATTAATCACATCTTAGAATTTTGATTAATCACCTAATTTCCAAATTTAAAGAGCATCTGTTATTTGTTAATTCTTTCGGCATTTAATGTTATGAGGACGTCTTCAACATTTTCTGATCCACTGCACACTCTCATCCTCCTCTTTTTCTAATCAGTTAATTACTTACATAATTTGAAATGGGAAAAAATGACCCCAGTAGTTTGACGTGAAGAAATATTCTGAATGTCATACGGAAACATTTATTCAATGCTTTACTTTATTGCATGTAGTTATGTTTATTGCTCTAACACAACCTGTGCTACCTTCAACATAGCCATCCTCTGTCAAGATAAAAGATAATCTGTGGTCAAAATTAATAGTGTGATTAATCTGCATTAATACATGATTAATGCAATATTTTTTTGTGATTAATTAATTAGCTAACGCTTTACCTTTGACAGCACTCTTTTGTAACGTAACCATCCACTGTCAAGATAAAGGATAATGTGTGGTCAAAATTATTAGTGCGATTAATCTTGCAATCAATATTTTTTGTGATTAATCAATGAGTTAACTTTAACTTTGACAGCACTAATTATAACCAAATAAAATGACAATATCAGGCTTTGGTTTCAATAATTCAAAGCACCTGGAAGAAGGCACAATCTGAGCACTGCCGCCATAAACTCTCCGAGCGAGGTTTATTCTGGCAGTAAGCTTCATAGATCTGTAGGTCCTTCATCTGAGGAGAGAGAACAACCAGGTTGTTTTACTTCAACAATGATCCTTGCCGTTGAATCATCCTTTTGTCAAAACAAAAAGTGTTTACTAACCCTTTCTAAAAAGCAGCGGCCCACAAGTTCAGGGCAGTTTGTGTAAGCCTCCAATTCCTTCAGGAATGTCCTGAAAATCAAATTCAGTCATGCTTACGATACATACAGGAAGTACACAAATGTAAATATATAAAAAGTACCTTTTATGAAATTGATAGATTTCTGACATGTTCCCAAACAGGATGTCCTTCTTCTTCAGCAGCATACTGGGAATGAGGTGAGCCATGGAGGGGTTGTCCATCTCCGCCGCGTAGCCCTGCAGCCACACAACCGCCGTTAACCCAAGATCGTACGTATCATCAGCTATGGTAGAGCCACACCATGACGCTCACCTCTAAAACGCACAGAAGCTCCTCCACATACGCTCTCTCCGTCTCCAGCAGTTCATTCATCACGTGACTAGAAAACACAAACATGGCTTTTTTTCTTTTTTTTCTAGACGGACAACTGTGGAAGCTGACGGACTGAAGAGGCCCTCACCGTCGAAGCACAGCCAGGTTTTCGTCTTCCTCGGAAAGGGAGGCATGTCTGGTGCCACCATTGAGTACGGGAGACTCCACCTGGACAAAGACACTTTCTTAGTGGAGTCTGAACATTTTCCAACATGTCACATTCAGCATTTACCTTTCTGCAGAGGGCATTATCTGCCGAGTATCTCCTCTCTTTTCTCTGTTGATCTGATACACACAAAAGTTGGTGTACAAGTCCAATGTACAAAATTTGATTACATCGTGCTTCAGAACATACTGGGGGATGCCTGTGGAGATTTGACTTCCGGTCTTGGAGCCACCGGCTGAACTGGTCGTGTCTGTTTGGCGGCAAGTTTTTTTAGGCTGACGCGTCGCTTCTCGAACATCTCCTGCACGGAGCTTTGCTTCTGGAAAACTCTCTCGACCTGGTCCTGATGGAGGACATACAGTATATCGAAATGTGCCACATGGATCAGGAGAAAGATTCATTAATCATTAGTTTTTTTAATTCACCACTTTTAGAACGTCGCTACACCCTTAGAAGAATACCAAGTATATTATATAACTGACTGACCCTGAGCTGAGTAGTGAGCACCGCCTCATACTGGCAGCAGATGGCACTGCAGTCGGTGAGGGTGTGAAGCGGTGCGGTTTCCAGGTATCGTTCCAATTCTTGGAGAGCAGCCTCAGCTCCATCTTGAGACTGACATCGGTCTACTGGCTGGCTCGCTAACAGAAAAACTCCCTCTTCGCACCAACGGGAGGCCTGATGAAACAAACCCATGAAGCACTTTCCACTGGAAAAAGTTATTCATTGGACTAAACTAAACAAAAAATGCTGTACAGCATTTTGTTTTTGTTTTTCTTGCTATCATTTTCAATTGAATATAAATCAAATGCACTTATTTTTTCCAAGCCAAATAATAAAGTAACTTTTTACATTGGAATAAACTAAATAAAGTCAATTTTATTACTTTATACCAAATCGAATTTCTGATTTAGTATGAACAAAATTTGTGGAGTTCAACCTGAGGTGGTTGCCAGACAATTAATTGTAGGGCGATGAACACAAACATACACATCAAGGGACAATTAAGTGTTCAACAAACCAACGATGCATGTTTTTGAGATGTAGGAACAAACTGGCGTACCTGGAGAATGTCCATGGCAGAGACCTGTAGAACATGGAAGCACCACGTGGGAAGGCTGGAGGCTAGATTTGAACCCTGGACTGCTGAATTGTGAGACGGGCATGCTTACCAGTCAGTGGGCCAACAAGTTTGTAGTTAAAGCAAAAACATATTTGCATTAAAATAACAAAATGCAAGTTAAAAAAATTTGGAAAACTGTCCCTAAAAGATCTTTTAGTGAGTATTTTGCAAACTTGTGCAACATTTTGTAAAATTACATGAGTCCTTGTTTTTTGTCTAACTAGTGGGGGCACATAACAAATTTTTTGCAAATAAAAAATAACTAGTTTTTCATTTAGCTCCCCTTTGGGTGTAAAATTTGACATTTTTAACGAATACATATGAGAATTCAAGAAAGGAGAAAATATCAAGAAAAAAAAACTTTCATACATTTTTACAGTTCTAACTTTAAAAAAAAAACTTTTATTTTTTATTTATTTTTGATAAAAATACAAAGTTTTTATCTGGACAGTTTTCTGTTTTGTGGCAGTTTGGTATTTGACTGCATATACGTTTTTGTTTTATTTCATTTGGCTGGCTTGGGCACATCCGCCTCACAGTTCAACAGTCCAGGGTTCAAATACAGCCTCCAGCCTTCCTGTGCGGAGTTTTCATGTTCTCCCTGTACCTACGTACCTTAATAGAACACTAAATTGTCACTTGATGTGGTTGTGTGTATGTTTATTCATCTATATATGCCCTACAATTGTCTGGCAACCATCTCATACCCTGCAAATTTTGTTCATACTGAATCAGAAATTCGAATCGAGGTAAAGTTATAAAATTGACTTTAATTTGTTTATTCCACAGTAAAAAGTTACTTGGATGTAACTTTTTTATTTGGCTTGGGAAAAATTAATGTATTTGATTTATATTAAATTGATAATGATGCTTTCAACCAAATTATGAATATAAAGAGAACAACTTTTAAAAAAATAGCTGTAACAAATTACAGCATTATTATAATTTTTTTAGTCCAACGAATCACTTTTTTCAGTGTTGTGTGCCCTGGAAACAGTGTACCTTCTCCAGGGTATGGTGGAGCTCCATCGCCGTCAGAAGAAGGCTCTTCTTGTCCCTTAGAGTAGATCTGATCTCCTCACACACTGCCCTCAGCTCGCAACACTTTGGCCGAATGGAGTCCTCAGCATAGTGAGCGTTCTCAATCAGGCCGTCGCCTTCGCTGGCAAGTGAAAGTGCATAGTCCAGAACGTCCTGTTTGAAGCATCAGATTAACGCTTGCATGTTGTGGGTTTGCAGCACTCCAGATTATTCTCACATTTCAAAATCATGTTCGTTAGGTCCATTGACGACTCTGAAACTGTCAATAAATTAGGCTATGTGTACCCTGCAATTGACTGTTGAGTGAGTAGTCCAATGTATCTTATACGTATTCTGTCAAAAGTCAGCAGGGATCAGATCCAGGACTCACGCAACCCTAATGCGTTACAAATAAAATCCTTTAGAAATAAAACAAAACAATGTGGGGCGCTGAAACAACCATAACCATAATAATCTATGAATGGCCAAGAATGTGTGTAGATGTTAAACCACTCAACTAGTGTGTTTGTTTTAAATAGGTAGTCAAATTGAACAGTAACCTTCATAGATCCAACTATGGTGTCTCCTAAATACCTACAGTAATTTCATTTTACATTACTCTTAAATTAATCTCTTCTTTAATAAAATGCAATGAGCCACCACAATGTAAAAATAGTTGGGCTAAAAATAACCCAAAATGGGTCAAGAATGGACTGACCCAGCTTTCTGAGTAATATAACCCAAAAAGTTAGGTCAAATTAAATTAACAACCCACAAAGCAACACAGTTTTGGGGGGTCTTTTGCGGGTTATTCATTTGACTCAACTTTTTGGCTTAATTGAATAACCTAAATGAATTGGGTCAAAATGAACTGACCAAACTTTTTGAGTGATTTAACCCAAAAAGTTGGGGCACATTAAATTAACAACCCACAAAGCAACCTAAATATATGGGTTGTTTTGAGGGTTATTCGTTTGACCCCCCCCCCCCCCCCTCTCCCAAATGGGTTGGGCCCCTTTTGACCCAATTTGTGTTATTTTTTGAGTACAGGTTAATTATATATGTGGGTTTCAGCAGTGTATGTGCGTGTTTGTTTGTTTTTGCTACATGATGGAGCCCATATTCTGGGTTTTTACTATCATTGTGGGGATACCGTGTCCTTGTGGGGATATTTTGATGGGCCCCACAAGTTCAGACCTCTTTTTGAGGGTCAACACTTGATTTTAGAGTTTAGGTTTGAATTGGATTTTGGTTGAGGTAAGCGTAAGGGTTAGGGTTAGGCAATAAGTTGTGATGGCTAAGGTTAGCGTAATTAGCTAGGAAATGCATTATGTCAATGAGATGTCCCTACTAAGATACAAAGACAAACGTGTGTGTGTATGTACGTGTGTTCTTACACAGGCCTTTTCCTCGTGACTGCTGAGCTCACGGAGGACGTGCTCGGCATGGGCGGGATTTACGCTGACCTCTGAGAAACCGCATAACCGTTCCAACGTTGCATCAAGTTGGGAGCGCACCTGTGAGAGACGTTACAACAACAAAGCCTGATTTTACAGAATTGTTTTTTTCTTGTCAAACATGGGCTTGAATTTGTCTTAACTCACTTCACGGAAGTGTTGCTCAAAATGGCGAAGTTGCAAACACTGTTCCAGCTTGGAGCGGTGGCGTTCCCAGAAATCATCAAATGCTGTCTCAGTCTCGTCCAGTTGACCCAAGAGTCTGAGGATGGGAGGTGAATGACCTAGCAGGGAATGAAGAAGTCCAACATGCACACGCAGTCAAGTTGCTCTTACCGCTGTACAGTGGCTAAGTTTTCCAGCTCATCATGGGTCATATTGTATTCCGTGTTAGTTTGAAAAGGCTCGTTGATACAGTCCAACAAACGTGCGCCTTGAGATTGCGACACCTGAAGGTCCTCCTGGAAAAATAAACATGTTAAGACATGAGACATCAGCCACATGACCACATGACAAAAAATATCTTTAAACTCATTCAAACCCCAAAACATATAAATATGTTTTTTTATGGGGGTTTTTAATGCTAGAGCATACAGAAGGCTTTGATGCAGCTTCTGACATGAAGAGGAGGCTTAAAGCAGTGTTTGTTATTACAAAAAACGGCCAGCTCTTTTTGCCAGTGTTTTCAACAGGTTTGTGAATAATGATGAAACTTAGCTATATTCTAATGCTAAATGCTGCAAAACAGAAACAGATACAAATATACTTTTTTCCTGATGAAATAAGAGACTCTAATCTTTCCTTTGGTAGGTTCCATGTTTTTATAGCAATAGAACACAATATTCTGTGGGCCTTGCAAAATCCAGTAAAACAGCCGTGAGCGAAGGGGCTTGCTTTAGTGAAAATGGCTGGGAGTGAATGAGTTAATAGCATATAAACGTTTAAAAATACCATCTTTTTGGAATATTCTGACCAGCATGGTGCAAATCCAAATTTAGGAAGATAAATAATTAATTAATTTATTTATTTATTTTGTGTGACCATCATTGTAAATTCAGCTAAAATTGCCTGATTGAATTATAGAACCACCTCTAAGGTTTAATCTTAGCTATTTTCATTTGTTCTTAAAAATATAGCCATATCCTAAACACAACAGACATCAAAAAGCCCCAAAAGCATACATGGTACCTAGTTGATGCTCACTAAAAGGTTTAAGCATTACTCAGACAATTAGCAATCCAATTATCCAGAACCCAGAATGAGTCCTGAGTTTTCCTCCCCATGACAGAGAATGAAAAGAGAGACCTTCATTTTGTCTTTTTTTAAAGAATGCGAGTGCAGCAGGCTGGTGGTGGCCTCAGCATCATTGGGCAATTCAGTTTCTGCAAGCTCTGTGCCAAAGGCCTGCAGAGTGTGAGCCGTCGTCTTCACCATGAGAGCAAACGCTTCAATTGCCTGCATTGGAAATGCAGAAACCGTTGGTGAGGTATATATGTTTCACAAAAGATGTCATCCTAATGAGAGTGTGTGCATGTGTGCATAGCCTACTGTGCGGTGTGAAATCCAACTTTCATGGCAGTATTCTTGCGCACCCCCCAATTCTGTGGTTAGTTGTCCCGGGTCGATATAGGCATGGAGCTCGGTCACCGAACTCAGCATGACCACCTGCAAGGACGCAGATTGTTACAATGTGAGGAAAGCAGAGCAGAGAAATTGACCCAATTACACAGGAAGTCGCGGCCATTACAGGGAGAAAAGCCCCACCTTCATCTTGAACTCATCCTTGTTGAACTTGAAGAGGAAGTCCGACAGTGCCCGCTGCAGCAAAGTAGTGGGACGCAACACCAGAACCAAGTTTACAGTCGCTGGGAAGGAACCCTGGAGGAGCATTATTATTATAATTATGATTATTAGGGCTCACAATATAGAGTTCTTTGGAATTATTTAATAATTGTCTTATATATTTATTATTTATGTCAACCTGTATGAAGTAATTGCATTTGTTAGTTCAACACAACAATATTAAAGTGATCCAACTTTAGCATCATTTGTGTTCAAGAAAATCCAAATGTTTGGAATCAGTGGACGTGAAAAATATTAAAGTGTTTTAGCGAGGACCTGTCATACAACATCAATGACCACAAACATTCTTCTTAATCAACAGGGAAAAAAATCCAATAGAGACATCAAAATCTATAGCAACATTTATTTTCAGGCTGGACACAGTGGAGAAAACATCCGGTTACGGAGAGTGCCTAAGTCTCCAAAAACACAATAAAAAGTTGCTAGATTTATTGCAAGAAATAGTCACTAGAGGGGAAAAAGTCATAAAAGTCATTAACTTGTTAACACTGATATCCACTCGCTTTGTCGCATACTCTTGCTCTGCTGTGGTTAGGATAAGAAGATAAAAGTACACCTTTATTCATCCCACAGTGGAGAAATTTACAGCGTTACCAGCAGCAATACACATCATCACACATCATATATAAAGAATATGTAGCACAAAACATACTTATGTAGCCTATAGTTAAATAAAAACAGAGAAACACAGTAGTACAAATAGATGGCATCATCATCATCATCATCACATTTGTTAAATTTGAAATTAAAACATCACATCACACCACATCAATGGCCTACCAAGAGTACAGCTGATTGTAAAGTCTAACAGCAGCGGGTAGGAAGGAAATGGCAACAAATTATATAAATGTACTTGGCCTTTCAAGACTGAGGGCCAGATCCACTTAAGGTTTGCGTAGCTTTTGCGCAGCGCTAACCGGTATAAAATCCGCGCGCGTGTAATCCAACACGCGCAGATGGTGAAATAACGTCATTTGCATACATTTGGTGGAGAAATTGGCCACCTCTATTCAAATAAGACTCATTGATAAACAGCGTCTAATTCACTAACACCAGCGCTAATTGCCACACAGAGTTTGATTGACACAAATAACGTTCATGTAAGGCTGGTGTAAACTTGGCGCTTCCTCGATCCAGTGGATCGAAGCTGCAATGGTTGTGGCACGGAGAAGGCAGTGCCCCTCCCCCGCACGTTGATCACGCACATAGGGTGAGAGAGAGATTTTGCTATGTTGGTTTACGTTATACGTAACCCGGGTTCAGGGCCGATTCTAGCTTTATGGGGGCCGCTAGTTTGCCAAACTCTACGCCAAACTCTGCTCTACGTCCCTAACTGTGTGACACAAAAACACCAGCCACTGCTTATAATCACAGTTTATTTTATGTATATCCTATATTTATTTTTTTAAGCATAAAAGGGATGTAATAAACAAATATTAGAGACAGATAAAGACAGGACATTTTAATCTTCTTCAGTCTTTATGTAAAAACTGTTATTTGTGCAAAAAATACTCTAGAAGTAGAAAAAAAAGTAGAAGTACTGAAGTCACCTTCCTTACATAAGTAAAAGTACAAAAATACCAACTTGAAAATGAACTTGTAAAAAAAAAAAAGTAAAACGTAAATTGACCTTTTTCAAAATAAAGCAAAAAAATATAGAATTAATTTTTTATTTTCCTAAACCCAGAATAGTGATCATCAGAACAAATCTGTAGCAACATGTCAAGCCGCATATCTAGTGCTGCCATTATATTTTTCATAAACACCTGGGGAATTTGGTGTTCTCAACATTGTCATAATTTAGAAAATATAAGTGCAAACAAAAAAAAGTGCAAAAACACTCCAAACTACTAGGATTATGTACAAACATTGACGGCATTGGGACCATATTCAAAAATAAAAGCTACCAAAAAATGTATTCAGTTACAACAGAAGCAGGTTATCTATGTTTAGTAAATGGTTGCGAGCAAACATTAGAATGAGTAGCAGAATACCCAACTGGCTTTCAGCATTCAATATATATAGTAGTCTGGTGCGTTTTTTGTGTGTTTTTTTGTACAGCATGGTTTTGGAATCTTTTTTACCAAGCCAATGATACGTGTGTCAAACGCGACAGAAAAGTTGTCTTTCTTTTTTTTAAAAGTATTATTCCCGGTGACAAGTTAAGCAAAAGTATGGGTGACAGGATAGTAAAACATTTACTGACTTTAGCCCGCTGCTATGCTACGAGCTCTCAGATGATAAAACTCTAGCAGTTGGGATGACTGACAGCTCACACGCTTTATAAATGTTATTAAGTCTTCCTAATCCATTACCTGTGAGACACTTTAAAACTGGTGGCGTTATGGAGCTCATTTTCCTCCATATTTACAAACATGCGTGTGATCTTTTGACAAGCAACTCGTCTGGTTTCCGGTGCACGCGCTGCACGGCGCGTGAGCTTTGCGTGTCAGTAACGAAGTACAAGTACTTCCCAAGTTACCCTCTCTGTCCTCAGGTAAGACTACACATCGAGCTTGCGATAATTTTCACTTGAAAGATGCATTCCGTAATAGAGCATGCATCTGCTGCATCAGCTGTATGCCCACGTCAACCTTTGAAAATATATATTTTTAAATGATCGCAGCAATAATTTGTATTTTAAGGACATTAAAAGAATGACTGAATGACGTTGTCGTCATCCTAAATGAGGAAAACACTTCTACACCTCTTCGGTCCAAGATCGCTTTGTGATAATTTCATCTTTCTCGTAACTGTCACAAAACTGCCGTGTTCTTGGCGCAAATCCATTGCCATGTGTGGTAAATCTGGCGCAAATTTGCTCCCAGCTGTCAAACTTTGCAGGCGTGTTTGCGCTGGTAGATCATTAGAGCAATAGTGAACAGGACGTTAACAGGGAGCAAGCTGCGGGTGAAGCAGCGTATTCTTAGTGGATTTAGCCCTGAGTGTTTAACTCTTTGACTGCCAAGCATTTTCAGAAAAGAGGATATGTGGGTGCCAGCTGATTTAAGCATTTTGACTGATCTTTCAAGGTCCCCAGAAAATGTTGTGTTTGGACTATGGAAACACAGATACTACCAAATGAAAGTTCATTTTGGCTCTCACACCTAAACTAAACGTTGTAGACTCAAACTTTTTGCTGTGTTTAGTGTATTTTAGCATCCTGATGATGATTCCAGCATTAATTTCATTGTGCTTATGCTCATTTTGAAAATTTTGACACTTTCACCTGAAGTGTACAATCAGGAGCTGAAAACGCATTTAAAGCAATAAAAAGTTCATTTTGGTTCTCACACCTTAATCTGATGTAAAATGTGACGTGTGGCTTTTAATTAAGTAGGGCTAAATAATTTTGATTTGATTTGCATTCTACTACATTGTGATGCAAATTTGAATTCATTACTTGTTCAGCCCTACTTTCATGTGTACTTTATTTCTGTATGCTTTGTGTATTCTGATGGAAGAATATCAGACATTTTTATTACGACATGTAAGAACCATTCGAAATTGTGGGCAAATTTTTTTTTTTATTTGTCTCTTTTAAAACTTGCAACTGTGTGTACGATTGCTTCCTTGAAAAAGACATCATAAATGTATGAAAACTGACCACACATTGCAGAAACTGGCACTGCTCATGTGCTATCATAGGAGCACATATGGCCGCAACTCAGTCAAAAAGATCACCCGCACAAACACATTGATCCTAGTCATGAAATTGCCATGGAAACCAATCACCTTGGAAAAGATCCAGGCTGCAATGAAGTCATAGAGTGAGGGATGACGGAAAAAGTGACACAGCAACAACAAAATGTTGCTTTTCCATATTGCAAAGATCAGCTGAACGTTACAATAACATTGACGCACAATTCACACTGCTGTATCGGAAAGTGGAATTCATTAAAAGTAATTAATTCCGAGTGGCCTTGTGGCATTAACATGACAATGCAGATTCTGTCTCACAAGATGCTAATGCAGACACATACAGTACATCCCTGGAAGCACATGTTCACCGTCAAATGATGTGCACACTGACAAGACACACCATCAGACTATCAGATTAAAGGCGCTTATAAATAAATGATCAGAATTACAATAAGTGAATAACATTTTGTGATTTACATTCTGTCATTGAGGAGAATCAGTCCTGTCTTCCAAACAATGCCGAGAGCAGGATAGCCACGTGCTAATCCACAAGCTCCAGCCCCCCTTTCCTTTGTGACAAAGGGGGCTTTAATGTAGCTGCAGTTTCTGAGCAGCAATATCTAAAATACACAAGACACACACTACCACCTTTATTATTATTATTATTATTACTTTTTCTAATTAGGCTTAGACCTCCTACTCGCTTGTTAATTCTTCATCTTACCAAGGCCTTCTGGACAAATGTGTCTGTGTAGCAACAGTGGGGAAGACCATTTTCTGTTCCAACATGACAAAACGAGATGTAAGGGTGGCAATCTTTGAATGTCTCACAATTCGATTCGATTTAGATTTGTAGGTGTGCGATTCAATTCAGAATCGATTTTCGTTAAGAACGATTTTTGCTTCAATTTATAGATGATCAAGGAATCGTAATGATCTACTCCAGTCTGACTCGCTAATGCTAATTAGTGCGCTACTCGGGGCACTTTTATCACTCAAAAGAACGGCTCCACGCTGCAAAAAACAACAACCTTTTATTGGAATAACTTGATCGTGACTTTTTCCTTCTACTCTCTAATGTGGCTACAACTTAACAGTGTATCGGACCGTGTGTAACCACACTGCCCCTAAGTGGCTAAATCGGGTACAACATTAACAGCGCTCCAAATAAAGGCACACACAAACAAAGGGAAGACAGTGTAAAATATTGATTTTGGGACATTTACTAATTGAGAATCACGATTCTTATGAGAATCGATTTTTTGGCACACTCCTAGTTAGATGGGTTAGATGTGGAAAAACTACCTCAAACACAAACACACCTTTTAGAAAACTGTAGAGAAGCCAACATATGTTGTTGATGTGCATCACAATCTCACAGTGTTTTCCCACTTGCCCCTCCACTCTGTCAATCAGCCATGTCAACTTTGTAAGGCTCTCCTGATTCTCAAGCCACTGCAAGATTATTCAGGTGCACCCTGGTTCCAATTCATCCTTGAGATGTCTCTACAGCTTAAGTGGGAGTGAAACTGCTGTAAAATCAGTTAATTGGACTATTTGAAGTAGTGTTCATTTTGTTAACGAAACTAAACAAAAATATTTTCGTCAACACACAATTTTCAAATCAGTATGTGTTTTTGTCAACTAATGAAGACGAGACAAAAATATACTTGACTCAATAAAAACTGGACTAACATCTGTATAGACCTTTTAGTTCATGAACAAAGACGAGACGAAAAACAGTCAGGAGGTGGATTCACAATGAAAGGTTAAAAAAAGAAAAAAGTGAGTTATACTTATAACGTAATTAATTAATTCAACGGCTATAACGTTCCAACAATAGGTGGTTTTTTTATTAAAATTTTCAAGAAATGCGAAAATAATACTGAAGGGAAATGGTAGAAATTCAAAAAAGGGCCCAAAATTCGCAAACAAGTTTTTATGCTTGGACGGAGTTGATTTTGAAGCGTATCGAAAAAAGGAGAATGCAAATTTTGGCTATGGAAACAGGTTTTGCAAATAAACGCTGACAAAACACGTCGCACGTGTTAACCGGAAATTACCTCACACGTACGTTTGTAGTCCCAAAGTAATGTCGGACAATAAAGTAAGGTATGTTTGGGGGGACGACGAAATCTTATTGGAATTAATTAAAGAAACTGATACGACATCATTGCACAGCGCAGTCACTTCCTGGTCTTCTTCTTCTTCCTTTAAATTACTGGTGAATCCCATCTCTATGGTGTATACCGCCACCTACAGCGGTGGAGTCCCCTCTCAATAGTCGCAAAAGAAGAAGAGATGGAAACGGGCATAAGTTGCATGTTTGTTTTGCGCATTTTCAGTAAATGAAATAATTGGATGGACTGACTAATAATGTTAATCCGACTGCTAACTAATGCTGGCTAACTAGCTCGTACCATGGAGCCATAATAGCCACTGTAATTGTGTGTGAAGTTGTTTTTCATCAAAAAGATGAAAGGAAATTTTATGTGAAATAGTTTTAAATCCGAAATGTTCAATATTATCTGGTGACAAAAAATACACAGGGGTAAAATGATTGTCCTAAACAAATTAGACTAAAACTAATATACTAATACTAAAAGTAGACAAATACAATTATATTTTCTTGGACTAAAATGCTAGATTTATAGTCGACCAGAGTTGACTAAATAAAAACGGGATGAGGTTGACTAACTATGAAAGCATGATTGAAACTGGACTAAAACAGACAATTTTAAAATATCTGATCAAATTAAAACAAATATGAAGCCCATGTAAAGGTTCCACAGCATAAATCAAGCATGAAGTCAAAGGAATTGTCTCGAAGCACATACAGGAAAGGGAACACAAAGATTTATGTCGCTTTAAAGGTCACAATCAGCTCTACCAGGACTCTTCTTAGAGCTCACTGCTTAAGGAAGAAGAGCCTTGGTCAGTAAGTGGCCAAGAACTTGATGGTAACTCTGTCAGAACTCCGGCACTCCATCATCCAAGAAGATGACCATCCTTGCCAAAGGCATCTGAAAAACTCTTGCAAAATTCTATTCTGATGGGACGAACATTCCATTTTGGAGTAAGTCAGCTGTAGCAAAATGTGAACAAAGTGAAGCACTGTGAATAGCCTCTGGAGTCATTGTAGTTGGGACACACTACTTCACCCTGCAGCAATCTTCTGCACAACATTAGTGACTCCATGTCCACGAAGCAACACTGCCTATGCAGATTGCAGGGACAGTGTCCACCCTCAAGATTTGGGATTTAATGAGAAGCATTTACCTTGAGGTTCATCATTTGAACACCAAATTGGCAGATTGTGATACAAGCACTGTGGGCAGGGCAACGCTATTTGCGTTTTCAGCTATTGTCCATATCTACGTGTCATCACTGGCCTCTCCTCATTTGTTACCACCAGCAGGATAGCAGCAGCTGACCTTAAATGACCTTGAGCAGTGGACCTTCTCATGGGACAGCAAGAGACCTCCACTTGGTAATAAGCTAATGGCTAGTTGACAAAGCAGGCAGGTGACACACACTCACACGCTTCAATACACCTTCAGGTGACTGAAAAAAATCTTACCCAAAAAAAAAAACAGGTTATCATTTTATACATAAATGTAATAGATCAGTAATAATCCTCTTACGTGCAGAGATTGTGCTGTAAGAGAGAACACGGGGCCTGGTGAGCTTGGTGTCCAATTAGCATATATTAGCATACATATGCATACACCTAACAAGCTCAACAGTGTTGCTCAGGATAAACATATTGACAACAGATGTATGTGCTATGCTAAAGATGCATCCCTCGATGAGCAAGAGCTGCTTAATGATGATTAACAGATGCATTTCCCTTTGGACTCTCTATTCTAGTGCTCACTGAAGGTTGGACACCTGCAGATGAAGTAGGCATTCAAGGAATTCACACACCACATACAAATACTAGCATAGAGCTTCTTACTGCGATTCGAAGCAGGGTGGCTCTTACAGCGGCCCATCGGTCCAGTCGCCTGTCGATGACTAGAATGAATCCTACTCCTGATGCGGCAATGCTGCAAGAGAGAAGAATATGCTGTTTGTTTCTTTAGTCATTCATTGTCGCATTGCATTTCCCTGAGAGCCCTTAGTAGATTATAAATCTTTCATGTTCTCAATTTATTTTGACTTTATTTGGGCTTTGATTGCAGTTATGTGTGAGTGCAATGCTTTTTTAATAACTTGCTGCCAGCAATATGTTTGCAATCAGCAATTTGCAGTGATTGAGACCCTCCAAAATCATCACCATGGTAACCTTGGCTCTGCCTTTTTGTGTATGCAACAATATCGCCATCCATTCCAAGGGCAGCGCCATATGCAGACATCTCATCAAAATAATGCAGGTGTGTGTGTGTGTGTGTGTGTGTTGGGGGGGGGGGGGGTAGTTAGCCTTCACCGAGTAAAGGTCTGGCTGGACATTGGCATTTCATCTCCAATCCTGCACATGCACAAATAGGAAGGAAAAAGGAAAAACACAACACAATGCACAATGTGAACTTAAAATTCTATATATTGTGGGGGGCTTTCCCCAGTGGGGTGCCTACTAATTTTGAAATGAGCCCATACAGGCATACATGTTAGCGAAATGCTACCTGGCAAATGCAGCAGCAGTAAATCTTCAATCCATCCCAGCAATAATAGAAATCCAAATCTGCTCAATGAAATACAATAATCCATCTAATTCCAGTCCTTAAAAAAATCACATATATCCTCAATAAACCAATGTTATATAGTCCTTTATCTTCCGTTATTCCATTTTGTCCTGCATCGCTGATCATCTATTTGCAGCCAGCAGATGAAGAGAGGGGACTGTTCTCATCCTTCAAGAGCATCCCCCCCTCCTCCAACTCCTCCTCCACCACCAGCATCTCATACTCAGCCAATTACAGACAAGCTCTGCATCTTTCTCTTCTCCCACAGCCAATCAGCACTCTGGAGAGCAGCCAGATCGGCAGTTGGGTGCAAAGAGCAAGTGGGAAAAGGGGAGGGGACTCGGCGATGGGTGCAGGATATGAAAAGCAATAGCCGCAAGAAAAAAAACAGATGCACAGAAAGGTAGCCATGACACACACACACACACACACACACACACACACACACACACACACACACACACACACACACACACACACACACACACATAGGTGTGTGTGTATATATATATTTATACCATCCATGCAAATGCATATGTTGTTCTACATTCTTTACACAAAATTCAGTGCTTTATCTATTTTCTTCTTTCTTATGCTAGCCCTCGGATCTATTTTTAAACCATCGGTGATGTCATCCCTCAGGCAGCACTGTGGTTTTGTGCTGCCATCTGTTGGTGTCAAACGGTATTACCGGCAGACAAAAGATGAAACTGACCTGGGCACAGTCGTGAGGTAGTTGAGCACATTTTTGATCTCGTCCTCTTCCAGTTCGCTGAAAGTTGGGAATTCTGGGAAGATGACGATGGGGCTGCCATCAGTCCCGCGGCCCCCTGTAGGCAGACAGCATGAGTTGCATTCACATTGAACAACCAATGACAACGTAATGCTGATCTTTGCTGGACAGAAACTTGAGCATGTAGCAGTTGAACAGCAGAGAGCAAATGTACAAGAAAACCCACCAGCTCTGCCATGTGCATAATTGCCGGATATGACTAGACTTAACTGCAACATTTAAATTTTGTTCACCCTTATGTAAAGTATCGCAATGTGCGCACAAAAAAATGAAAAAAGGGGCAGACACAAACACACGGATGTTTCTTTTTTAACTGCTGGCTCACGTTGCAAAGCAGATAATCACAGTGATGAATTATTCACATAGCGTCACGAAGCAGTTGTTATCGTCATGGCAACCCAATGCACAGCCTGCTTGTGGGGTTGTTGTGCACATTGAGTGCAAAAGTTTGAAACGTCGTGCAAAAGGAAGACAAGAAAACAAACCAACCTGGTAGGGTGGCAAACTGCTTCCCGAGTTCAGTGCCAATTTGTGCTGCACACAGCGGAAGATCTTGTGTCTGCAAAATTTCATCTGGGAAGACACATTGGCACACTTGTTTTTATTCTTCATGTCAGTCATTACATGTATCACCAGTGAGTAATAGTATCATTATAAATAAACACATAATGTACGCTTTGTCTCAGACAGAGCTTAATAAAATGGCAGCACATGTAGAAGCACCATATCAAAAATACCGTTCAGAGTAGGGGTTTGACTAAAATCAATAAAGGTTTTAGTCATAATTTAATCATCTGATTGTATTTGAGTTTTAATCAAATTTTAGTCGACGAAAATGAAGAGCAATTTCATTTTATACAGAAAATTATAACACCTATTTGTAACTGTAGTTTAACACGCAAGACACATTTAATACAACGGTGCCATTATTAATTATTTCTATGAAACATGTTGAACTGACAATAATTTATTTCACCTAAATAAAAATAAAAAAGCACACTTGAGATTACTCTTACAGCTGCAAAATGAATGTAAACATGTTTGAACATTAAATAAAGTGCAGTGAACACTGAACAGTTTGAGTGGTTGTTTTCTCCAACCCGCGTTGCATTCCTTCTGATTGGATTGTGTGAATTTTCGTCACTGTGTTTTAATTTTTGTTTTAGTCATTGACGAAATTGTCAGTCAATTTTAATTATCATTATCGTCTCAATGAATGGCTTCTATTTCAGTTTTCATTTAATTTTCGTTTGAATTTTTTTTTTTACAAAAATTATGACCAACATTTTTCGTTGACAAAATTATCACTCGTGCAAATATCATCAAAAGTTCTGAAATTGTGTTATTTTTATGGATCCACTTCATAACATTTCATTGGTGGCTAGACTCACTTGTTCCTAAGACACAGATAGACAACGTGGTGCTAGCGGGCACCAGGGTAGCTAGGACCACGATTAGGCTGTGAGCTTTTAGCTGTGAGTTATAAAAATTGCTCACCAGTGATGGGACATTGTGATTTTCTTGGAATATTGTAGATATATGAAAGTGTAAATAGTACTGGCAATGTTGTATACTGATATTTATCTGTTTTGTAATTATTGTGAGAAAAAAATTGCATAATCAGTGTCTTCACATACAGACATATCATGAATTATTAATAATGGTATAAATATAATTCGCAAATTTGTAATATCAGAAGTGTGTATTAAACTGGTAGCCCTTTGCATTAATCAGTAGCCATAAAGTAGCTTTCAGTTTCTGAAAGCTAGGTGACCCCTGAATGTCAACATATATTACAGTAAGTCAATACAATGACCATGTGGAAGTATCCTTGGGCAAATTACTAAACCTCCAGTCGCTTCTGATGCTGCGTAATCAGAAAGTGAATGAATAGTCAAAATGTAAAGCGCTTTGAGGGGCTTGTAAGGTGGAATAGCACTATAGAAATGAAGTGCCATTTACCATTCATTAGCATAAATACAAAACATTATGAATAATATAATTACGTACAAGCACATTTACGCTGCACTCACATTGGAAGATATCGGATACGTATTGGTTTTTATATCCGCATATGGCAAAAAAATTATTCCGATTTTGAGATAACGGATTTCGAGAGGCTTTTTCTGTTTATGTTGCCATGACGCATATCCCATTCGACTCGTGCTACTTAAGAGTACAACATTTGAATTGTGTCACTTGAAGCACGTAGTGTTAATCCAGCCTAAGACTAAAATTTGCAACCTAACCCTGCACAGTGTGGAATTATAGAGTACTCAGCACACAACTGTATAATTTCTCATCTCCCAGCCCATTCATGTCAACATGGAGCATGCTTCCCACAAGCTCAACAATCAACCCAAAGGGTACATTAGCGTAGATTGTAACTGGAGGGTCACAAATAAAACCCTTGGTGAACTTTTCTGACTGCGTAGAAGGCCTCAAACTAGCAATCAGGCAAAAAAAAAGCCACTTCATGCTCCATTTCTTTTTTTTTAAATAAATAATAGACATGGTGAAGCCACTAATGAGGCGAAGGAGGAAGTGAAAGGAAAAGTAATAAAATGTATGGGAGTTGAATGAAATTATGGTAAAATGGAGACGTGGCACAGCCGCAGGTCCACTTGGCAGATTTTAAACAGACCACAAGCATTCCAGCGAAGCCCAGAAGCCTCTAATTTGACCAAAAACAACCACTGCTATAATCATCTGCTACTACATGAGAGTGAAACAAATGTACATAATCAAGAGCAATTTGTGAAGCGTTTTTTTAAAGAAATGTGGAAAATCCAGGACAGGCTTTTTTACGCAAGTATGCATGTGTTTGTTGGCTACATGTTGGCTTGTTGCAGCTGCTAGTTTAGCGTGTACAACAGACTAAGATTGTGGTAAATAACCAGGCATGCCTTGTGTATGTCCCTACAGTCATGTGCTGAGTGCACACATGAATTTTTTGGGGTCGTTACCTTCAGACTGATTGGTGTTAACAGTTAATGTATTCTTTAGGTTGAGATTTAGGCCTTTGTTTTGTGGGACAGATTACTTGTCTCTCTGAAGTTAACAAAAATACTTTGAGGAGACCAGTGCCACTTGGGTCAAATGCAACATTCTGGCGAAAGAATTCAGAAATAGAAGTTGATCAAGTTGTGTAAAGAGAGACATCAGACATGCAGGCGTCTTTTTTCACTGCGACTGCACTCTAAAAGTGCCTGCATTCACTCCATTGAATGACATTGAACTATGGCTAGTGAAACTACACACGGACACGGACACGGACACGCACGCACACACACACACACAAACAGTGGAAGTGGGGCACAAATAGCGATTATGGGGAGCAGAGAAAAGAATGTCCCTCCACCTTATTCATACCATTCCCCCCAACCAGACACCCCTTCCTCACTTCATTCATGCTTTTTCATAGGCTTAGAAGGAGGAAATAAAACATATCCTAGCATGCCTGAAAGGAAATATTAATTCAAACAGGGGTGTGATTCTCCCCCTCCACCCCCGGAGAGTGTGTTGGCTGAGAAAGTAAATTGGAGGAGGAAAGCATGGAGGTGCTTGTCTCAATTGGGTGACCCGGGAAAGGATTTCTTTACACATGCCTACATATTTAATGTGTTGGCCCGCTGCTTGTTGAACAGTTCTGATGCGTCAACAACACCGTCAAACTTTCCAACAATTGACAAGCATGTGTGCTAAGACCAAAAGAAAAAAACACTCCCGAAGTCGATGCTAACTTCCTGTTAGCATTTGAATGGGATCCTCCCAAGGCTAGCGATGTTTTAAAAACGAAGCATGTTTTGTATTTAAATATACAGTGGATGCAATTCTTAACATTGTGTGTTTAGTTTTACAGTTAACTCGAACTGGGATGTCAGTAAACAGCTTACCTCATTGAATGCCAGCCATTTCCAGCACTGCCATCCCCTCAGTGCCAGCCATTTTACAGGATTTTAACCCATTTTCGACAGCCTTCAGAACATTGTGCTCTATGGTTATATAAACATGGGACCTACCAAAAGAAAGCTTAAACCCTCATCTTTCATCACAAAGTTAGTCTCTAGCATTTGTCATTCTTGTTTATTTAGCAGTAGAAGAGAGGCAAGTTTAAATAAAAATCCTGTTTTGACAAAAATAACGCAGAAATCAAGGGTTTTGTGAAAAGATGCATTTCAAGTAAAAATTCAACCTTGACAGCAATACTTTTTGTTTTTATTACAGGTCAAACATATAAACAGTATTTTTTCTTCAAAATAACGTCAAACAATTCATAAGAAAAGGCTATTGATGCCAAAAAACAATTATCTAACTACGAAATTATCCAAGTATCTATTTACAATTTAAATATTTTTCCAAACTATGAAGACTGAGTTATTTACAGGTGTAGATGTATGCAGTCGTGTGTGCATGTGTGCAGTCTTGTCCACCTTTATGGCGCAAACTTTCTTTGGGTGTGGTAGAGGTGAAAGCATTGTCCTTTGTGCAACACGATGGACACAAGTCAGCATGATGCCATCCAAGAATCATCTCAACGTCTGCTGCCTGATGTGCACAATACAAATACATAAAAATCACCATAAACATATTTACTTCATACAATGTGAAGAAATAAAATATTTTGACCTTCCTTTACAGTGCAAACAAGGTGGAGCTTGAGTGGTTGTGGTGCTGGATCCACAATATAATGCAAGGGAAAAGGTACATTACAAAAAATAATTTTTTGTTGCTGCACTTGCAGATTGCACTTGCATTTATTACCACAAGCCTTGTGTTCCTTATTGTCCAGCATCCAGTTTTTCTTTGATTATTTCATTTATTCAGTGATTTTGCCGAACTGATCCAACCATTTTTTCTTTTTTCTTATCGTGCACTTCTATATGACACACGAGGCAATAGATAGTATAGGCATCATATGACGTGGGCTGATGGGACAGTGAAAGGGGTCATCTTGAAGTTATGAAATTTAACATGGGACCAAGTTCGTGCTTACCTACACGGTGACGCAGCTTGCCCTCGAAGATGCATCCAACGGGATATGCACGGACGCTCATCACATGGTTCCCTGGCTGGAGCTACATCGAGGGGGAGTGTCTGGTAAAAAGCCCTGTGATACATGTTTGCTGCGTGGCTTCTTTAATCTGTGGCGTGATGACGCTTTCCCACAAAGATGCAAACGTAAAAGTCCGGAGACGCCAGTGGCTTGACGAGGTGGTGTTTCAGGTAAAAAGCCATATGATGATTGCTGTGTGGCTTCTTTAGATCAATGTGGCGTCCTACCTCTATGCAGTTTGCCCAGGAAGCTTCATTCGGTGAACGGGAAAGTAAAACAGACGCGCGATCACCCGGTGCCTTCCCATGTCATAACAAATTTATTATCGCTAAGCTAATGCTCCTCCACATGCTACCATCTACTTCCTTGTCCACTGTGGGCTTCTTCAATTCCCCCAACATGCTGGCTCTCCTCTGATCAAAGCTACTGTTGCCATTTACTGGCAACCACACCTCATTACAATCATTTTTAAGCTTAATACTTGCTGGGGATTTGCATGAGGTTGTTCTACGTCCAGTGCATAACACCCCCCCCCCCCCCCCCCCCCCCGCAAAACCCGAGTTAATACGTGGATGGTTAGATTAAAAATCCGAGTTAATTCGTGGATGGCAATGAATGAGTTAAAGAACACCTGGGGAACAACAGAATAACCAGAATAATATACGATACACACTTGCTAGTTGCTAATGCGACGCAAGCAAAATATTGCATTCAGGGTACTTTCACAGCGTCGGAAACTTCGCTTTTCTTCAAGGGGAAAATAATTGGCCATTTGGCCCAATTTGCTGATTGTTTTGACCAATGTTTGAAGGCCGATAATCTGCCGATTATAATCGGTTGGCCCCTACAAATAACACTCAGATTCATGTTTTGGCAGTGAGTATAAAAACCACAGACTGCTTTACTGACCCACAGCTGCTACTACCTTGTTATACTGTTGTTAATCTTTTTGCAATACGCACCATTTATTCAAGAACTATTTGGTATATCTGGCAATAAAGGCCCAGCTAATACTTAATTACAGCGTCAAACCACAGAGCGACACACGCCCAGTCCTTTGTTCCCTGCAGCTTTTATTTTTGCTAAACACACACTGCCAGTTCAAACACAGCAGCCAGCTGTTAATGGCTGCAAACGCTGATGGCCAGTCAAAGTTCAAAGTCCCGAGAAGCTGAACTACTTCCGCCACAATGTACACATACACAGACAAGCACAAAATCTGGCTTGAGGGCAATGCAAACAAGCAAAAGCATGTACAGTATGTTAGTAAAGATGACACGCAAACACACACTGCAGGGGTCCACTCATCAAATACCAACAGAGAAATGGACAGTTGCATTTTCAACACACGTGTGGGCTTGTAGAGATGCCAGGATTTACCAGTCACTTTGCAGCTGCGTGTGTACACACACTCTTGTAAGTGAAGCAGAGCTCTATTATGGGGCATTACGGTGAGGCTTTACCAAAATGCCATCTGTCACTGATACACACACACAAAAAGCTTGACTAAAACTGGGTCATCCAGGCCGACAGCTATGTGGAATGTGTATGTGTTGTCCATTCCGAAACCCAAAGACAGAATTAGGGATAAAGCGAAAATTGCAGCCAGAAAGTCTGGTCACAAAATATGTTATATTTACAAAGCACACAGCAAGTGCCAAGGCTGCAAATTGTTTTGTGGTTGAGTTGGGTAATTTGGCTGCTCCCGTGAAGTGATGCTTGCCAAACTATTAAGGAGGAGAAAAACAAAGGCATTCACATTCAAAAATAAGAGGTATCCTACAGTTAAAGCAATGGCAAAAGTCTGACTGAGTGTTAGCGGCTTTATCTTATTATAGCCGATAGAAAGCCAAATACGCCAACTGAGAACAAACTTAAGACAGCAAGACAGACTGGACAAGTGATGACTATTATTATGCAAGTTTGCTCTGCAGTCATGAAATATTGAAATCCCAATACATCTGACACCAGCAGTGCATGCAGTGCAGTGCTAAAGTTAAACGGGTCCACTCCTAATCAAAAGGTCAACAATTGCCTGAGAGAGCGGAAGGTGATCCGTCTACTGAAAGTTTAGTAATCGTACCTGAATGTAAAAAATTTATTGTGACTTTATAGGTCAGAGATGTGGAGACTGTGCTCTGATAAAAAAAAATATTTTAGACTTTACACCGATCTGATTGCGCGGATTGTGGCAATCGGACGATATTTGGCATTTTATGCAAGATTAGTGATCGGCTGTTATGTCATAATTTGCACGATCAATCATTGACGTCATTGATCGGATAGCGAAATAAGACAATACAGCAAAAACAACCTCATTCACTCTATAGTCTGCCATATGTGAACCCAAAAGATGATCTATTATTACCCTTGTTACATCTCATGGGAGCAAGCGTAATTAGCATTAGTTTGAGCAAAAAAAAACACCTGAATGACGATGTTCATGCATTTATTTTCATTAACCCCTTAACAAAACAACCGCTTAACGTAACGTAACTTTCAGAGAAAGAGATGTTGTAAACATGACATGTTATATTTAATGTTTATCAGCGCTGTTGTTTTTAATACACAATTTATGAAGCATTTTCGCTATTTACGGGCAGGCCTTGTCTCTATCCACCGCAAATGTATCTTTTGTCAGGGGTGACCAAGCTTCTTTTTCTTTTTTTTTGGGAGCGCTGCATAAAGAAAATGGAAGGATGCAAGGGCCACTTCAGAATTCTTTGATTTTAATTTGTTAAAGAAACTAAAATCAATCAAGAATGAAGTTGTATAATGTTTATGTTTTCTAGTTAATTTGATAAACTGCTACATAACGTTTTCTGTTAAAGGTCCCAAGGCAAATAGTTAAAGAAATTTTCAAGATGGCCCTTTATCCTACAAGACAAGATCTACCCTGCACTGAACAGCAGCTGAAGCCCACCACCACATTCACAACCAAAACAACTGTAGGAAGATGAATAGGGATTGGTGAGTAGTGTACTGATATCAGGTATAGAAATCTGTGCCAATACCAGCCTTATTTTAAGGTATCGGTAAGCGTGACGGTGGCTGATATCAATATCGATCGCTCTCTTGTGACCACTTTACGATTAGGACCTAGAAATTAGAAATTACAGGAATAGAAAATTGACATTAATTTCATGCAATTTTAGGGAAAATGCTATATTGGGATATATAGGTCTTTACTGAAAAGATCTATCATCGTTTTTATGGGGGGAATTTTATATACTAGTGGTATTGGTAACTCAGGGCTCAAAATAAGCATCACAGTTTTCACGTCAAAACATTGATTTCACAAGCCAAATGGACTAACAAAACTAACAGACGTGTGCCTTTTTACAGAGAGAATCTTTTTACATTCACCTAGGAGAAAATGTCATTTGCGCACAGTTATTGTATTGACAGCTGGAATGTGTAGAGACTTTTATTTTCTAAGTGCTGCGGAAGTGGCAATTGAATCATGACGAGGTATTTTCCAGACTTAGTGTACACATGAATTCATACACAAGTCTGTGCGCGTCTTCCAAACATCCATCGACACTTCTGTCCCATCAAGAACCATTCGAAAGAGAAGTAAAACTTTTAACACACTGACAAAGCAAGTAAATGTTGGCTGCATGTCTGATATTCGTTGGACATTCAGTTTACTTTACACGCTCGAACTATCTATCAAACAGATCATGGCTGCATGTTGTCACTCCCAATGTAACAGCGCTCACAACTCTATTTCTCTACCCTCTGTGTTAAGGACTGTATTTTATTCTACTGTAGTAGTTGGCAATGTGAGACCAGTATTTACCAAAGCTCAAAATGTGTTGATATCTGTCAGTATGGAGTAATGGGATACATTTATGTGGCATAAATAAATCAATGAAAACACCCTATATAACTTGGACATAATTTGAATGTCTTCTTTGTTAAATATTGCAGCGGAATATTGTTGTATGATGTTTTGCAGAAAGATTGAACTGAACGTACTTTAACATGTCACTTGCCAAAATGCTCGCTACACAAATTATGTTGCATTAAGGCTATCGCCCTTTTAAAAAAATATATTTTTTGATACTAGCAATGCTAAGTTTAAACTGAAAAGTATATTTGTGTTTGTAATTTCCAGAGAGAAAATGTTTTTACGTAAGAAAATAGTTTGCTGCTATACTAAATTCACATTGTAATTTAAGAAGTAGGAACTGTATATATTTTTTTTCATTTAACCTTTATTTAACCAGGTTTGTCCCGCTGAGATTAAAAAACGTCTTTTTCATGAGAGACCTGGCCAAGACAGGCAGCAGCAAAAGAACATAAAGTTACAGACATACAGTACAGAGTGGGACAAAATAAAAAATTTACAAAGTACATTTTGGATTAAATGATCAATAACATTGTTCAAACAGCCAAACTAAAAACATCGACAGTGTTTACATTTTAAATGGAACCAATTGGTCGTTAATTATTAAGTAAAATGTTTTCTTTTCTTTTTATTTGTTATTTTCTTTAATAATGTAAAAAAATATATATTTTATGTGACACATTGCAAAGCACTTGGAGCACCATGGTGTACAAAGCACTATAAAAGTTCAGTCCACATACCATTTATTCTAATATTTGATTATTTTATAGAATTTTCAGTAGCATACTCAAATAATAAAATATTCAATAGCTGCATCTCAACAACTCCTCCATTTTATTGTCATATTTTCATTGTTTAATTACACCCTTGTTTCAGGTCACCGGGATTAACCCGCAAAAAAACTGCTACTCAACATTACAAAGTTGCCACTAATTAGCAAATATGCTCCTCAAATAAATAAATAAAAAGTTATTACTCAAGAGTTGAATAGTCATACTTCTATCGGTCTGGGGGAAAAAAAAGTAGTAAGTTAACATCCCTAGAGATGACAATTGTAAAAACTGTTTCTTGACTGTTTAATGTAATATCTTCATAAATCAGACCATGACAGCAGAAAGTGGAAGAAACTATTTTTGCTTCTAAAATTGAATTGTCTTTATTCACCACAGTGCTTTCAAGAGAAATTGTCTTATTAGTCATAAATACTTCTTAACTAGCCTTGTGAGACATTGAAAAATGGACGGTGGGCCACAAATGGCCCCCAGGCCATAGTTTGGACACCTCTGCCTTGTGTGGATGCAGGTGTCATTTTCAGTAGCTCCTTGAGGAGCAAATCCAGTCCACTACAACCCGCATTGTTGCTATTACACTTTGTCCGCCATGCATTCAACACAGCTCACATGCCAGCTGCATTATGGGAGCTTAGCACTTCTAATCTTGACTTGGCAAAACATAAAGTGAACAGCAAGCACCAATACCTTAACTGCCTTTGAGAGAGAGTGTGAGGGCTAGGCTACCTGCCTGCACAACAATGTATAATAATTTGACATTCAACACAAAGAATGGAGTTTGCTTCAATGTTGTTTCAAGAGGACAACAGGAAGAACACAAACACATTATCTGTGCATAGTCCAAGACACAAATATGTACACAAGCGCCCGCACTCCTTCAATATGTGCATCTAACCTCGGGATAAAATCCATGCTTTGTATTATGTAAGACTGATGGAGAGTGACACTTTCCGAAGGAGACGCGCCATGCTACCATTAAACAAAATCAATGATGATGACAAAAGTCAAGTCAGGTTCTTTCATTCGGGTCATTCATAACAGTGAACGCGTATGCCGCGCTACACATCCTTGTGCCTTAAGGGAACAGTGAGCGGCGATAAGCTGATTCAAGAAAATGATCTTTCATGGAGCAACATGACCTCATTAGTGGATTTAACCCATTTCCCAACAAAAAAATCTGTACAGGGTGTTTAAAGTGGAAGTCAACGTTAAACGTTTCTTGACAATAGTATTTTATATGTGACCTCACTAGTCTAAACATGACATTATGATTAATATTACATTTGTGAAATATGAGTTACGCAGCAAAATCCAGCAATTTTTTATCCATCTCAGGGGGCGGCCATTTTGACACTTGCTGTCGACTGAACATGACATCACAGTTACTCAAGGCTCAGGCAACGACCAATCACAGTTCACCTGTTTTCTGAAGCTGCACTGTGATTGGTTGTTACCTGAGAGCTGAGCAACATTGATGTCATCTTCAGTCGACAGCAAGTGGCAAAATGGCCGCCCCCTGAAATGGATAAAAACAGCTGGCTTTTGCTGCTTAATTCATTTTCCACTAACGCAATATTAATCAGAATAACATATTTAGACTAGTGGGGCTGCATAAAACATTATTGTCAAAGATTTTTTGGGAAGGGGTTGACTTACCCTTTAAGTGCGAAGGAGACACTTTAGTTCCTCTCGGATATAACATAACAATGACAAAAAACAACGGCAAACAATATTGCCAGATCGGCAACAGAAGCTCATGTGTACGGATTTGGGCTTTGGAACCACAGTCATTGTTTGATTCTTGGCAACTCCTGACAATTGCCGAGGTACCGCTGAGCAAAGCACTGACGTCATAGCCTATAACGCCCACTTTCATAGATAGCCATTTCCTACATACTATATGTCTACATTTTATCACGTATTTGCGCTTTAGAGACTAAAAAATCCATTAAAATAAATTAGCTCATCTTAACCCTAACCTGTGAAACTGTGACCATCACACTCCATTGGTCAGATTAACAAGAGCAAGACAGGCCAGCAAATAAAGATGGAGGCTTTATTTATTTATTAATATATGGGAGCACTTAATATTACTGATATGTTAATAATATTCTTGATTTTTTTTTTTTTACTTTAAGCACCAGTGAAACATCTACTTTTATCAGATGGACAATTTAAACGATAAAAGGAGCATGGTCCTACAAACTACCCAGAACACTGATGAAGACAATTTTGCACCTATTAAGAACAAAACAAAAAAACGGTACAAAACAACAAACAAGGTGTGAACTTTTGAGAAGTCACTCTACCTGTCATCATCTTCAGTTGCAGCCAAAGCCTGGTGATGTCAAAGCACAGTTGAGATACTCTGTTGACAGCCATGATTGCTGGTACTACTTATTTGACCCTCGATCCGATACATGTACACACACAAAACACACACACACGCACACACACTCGAACACACTCACACACAGCCGCATTCTGTCAGAGAACATCCCAGTGGAAGTTCCGGCACCGGTAGTCCATTTCTGCACAGCTGAGGACTAAAGCCGCTCACTGGGCTGTCACAGCACAGTGGTGGCACACACTCGCACATACACACACACTTGAATACATAGTATCCCCCTGGTAGGCGGAGCTACAGAAGTTCCGCCTCCAGTTTCACATTTCACCCTGTTTCGGCACAAGAGAATCACTGATGCTTGACCAGATACACACAAGTCTTTAACATCGTATTCTTTATGTTTAGTGGCACTCTTGTCACACTCATTGAGTACCAGAGACACACATTCACACACAATGTAAAAGAAGACAGCAGGGAGAACCATTGTGCCACGAAGATGTGGTAAGAAGCAACATTTGAAAACTGATCCGAGGACAGCAACTCATTAAAACGATTATCATTGTTTGTTTTATGTAACTGGTTCATCCCTACAGCTATATTAGGCGTGTGAAATAGGTAGCATGAGGACAATATTTCAATTCATTTACGAGCGTGTTGAATTTTGAACCACTCAGAATGAACATGCTGCATAAACACATTTGTTTCCATCTTTGCCGTTTTGGGATTAGGTTGAATTTGATTAATATCAACTGCCTAAATATATGACAATAAAAACAAAGCTAGATATTTTTACTGTAGCCTATTTCCTGTCTTTGTTTCACTCTGTGGTCTTTTATTAAAATATTTACACGTTTCACACCACACACTTAAAAATATTTATATCTTTCCACTGAAATGAGATCACTGTGGATTAAATGTGAACGCAGACAGACATGCGTCCACGGGATGTAAAGTAGACGTGCGGGGGGTGACATTGGGGGTGGGTAGCAGACTATACGAAATGTATTTATTTGATGCACTATCGACTCTTTCCGCTGCTGATAGATGGAGAGTAAACAGGAAGACGCCAATTGAAAGGCAACTCAGAGCAGAGAGAAACGGCAGAGGATATAGACTCATTCGTCACACAGGGCAGGTTATGGTTTATGGTCAGTTGTTTGCTGTTGTGTTATCACTGAATTTACTACCAAACTGATACGCAAAGTATTGTGGAATGGTGTAGTGTGGTAAATGAAGAAACTATTAAAGAAGAAATCATTTGATATTAATGTTGATCTGGATACTGTGCATAATTGGGAACAATGGGTTCTTATTTTATATACCCAGCAGCTGTCAACCACCTTTCTCCAGATCCAGACCAAACTAAATAAGCGTTTCCATGCCAATATACGTATGCCACCCCTCAACATTATGGAAATCAGTGGTGTGTTTTTTTTTAAACCCTGTATTATGTATGTAAATGTATTATTTACTGTAATATGTCAACATGACTAATGTGAGTAAAACGTCATTCAAAAAATCATTCAAAGGTGGTCAAATACGTTTGCGCCATACTGGACATAATGGCAGCATGTCAGATTAAGTAACTGAAATAATGAACAACAGTGTGACAAATCTTGTGATTTTTGTTTCTATTAAAGGGGAAGTGGCCCCCACACCATGAACAAATACACAATGCACAAACATATGGGATGGTTACACTGGAAGTTATGAGCAGCTGATCAACACGTTTTGGTTGTGCAAGCCCCGAGCAATATCCTCTTGAAATTTTAATGTAACCAGTTGACTGTGTGTCAAAAATAATTGGTTTGTACTATTTGAGACGTATAGAGTAAGACACAATACATTTTTCCTCTAAAAGACCACCAGCAAGTGTACAAGTATAATTAACTTTCAAGCTACAGAGGCAAGTGAAGAGGATAGAAGCAAAAACACCAATAAAGTGCTGAACACAAATATGTATTTTGTGTTCAAGATCATGTCCTGAAATATACAATAGCTAATGTGAGCGCTAAAAACATTTAAGCCTGGATTTACACTACAACTTTCAAGTGACAAAATAAAGATTTTTTTTTTTACTTTCATGCTTTCTTTTCCATGTTTTTGACTGATGTTGACACTTATAGTTCATTACATGTATTTAGGATGTCTGTTCATGCGGCTCGTTTTACGTGTATAGTATGTGAAGGAAGTTACAGTTCAGGCTCACTGAAAGGTACAATTAAATAAAGGCAAATTTAAAAAAACATTTAGGCACTAAATCAGAATTTGGCATAGGTCTGCACTGCACATCCCAAGGTGCTCAGGCTAAGCCACTATATACAGTATGGCAGTAACAGAGATGTCAGTGCACCACTAAAAAGAGTCAGAAACTGCTAAGTGGTAACACATGTTGTGCAAGTCCCTAATATTACTGCTGTAGTAAATACTAAAAATACACAGATCAGCGCTAAATAAAGACCAAAGGAAATGGATCAGAGTAGCCGTAGCAAGCATTGAGGTCCAAAAATATACTCACCATATCAGGTTCTATCATCGCGCGCACGCACGCACACGCACACACAAACACACACACAATTTATGCAAATGTCTTATCAAACCACCTTGAATAAACAAGGATGTGGTACTTTTTCAGAACCCGCTGTTCTCCTCCCAGGCTGTAAAAATATGTAATGAACTACACTTTCACAAAACAACATTTTGAATTGTAATGGCCACAACCACAATCATTGCTTTGTGGTTGATGTTGTCTAACATTGAAGAGGATAACTCTAAAGAGCTGACAGGGCTTTGAAAGGTATATTTAACTAAAAAGCAGGTTAATTATTTTTCAAATTCAATGAGCACATCCTAAAGACCTTAAAAGCTGGACAACTAAAGCTCCGGGGTGACAGATGACATCAAGTAATTCAAAGACAGCGGCTCATCTGTTGGCCACTATTGCACACTTAATAAATTGTTATTCTATTCATGCATGACATGCACATCGAGGTAACAATCGAAGTAAACCAAATAAGACAAAGGCAAACATGCACACTAACAATGCAACTGTTGACAGCTCTGGGTGTATCCGTAGTAGCTCTCCATCTCCGCCAGTGAGATGCAGACAAACCGCTCACCTCCGTGTTCCTTCGCACCCTTCTCCTCTTTGATCCCCATCTTCATCACCGCAGGTTAAGAAACGAGGAGCATCAAACTTATCCTGCACTCCTTTATTACATTTCATACATCTGGTAATCTCTCAGTCTCCTTATACAATTACACCTGTCAACGAGCGTGACCACACCTCCTTTTTTCTGTCCCGCCTCACTGCTGCTCTGCAGATGAGTATCAGACCAACAGAGAAATGGTAATGTGCAGTTCTTTTTGTGGCCTGACCCCAAAACACACATCGTTGATCCCACATTATACTCACATGCACACACACACACACACACGCACACATAGACACGTGCACCTGTGAGCATGCAATCTGCTCATTGCATAGCCAATTACTTGGATGAACTATTTCCAAGTAATACTCCACTTAAATTGCAAACTTTGAATGAACTTTCAAAGACCATTAGTCCAGCAAGTGTAAAATATTAGCATTAACATAGCTCCAGAAAGATACCAAACTACTGCTACTGAATCATCCGCCTGCGCCTTCAAAACACACATCAGTGGCCCGAAGGGATCACACACTGTTTGCTTAGAAATGCTCAAACACAAAATGTCCACAAAACAAGGCAAAGTCTAAGACCTGTCTGGTTTCATGCACTGTGAGAGAACATGGATTAGGCATGATAAACGTTCCCATGTAACAATTCAGCTTCTGCCGTAATCAACTAGTGACCCTAAACCTAATGTAAATCAACGCTCACCTGTGTTCTCAATCCGTGAATACTTAGGCTTCTTTTTTTGTCCCGCTCTTCCACAGCAAAGACAGCCAGACATGGTTAAGTAGTACAAACACACTTGCTTGTGCGGCTGTACTGATTTTTGCGGACCTTGTTCCTCTCTTACAGTCAAATTAATTGCTCAACCTGTGGTGGCAAGTCAGCTGAGCCACAAATCTGCATGCGAGCGTATGGGGCCATAAAGTCTGTTAGCAATTAGCCACTTGCAAAATCTAATCAGTTACTACGGTTAAGATGCCACATACCGGTGCAGTATAACACAAAGTGATACAGAAAGTACTGTATGTAGCCTAATCTGAAAGTGTTAATTTGTGTAGATTACAGCAAAATGTGATATGTATAGCACATGGCAAAGAGAACACTGACCTGAGGTGGGATGATGGCCGCCAGTGATATTTGATGCATGTCGAGCATGTGAGCCAAAAGATAAAATTTGAAGCAGTTGACTCAACAAAGTTTGAATCTCTTGTATCAACTCCACCAGAGACATGGTCCCCGTCAACTTATGTCATATTAATATGGCTCGGCTGGCCCGGTACTAACCCACTGCTTGCTGTTTGTGCATGTTTATTTGTCTTAATGTCTGGTCTGCTTTATCACAGGAAGAGAGAGGAGGAGGAGGGTGTCCTCTGACATCACCCACCGCCTGCTTTCAACTTAACGTGCTGAATGAATTTGCAAACCAAGCTTGGGTGAACACATTTATTTACAGCACGCCCTTCTGGGCACGACCGAAAATTGACTGGCGCCTTCCGTTAAAGAAAAAAACAAATAATTACCACCTACTTCCACTCAATTCTAGTGTGGACTGGATAGTTACTTAAACTGATTTCACCAATGTAATAAAACAACTCTAAAGAAAGAAATAACATGCGATCGGGAGAGTCCGCCTCCCCCATGCCGTGCTCTCATCTTTGACCAGATGCCCTCAGCTAGGAGCGATCAAAGTCTTTGAATGGTACTGTTACTGTTGACCGTAACCACACCAAAATACAACAAAACGCTACATGCTTAGAATCACCTTTTTTTTTGTGCTTACAAACACAGTTGCCTTCACGGAAATTATCTGGGGAAAGCTGATCACAGCATGTGACTAAACAAATCAATTACGAACGATGCTATGCCCTACCATCTACGGCGTATAAGAATTTGTGATGTGCGTGTAAGCACCCGACCACGAGCTATGGCGCTCACGTGATGTGCGGCGGTCGTTTATGCAGGAGCAGGAACAAACGCAGTAGTACAAAGCAGGCTAGAAGAAAACAAATCTGTGTTCAAGGCCTTCACCAGCTTTCTTCATAGACCGTAGCTCTACAGTGAACCATTCTAGAGACTCCTTTCGTCTTTAACTCATTTGCTCCCAAAAACGTATGAATATGTTTTACTTTAAATGTTTTAAGTGTCCCAAAGACGTATTTATACGTGTTTTTATTTATTTATATATGCTAGAGCAGGGGTGCTCAAGTTCAGTCCTCAAGAGCCCCTATACAGCCTGTTTTCCATGTTTCACTCCTGCAGCACAGCTGAATCTGATGATCAGCTAATCAGCAAGCTTTGCAGAAGCCTGATAATGATCATAATCATGAATCAGGTGTGTTAGTGGAGAGAAACATAGAAAACAGGCTGGATAGGGTCTCTCAAGGACCGAACTTGAGCACCCCTGTGCTAGAGCATACAGAAGGCTTTGATGCAGCCTCTCAACTGCAGAGAACGGTTTAAAAAAATATGGTAGTTATTACAAAAACGGCCAGCAGGTGGCAGCAGAGCAAAAGAGATCAACCAGGGCCATGTTCCAAAAAGCTCATTTACCCACAGTTCTATATAGATTTGTGAATAATGATGAAACTTAGCTATATTCTAATGCTAATTGCTGCAAAATGGAAATACTTTTTTATACTTTTTTTACTGATGAAAGAAGATACTCTAATCTTTCTTTTGGTAGGTTCCATGTTTTTATACCAATAGAACACAATATTTTGTGGGCCTTGCAAAATCTGTCAAAATCCAGTAAAACAGCCGGGAGCAAACGGGATTGCTTCAGTGAAAATGGCTGGGAGTGGATGA
The DNA here is from genome assembly GCF_054856555.1 of Leptonotus elevatus. Taxonomy (NCBI): domain Eukaryota; kingdom Metazoa; phylum Chordata; class Actinopteri; order Syngnathiformes; family Syngnathidae; genus Leptonotus; species Leptonotus elevatus. The sequence continues at coordinate 4,869,059 of NC_141240.1, read as the reverse complement.
GTTAATGGGACGTGGGACTCAAACAGAGGTGGGCATTCCGTCAATATTGATGGAAGGTCCGTCAATCCGTCAATGACGGACGTCCCATTTTGGTGACGATTGACAGAACATTGACAGATTCCCACCGGGAATGACGGCAAGACTGACGGACGCTCATTTTGCTGCGCAATCGACGAATGGCTGATTGACGGTTCGGCTTGAAATGTTGACGGATTGACGATGACGGAAGTGTGTTCCGTCTGTTGACGATTGCCGAATGACAGATGCTCAAAATTCATTGATGCGGCCACCTCTGGACTCAAAGGTGTCATGAAGGCTGAAGTTGTATCTTTCAACTCGGTCACTGACTATTGTTGACTGTCTGACAGCTTTTGGATTACCAAGTGTATGGAAGAGGGATTTTTTTTCAGGTTTCTAAACATAATATGGCGCTTGGTTGTGGGGTATGAACCTGTTTTACGGAGTTCCATGAAAATAGCTTTATGATCGGACACGCCCAGGTCATAGACCTGCAGGTTAATTGGGGTGAAGTACCCTTGGACCTTTAGTTAGTTAGTTAGTTAGTTAGTTAGTTTAGTCGCTTTTTATGTAACCACTGACGACACTGGCAGTTTGAGCCCAGTGGCCACTTCTCTGTGGGAACATCCTGTTTTTAGCCTTGCAATGATAAAGTAATGTTGGTCTATTCTTAGATGTTGTCTTGGTCTCATGATGTCAATATTGTGTACTGTACAACATGATGAAGATGAGACTGTTTAAATTGCAATTCTAACTGAACCAAGTAATTTGGAAAAGAGATAGAGAAAAAGAAAGAAAGAGAGAAGAAAGAATGAAACAAAAAAAGAAACAAACAAAGAACGAAAAAAAAGAACGGAAGAAAGAAAGAAACTTGTGAGTGGGGGCGTGCTGGAGCCCATCCCAGCTGGCTTTGGGCAGTAGGCAGGGTACTCCCTGAACTGGTTGCCAGCTTATCGCAGGGCACACATAGAAGACCGGATTTCCATTTAATATTTATTGCCACACAACGTGGCATTTTCGCCGTAGAGACAGAAAATAACATGATAACGCTGCAGAGAAATCAGTGTATTCAAGTTAGGTGATCTTAGCAAGTGGCAACATAAGATGGCCGCCAGGGGCTTCACTTCTCGCTACATCAATTAGAGTGGCATTAGCAGTTCAGATAATTATATACGTCTGTAACTACGCATACGGTCCACGCTGGAAAAACATGGACGACAAGCAAAAGCTGTTGCAAGCAACAATGTTTTGTACCTCACGATTCTTTGTTTACATTTAAACGTATGTAGACTCACCACAAACTGTTCTTATTGATAGTTCATTGAAAAACAAAATTGTTTTCTACTTCTATTGCGGTGAATTGTTATTTATATGGCGTCGTGGGCACTCTTCATTGCCTCCTATAGTCTGGAAGAATATAGACTACAGCGGGAGCAAGCCACGTAGACTATGAATGGCTGCAATCTGTCAAGAAACTAAGAGAAGATGATGAACTGCTCTAGAACTGCGAAATGTAAATACTTAATTTCAGCTGGTCACATCACGTAACACAGTTTGTTTATTTAATTTTTTTATTATTTCACCACTCATCAGTTCATGATAATGATGACGGAAGCGCGGATAAATGACGGATTGATGATTACAGTTTGGTTCTGCTTGAAATAATGACAGATTGATGATGATGGAAAGATGGATGGTTCAGCCATCAAATTTCATGGAAGTGTTGACATAACAACCAGTGGATTTAATCTTGCCAGCCTGCAATGTGCCCTCTCCAATGTTAGTGGTAGTCGGCTGATTGCTTCTACTAGTGGAAGGAGAGCTCACAGTGTGGAAAACAAGCAAGCATCCTTAAAGGCAATCAACGCATTTCTGTAGTGCATGAACAAATTACCACATTTCCAATACAAGAGCAGCCTTATAATCAATCAATAATGTCCATTGTATTGATACTGTCGCAGAAGTATTCATTTCAAAATGTATACAAGTATAATATTGATTAATTTGTTGTTGTAGGTTTTGTGGTGTAGATAAGAGATGGTGTAGAGAAGGTTAGTTAATCTAGCTAAAAAATAAAGGGACCTATAGTTGAAGTAATCACATGAGCAGTCCTGCAATGCAACTGAAAGAATGGTTTCCTACCACTGATTGTTGACAGCACCTCCGGTGTTTGCTCCAGCTCGTCTTCCACTGCCAGCTTTACTCCCATTCTGGTAATGTAAAAAGGTCATAACCTAATGGATTGTCTTCCTCACACGCGTCTCACAGCCTGAAAGAGGCAAACCACAGCAACTGCAGTAAGCAAGTAAGAAACCTTCTGCATCATTTAAAGGATGGCATCATTATCGCTCCTGTTGGGTTTGTTTCTTAGGTGCACACATTACAAACTGTTAATAGGTCAAAGTGACAAGCTGCATGTTTAGTCATAAAAATGGCAGGAAGTATTTCCAGCGCTTCACTTTCCCCACATTTTATGTTACAGCTTTATTATAACTTGAGTTCTCTTGGTTGTTAGTGGCCTGCCAACTCTAAAGGTCATTTCTAAGTTTACCCTTGTTTTGCATCAGGTTCTCTTTTTTTTATATTTGCACTTTCTTCTTTTTAACTTTTTTTGCTAACCGATTGGTTAGCTGGATTTTCCGCAATAGTTTCAGCAAAGCTCCTAAAGCCTTGACTAGTCAGGATTAAGAGAAAGATGAATGCAGCAAAGTGCAGAGACATCCTGGATGAAAGCCTGCTCCAGACAACTCTTGACCTCAGATTGGCGTAACGGTTCATCTTTCAGCAGGACAATGACCTGAAGCACACAGCCAACCCAAGATATCCAAGGAGTGACTTTAGGACAACTCTGTGATTGCTCAGCCAGAGCACAGACTTCAATCTGACTGAACATATCTTTAAAGATCTGAAAATGGATGTACACTGATGCTCCCCATTCAACAAAGGGCTTGACGTGCTGCAAAAAGGATTGGGTGAAACTGCTCAAAATTAAGTGTGCCAAGCTTGTGGTATCATATTAAAATAGACTTGAGGCTGTAATTGCTGCCAAAAGTGTTTCAAAGTATCGCATAAAGGCTTTAAATACTTGTACATACAGCATGATTTTCTCTAAAAACTTTGCAAATGTTCTCATTCAATTTAGGAATCAAAATAATTCCTGACACACAATATCGAATCTTAATTTTAAACCAGGGCTGTCAAAGTTAAAGCGTTAACTAATTAATTAATCCCAAAAAAATTTGCATTAATCATGTATTAACGCAGATTAATCACACTATTAATTTTGACCACAGATTATCCTTTAGCTGACAGTGGATGGTTACATTAAAGGTAGCACGGGTTGTGTTTGAGCAATAAAAATAACATGCGTTAAAGTAAAGCATTTAATAAATGTTTGTGTATGACATTCAGAATATGAATTTTTTGTTCGCACAAAAACTAACTTTTTTTTTTCAATTTAAAATTATGCAAGTAATCAACTGATTAGAAAAAGAGGAGGATGAGTGTGTGCAGTGGATCAAAATGTTTTGAAGACGTCCTCATAACATTAAATGTCAAAAAAAATTACACAAAACAGGTGCTCTTTAAATTTGGCAGGCAAAAAATGTTGATAAAATTTTTTTTTTAATTACGTGATTAATCGTGATTCATCAAAATTCTAAAATATGATTAATCTGATTAAAAATGTAATTGTTTGACAGCTCTATTTTAAACACACCATCAGTTTTTCATAAATCACAAAAAATGTCTTCTCCAAGAACAATCAAATAAAATGCTTCCCCTGGCGCAATTACAAGTTTTCTCACAGTAGTTCCTTTCATTACTTTTAACAATAGAGCAGCATGGCTCCAGTCATAAGGGTTGAAATCTTGTGATGGGCCAGACAGACTAAATAAAGACCAAGGCGTAGACCACATGCGCCCCAATGTGGTGAACAAGTGGCCAACTGGCAAAGTTTACATTAGTAGCCCAAGGGAAATTAAAACTCAACACTTAAGGTGTTTTCCAAATGTGGAATACAAGTTTATTGACATTGTAAAGACGACCCTGCAATATTGTCCTGCTGGTAAGACAGCAACGAATAGGAAGACATAATTGAGTGTTTGTACATGTATCTCCAAATTAACAACGTTTCATGGTGTAGGCCAGTGGGACATCTACAACTCCTGGCAAAAATTATGGAATCACCTGCCTATATTCATTAAGCGGCATAATTTTGTAGCGGGGGAAAAAGCAGATCACAGACATGACATTGAGATGTCTATCATTGCGTTGCACTGCGGAAATATCAGATTTCTAAAAATGTCCAGATGTTTGGAATTGTTAGTAGTTCTACCAGAAAAAAATAATGAATAGTCATTCTACTAGTATTTCCACCCGATTTATGACCATGCAAGCTGAACCTCCAACATGGCGGGCAAACACATACCGATCGATCTCATGATCAAAAACTATTGGAGGAGACCACACCTAAAATTTAAAAGTCAAATTAAAACCTTTACGATGAAAGGTGACGCGTCTTTCAACAACCAAGAGGTAATTGCCTCGATTCAACTTTGGTAGCTACTGAGTGCACTTTAAATGCAAGGTATTACATCAACATTTGCCTCGACAATCTCAATTCAATGCTACCCACATAACACCAGTTATAGAACTACAGTACATTGAACAAATAACGTTGAAATCAATTGGACTGGTCTAGCACCAGCCCACACCAAACGTCTTCTAAATAAACTACCATGGACAAAGGTCAAATTAAGTTTCAATATAAACGTTTGGGAAGGGAATTACCTTCAGCGCACAACTATATGATGATATGCTGAAAAAGAAAGAAGTTTCAAGACTGATATGTCGAAAACGTGTTGGTTTGGAATGTTGTATTCTCTGAGAAGCGTGTCTGAACAGCTGAAAGAGAGACAATTCATTAAACGTTCAAAACTGTATTGATGTGTTGTGAACGGTCACTTTCCCTAGATGGCAGTAATGCCTTGGGCTTACCGTGGTTCTACAGTTAGTTGTGTACGCAGTACATTACGCCGCTCTCATAAGTGTCCGCACTGCGCTATCTTGTGGCAGTAATTTGTCAAGACCTGAGCAAAGATGATTCACTAGTGACTTGCACATTCCAGTATCACTGTAGTACCGTAGGACTTAGTGAAGCGTTCGTTTTTTGTGTGTGTGAGGCTCAAATTATCACAGAAAATATTATAATTTGGAGGTAAACTGTACAGTACATTATTTTAACCAAGAGCCTAGCCACATCACTCTCTTCTTTATGTATTAACGATGATACCATTGACCATTTGTAAGTTGTTGTTTTTTGTCGCATTGTGACATTTTGAGGTAGAAAATAGAACTACATGTGCGCTACCACTTCCAAAGTTTGTGTGTAATAAGTATGGTTATAATTTATGTTAATGATAAATGTGTCTTCAGCATCCACCTCGGCCACTAACAAGTCCTATTAGTCCTGAAAAACTCATCCACAACAAACAGAAGTCTTACAGCAGAGACAAGTGTCTCTGATCTGATTCTGATCTGAATGTCTGCAGAAAAAACACTTCATCAGTGGAAAAAAATGTTTATTTTTACGACACGTGTGAAATAAATAGGGGTGTGTGATTCTTGGAAGACATTATCATTAAAACACAAAAGTAGAATTAGCTGCTATCAAATACACAATTTACACTTATATTGCATTATGTAGCTTATAAAGTTGATGTTTTTAATAAGACAAATTTTGTTTTGTTTTGTGGTTGACATTGTAAAGTGTTATAAGCTTGGTGAAAAAAAGGATCGTGTTTCTTGTCTGCTAACAATCCCCAGCGTGATCTTGGTCAAGTATAGAAAATAACAAAAATAAAAACACCACAGAATATTAAAAAAAAAAAACAATATTAATAATAATAAAAAACTTTCATGAATTGCACAATTGACATTATAAAATTCACAGAGCAGGGTTGGTAAGGTTCGGTCCTCGAGTGCCCCTATCCAGCCTGTTTTCCATGTTTACCTCCTGCAGCACAGCTGAATCTAATGATCAGCTAATCAGCAAGTTTTCCAGAAGCCTTTTATTTTTTATTTTAGATTTGCTTTGCAGAAGCCTGATAACGATCCTGATCATAAATCAGGTGTGTTAGTGGAGAGAAACATGGAAAATAGGCTGGATAGGGGCTCTCGGGGACCGAACTTGAGCACCCCTGTCACAGATTGTATTGCTTTGGTTTAGACATATCAATTACCTGACTCACTGTGATTTCCTTTAACTGTCTGAAAAAAATTTTTTCACTCACTTGGCTGATGAAGGTCATTCTAACAGGATAAAATGTCATCTTACTAATAACTCAGTGGCTGCAAATATTAAAGTTTATTTGGGCTGGTTCTGCCTCATTAGTCTTTATGGCCTTTTCCCAATGAGAGTGTCCAAGATTCAAAGTGATGTCAGTTTCAGAGGTTCGTCTCATCCCAGGTTGGGTCGTTCATGTTCTTCAAAACTCTCCTGATGATCCTCTCAAGCTCTTTCCTAGCTCGCTGCTCCTCCTCTAGTGTCCTCTTCATCCTCTTGTTGTCCTGCAAGACCACAAAAACATGTCTCTCCCACAAATACTGTCCACTCCCCTAGCACAGCGCACACTCACCTGTTTGAGTTCTTGGACCTCATCTCTTAAACTGTATACAGTGTCTACCAGGCTCCTGCAGCAGAAAGGCAACATGGCATCATATTGACACGAGCTGCAGCATGATACTGTACACACTGACCAATTCTTACATATAGTGAGGCCACATACGCATAACAAGCCACACACTATACTAAGTCTCACCTCTCCTCCATTACGGTTTGTCCATTGCTCCTGGTTTCCTCCACTATGATCTTCTCTTCCTCTGGGAACAACATGTGAACATCCCTCCTGCTGGAACCTGATCAAAACATAGCAAAAGTGTCAGCTGTAGTCTTTCTTCTTCAACGATCAAGTGACAACATGCAAACAAAACAACAAAGCGACTTACACACACATACAAACACAGCAGATACGGACTATAGAGGTCTAACGCTATTTGCAAGCTAGCCAGGTTGCCACAGTATCGTATATTCTGACTCGCTACACCGAAATCTTACGAGAAAATGAGGCAGTCCTGTAACTAGTAGCGGTCCAGATACTGTCATAATCCGAGTCTTCTGATTGGTCGGAACATGGCAGATTGCCCGGGACGCCAGCAACGATGAAGCTGGAGTCAGCGAGCACATGGTTGTGCATGAGGTCAGTACCTTGCCAGGCTGCACCAGCAATCAGCAGGGGGAATACAGAGGGCAATGGTGCGGGAAAACACAAACCGCAGAAGTTGGGATGCAGAACAAAATTAAATAGAGACATGGGCCCAAAAAAAAAACACACACGGAGAAAATGGCTCGGGGGGATAATCCATTTGAATTTGAGGAAAAATAGCAAAAATTATATTAATTACAAAGAGGACAGTGGTTAGCAAGCATAAAGCAGTACAACACATATAGAATAATATACACAAGAAGTGGAGAGTGGAGGAATCAATGGATGAAAAAAGAGAGAGAAGAGAGAAAAAAGCCTTGTTAGAGTTGAAAGCTGAGAAAAAACAACAACTTTTAGGTCAGCATGCATATTCACAGCACTTAATATGTGGAAAGTGTATGGGGACTCACTGGAGTTAAGGGTCTGTCGCGTCTTGGCACTGGTGCAGTATGCCTCAATCACTTTTAAGATCTGAGCGTCCTCCTCCAGAGCTGCTGTGCCTGAAAAACAATCAAGTGATTCTTCAACCCCACAAGCCTTTTTTTCTTCTTTTTTTTTTACAAGCGCATCTCAGCTTGGATCAGGAATGGGCAACTTAAATGCTAAAGGGGGGTGGGGGGGGGGGGGTGGGGGCACAATTTTTCATCAGTGCTACTGGGGGGCCACATAGGACCACCACACACTTCCCAACTAGATAAATGACAAAAACATCACTTTAAATATGCACAATATACGCACGTGTGCAAAATACATGCTCTTAGTATATTTCATTCTTCGTAATACATTTCTCAATACATGTAAAAAAAGATCCACGATCCCAAATAAAGGGTTTGAAGTATAACCACACTGTAAAATTATTATTTATTTTTTTTAAATCCAGTGTTAAGTGCTGTCTTGCACAAAAATTACCAGTCAAGGATGGTGCAAAACTGCTTAATGGCAAAACCAACATTAAGTACAATAATTCATTTTGTGCAAAAATTCTCTAACGAAAAAAAATTACAACGAAAATGCTTTTTAAAAGACGAAAACTAACTGAAACTACGTTCTATGTTTACAAAACTAACTAAAACTATAATGATAGCGAAATTGTCCTTCGTTTTAGTCTTTGGTACCGTTATTAATTTACCGTAATACATGAGCCTTTGGGGATGATTTTAAATGTGATTTTAAGTATATTTATTTCGGTATTAACCGGGATAAAGAAGTTTGAAAGTGTGTCACACAGAAGTGACGTCATCTAGCAGCAGCCCATAGAAAAGCACCTTCAGATGACATCACTCCTAGGCGCCAATTTTGCATGCTTGACTTTTGCCTCTAATGGCTCGGCTCGCCTGCTTTTTCATTTAACCCAGCAGATATGCAGAGCGAGGTAAGAAATGTGTTACTTTTTTCATTTCACCATGGTGTTTTTTAAATATTGTGCACAAGTAATACACATTTTCTTTAATACAAAATCTAATACTGAAACTAAAACTAAGCATTTTTGTAAATAACTAAAATGAATAAAACTAACAGAACCACTCTGAAAACTAATTAAAGCTAACTAAATAAATAAATAAATATAAATAAAAACGAACTAAAATGAAAATTCAAAACTATAATAGCCCTGCTCTGGGACACGGGTCGCCAGTTGCCCATCCCTTGTTTAGATTGACTCTCTTACTCTTTCTGACAGTGAAGTCTTCTTCGGAGGGTTTCCGCTCCGGTTTCCTCTTGGGAAGCAGCTTCTTCATATTCTTTGGACTCTTACTCATATCCTGCAAACAATTAATATGCATAGCCGATGAGAAGTTTTGCATGAAAGAAAAAACTGTTTAAAAGCTCTACAAAAGTGCTTGTTTTTAATTTGCCAGTTAATAAGTACCTCCTTGTTGTTAAGGGCAGCAGATGGTCGGAGAGGGGGCGCAGGCCGAAGACAGCTCATGCTCCATGGTTTTGGGGTACTCTGTGACTCCAGGGCCCCCCACATGGGGCTGCCGCCATATGAGGAAAGATGAGGGAGGGTGTGGAAGGCGCTGCTTTCGCCACGAGACTCTGAGTGCCGGGAAGGGGTGATGGGCATTGAGGGCAACTAGGAGGAAGTGACAGGAGAGCAGTCAATTATGAACTTCACTGGGTTGGTAATAGATTACTAGAAAGGCAGACTTACTGTGTGACACACCGACTGAGTTTTGTGTGTGTGTGCAGCAGGGGTGTGTGTGTGTTTGGTGAGAAGGTCCAGCCACTCCAGCAGATCCTGCTGATTGTTGCATGCCACTTGCATACGGTCACATTGGGTACCTGTTAGCACACATGAATATACAACCTGTAAATGATTTTCTAGTTTCCATACTGCCTTTGAAAAACAATAACAAATTAAAAAGCTAGCCATTGGCACAGAAAAATAATAAAGGGATAATTGACTCATTTGGCCATTTTCAGCAATAAAAGTTTGTATTTTGTCACACGTGATATTTTCAGTCGACAGCAAATGGCACAATGTGTTTTTAAAGGTGTTAATTGTACATGGAAAATAATGAAGTTATCAAATAAATTTTCAACAAAATATTAACTTCTTAGTGCTGAAAATGGCTAAATGAGTATCCCTTTAAGACACACGGAAGCTGTTTTAAATGTCTCTTGCCAGTGACCTAATGCAGGCGTGTTTAAAGACCACGATTCAAACACTATATCAAAACAAGGGCAGACCAGATATTTCAAAAGCATTCCTCATGGTTTCCCCATCTTCCATCCTGGAGATCAACATGCCTGACAGTGGCATCTTCCCCTGCAAAGATAAACTCACAATGTTGTTTGTTCAACATCACAGCAACATTTTAAGATCCTGAAAGCATTCTCACTTATGTTATGGATTCTTTATTTTACTTTCACTTTACAACATTTGATTTGCTCCAAATTTTTCCGCCAAACAGGATAACATTTTTCTCATTCCACTAATATACAGTTTTTGCACAATTTAACATTTAATATAAAATGTTCCCCATTCATTTTTTAATGGGAAAGTCATTCAACTGTTTCTAAGTTCAACTTAGCACTCACTTACATATACAACTGATCATCATTCATTCAATCATTATGATCATCATTGTTTGATACTGCTCGCTGGCGTGGTAAAAGTGCATTGTCCAGTAACCAGGAAGTCGGGGGTTTGAAACCCACCTCTGACTGTACATTGCAACTCTATCCATGGCCATCCAGCTAAGTGATACACATGTTTACCAAATGCCTATGGGGAAATGCATTATGATTACAATTAAGTGATTAAACTATGTATCTCCGTTAAGCTTCAAGAACTTTTTTATACTACAGTGTGCCATGACTTTCAACAAGTGAGTTAGCTCAGTGGATAAGAACATGCCTTTTCATGTGTAGAACATGGTTCAAGTCACGGTTGGACCAGACTTTAGTCCAAATTCAATTTTGAACAATAATCATTGTGTAATTATTTAACATCCATTATACTTAATGTGATTTCTTATTAAGTTTTTATATATATATATATATATATTATTCTGTTGTATATTGTAACTTTTAAACTCAGTGCAAGCTGAGTATCATACGGCATTATCCAATACAATTATATACCATGTCACAGATTTATTTAAGGCTAAAATAGTGCAGTGGTTACAGTAAAGAACTGGTGAGTGGCGTGCCAGGGTTCTAAAACCAATTGGAGCACATTTGAGTCATTTTCATATAATAATAGTTGCCCAATTATTTAATCTTCATTATATTCAATTCCAATTGACATCACTGTTATAACAAAGCATTCCACATGCATTTAAATATTAGTATGCAACTTTTAGCATTCATAAGCAATTTGTCCAGAAATTGCACATCTAGTTACTTTACAAGGCTGATATGATTGAATATCAAGGCAGGAAATAATATCTGACCAAACCTGGTAGATAAATCCACTCATCCTCATGCTTGCGGAGAGCAAGAGCAGAGTGTGAGGGAAAAGGAGAAGGTAGCGTTCACTTGACTCCTAAAAGACATACAAAGTGTTTCTTACACACTGCACTCGCTATGTTGCAACTCTGTGTGTGGTCAAAACTGCTCCAGAGGTTCACCTGACAGTTCTGAGAGCGGACCGCAGCCTGGGACATGTGAAGAACGGGGCCGAGGGTCCTGATGTCCTCCCCTTCCCAGTTCCTGATTGGCTCGGTTAAAATTTGTAACTCCAGGTCCTTCTTCTTCCTCACTTCCTGGCACTGGGCCTGAACACAAAGGCATGAGACGGCACTCCATGAACCATCTCACAGGACAGGAATACTTGAGTGGACTGATAGCCATGTGTTTCTGTCTTACTGCGAGGCTTTGAAATGATGCCATACAGGTTTGGAGGTCAACTCTGCCGGGGTGTTGGTCCTGAGAACAAGAACATAAAACAGATCTATGTTTGTTCGCTCTCTGTTTCCTTGGAAACAGATCAGTCATCAGATGTAATCATCAGGACAGAAGTACGTACCTCCATGTGCCTGTCCATTTCCTTGAGCAGGGTTGGGTATCTCTCCAGTCGAGTGAAGGGTTTACTCAGACTGGTGGTCAGTGTCAAAATCCCTGGACTATATGCCCCTCTGGATTCCATGTAATCACCCAGCTCCTCGCTGCAAAACAGACAGTTGAGATATGTATCCTTGTGTTTCCTAAGCCACTTTTCCTCTTTCTCTGTTCCAGCATTATGAGTTACTCCTAAAACCATGCAGAAATGCCTGTTTGACAGGCAATTATGAAAGGAGCTTCTGACCTTTGCTGAGTGAGCACACTGACGGCAGATGGATGGTTTGAGCAGTAAGTCACATAAAGAGTCTTCATTTGGGGCATTAGACTCAGGAAGAAGCCTCCTATCCTCTGCTGACATTCTGGAAGTCTTTAAAAAAAAAAATGAAAATAAACATATCACAGCGCATGAAGCCATAGTCTATTTGCTTGAACCCTGCTTGTTGTTTTTAGTGAATTTTGACGTGACACTGCACTGCAGTACTTAAACCTAACACCAGATGGCTATGCAATCAAGTACAACAATCTATATGGAAAAAAATGTGTATTTCTAGAAACACTCAGCATGAGAGTTTTTAGTCTGCTGTTGTTGTTGAAAATGGTTATTATTGTGGGATAAACCCCTTGAGATGCAACATCTCATTTGCGAGGGGGGGGGGGGGTCCCACACAAAAAATACAAGGCAATCTATAACAACACACCAGACAAAAAAGACGAAGGAGAAAAGAAAAAAAAACGTAAAATAAAGAAGAAAAAAAAAGAAAAAAGAAACAAATACAATAACACTTAACAGAGACAACCTTAATATCAGCACAACAAAATTCTAATTATTTCATAATAATAAAATAAAAATGAAAATAGTGTAACAATATTGAAAACATGTTTTTAAATAATTAAACAAGATTTTTTTTTATTTTTTATATATATGATGTTAAGACAACAAACAAATATTAACAGGTAGACTATTCAAATTAGATGGGGCAAGTGACTTGAAGGCTTTCTTGCCGATTTCTTTAGTGATAGAGGGGACTATGAAAAAAAACTGCAATACATCATGCCGACAGTGGATATGAAAATTATACAGTATGAGATGCACTGGTTATAGGTCAAACTAATGGTGGAGAAAGTTTTTAAAGGATTTATCTTGGTCTTATTTTTTTTTATATATCACTTAAACGTGGCATTTGAACAGATGTATGTGGATGTTGTTCTTTTTAAAATTAATTTACCTTGTAAATGAACTCTGGGGAGAAACGAGGCAGATACAATAAGACTTGTCTTCTTTCTGTTTCTTGTCATTTAACGATGAAGAATATTGTTTTATATTGTCTTTTTTTCTTTTACAAATGAATGAAATAAATGATTGATTGAAATTAAATTAAATTAAATGTATGTACACTTTGTATATGCACTGTATATGACTGAAAAGGTAACATTTGTGCATCCTTAGCAGACAAAAGAGATGCGGCTACTGACTTTGTATGCTCCTCCAAGGACTGAACCAGCATTTGCTGGAAGGTCGAAATCTCCTCGAGATTTCCTTGAATGTGGCTGATGTCATCACCACTCAGCCTGCAGAGAATCAGCGAGGAGTCATTCATAATTGACAAGTTCTATTTCGAATCATTTTTTATGTATACCCTGGTGTGCGTATGCTAGCATGTTGCATGCTATAGCACGATGTTGTTTTACTTCACATTCATGGGAAAACATATCAAAAAATAACTTGACCTGTCTGTGGGTTGGAGGGAGCGCAGGTAGGACCCCAAAATACTTTGCAGTTCCCTTGAATACTCACTCTCTGCTTCCAATATGTTCTGGAGGACCTTAAAACACAAATTTAACAAATGTAGAGAGACAAGACCAAAAGCTAAAAGCATCTCAGCACTTCTTCCTTTTGAGGGGATCCATTAGAGGACAGGCAAAACATGTTGATTCTCTTTCTTCTTCACATTTTACCCAAGGCAGGTCAGTCTATTTGTTAGTAAGCTAGATTCAGGTACCCCCAACTGAACATGGGAGGCCTGGGGAGACTGTGGAAGCTTGCATTATTAAAACACGTGTACACAACAAGAGGCGCACTAACCCTGAGGCAAGGCTGTCCCAGAAACCAATGGAACGGAAGGAATAACCTACATTATTACACACACACACACAAAGTCTACACACTCCCTCTCTAACTAATGCCAGGTTTTTGCGATATCAAAAATAGGACAAAGATTTTTCCACCAATAATGTGACCTGCAAAACTCAAGTGATTAATTTTATTTTTTAGAAAAAATAAACAATTAAGTTGAGATACTGTGTTTGCACACATATATCATATGCACACCCTCATATAACTTGGGATGTGGCTGTTTACAATTAACCAATCACATTCATACTCATGTCAATGCCACCATTTAAAATGCTTATGATTAACACCCAAAACGTTCAGCTGTTCCAGTAGGCTTTTCCTGTCTTCTGTATTTAGAGGATGGGAGATTGTCATGTGTACTAAGCAGCCAGTACTTGCCAGGAATTTCTGCAGCTCTTCCAATGGTGCTGTGAGCCTCTTGGCAACCTCCCTGAGCAGTTTTCTTCTTGTCTTTATTTAAAATGCATTTTGGAGGGATGTCCACTGCTTTGTAATGTCACTGATGTGCCATATTTTCTCCACTTGATAATGACGGTCTTCACTGTGTTTCGTGGTATATTTAATAACTTGGAAATTCTTCTGTACTCTTTTTTTGACCGATATCTTTGAACAAGGAGATCCCTCTTATGCTGTGGAAGATCTCTGTGGACCATGGATTGTGCTGTAAAATGTGACCACAGTAATGCCAGGAAAGCCTATTAGAACAGCGGAAATGTATTTGGGGTTAATAAAGGCACTTAAAAAATTGTGTCAGGTATATCCTGACTCCCATTTAACATGAGTTTGAATGTGAGTGGTCAATTATGAACACAGCCGTAATCCACTAAGTTATTTATTTTAAAATATTTTTTTATGAGCTGTACATGCTACGAGGTCCAATTAATGGTTGAAAATGTTTTGTACTGGTTTATTGTGGTCTCATTTCCCAAACTCTAGAATTTGAACAGAGGTGTGTAGACTTTTTAAAGCCAGTACTGTATGTGTGGGTCCTGTGATCGACAGGGGATCAGACCCGTTTAGCCCACTTCTGACAATAGACTCTATGAAGATGTGATACTAACCACATTGTAGTAGGTCTTGCTGATGATAGAGGTGTCGAAACCTTTCGGTGGACTTCTCAGTGTCCCAGACTTGGGTTTATCTAATGGCTTGTCTGCACAGTAATGAAAAGGGAGAACAATATTCAGACTAGTAGCACACTTAGCAGAGTTCCAGTGTTAAATTGACTTTTTATCGGAAACAATATGATCCTGTTTTGTTTTGTTTCTTTGGGATGCTCGTTTTAAACTGTGTTTGATGTCTGTCAGTAACAATTGCAGGCATGTGTGATGATAGTGTCAGGGACCCCGCTTCCTTCCCATGAGCCCTGCCCATTTGTTCCCTGTTTCTGTGTATGTGTGCGTGAGAGAATCACACTGCTGGGCGAGGTGGAGGAGACACAGCTGGAGCAGGAGCCAGGTGCAGGTAATTACAATCAGCAGCCTACAAAAGCCAGCCCTGGATCTCACTTCAGCGCCAGATCAACTCTAACTGTCTCACAGTCAGTTGAAGCCAGCTTATCGCCTGCCTTTGAGTAGAACATTATTCTAATTAGTACTATTTGCCTAGATTTCCTGCACCTGCCGAGGCCGTACCTTTGCCAGCCTGCTGAAGCTAACTCGCCTGTGGAACGCCTGCTCCCTACCCGGACTCAGATCCCCCTTGGTTCCCCCGCTCACATCAGTCCACTAATTAAAAGACTCGCAAGTGACTCTGTTTGCCTCCCGTGTCTGCACTCGGGTTCTCATCCCGCGCCTTCGAAAAATAACAGATAGACTGCAGCCTCACAGCAAGCAACTGATGTTAGCCAGACCAATCTTCAGCCAGCCCTCTGCAATCACAGTTGATGTTCTCTACACTCAACTTTCAGGATGTTCCTCTCCATCCAGCATCTGTGGAACTTCCTGGCATTGTTTGTCAGGCCAGTTTCCTTCCTTGCCTTCCTGCCTTTCTCAACAAAAAAAAAAAAACAACTTCCAACTGTACGACTCATATGTGTTTGAGCGTTCACTGCTTTGGACATCTTTGCATATTCTCAGCAATGCAGATGAGATGGTAGAGGTGTATTAATTTGACATTGCTGCACCCACCGCTTCCTTTCAGTTCCCGCACATAGTTACTGGGGAACCAGCCGGTCTTGCCATTGAGCGAACCTTCCCACCAGCCCCCCTCCTCCTGCCTGCTCACATTAATGATGTCGCCCTTGGAGAAGGACAGTTCGTCCTCATTTGTCTGCTGGAATGGGAAGCGTGCCTTGAAAAGAAAATGGCCGCACCCACTGCCCTCAGACATGTCCTGTGACAGAAGAAATACACATGCGTCAAAGTACAATAGGAGAACAGAGTGTGAAATAATCTATTTGTTGATTGCTATTAGGGAAGCGCTATTTGCTGCTTTTTTCATGATAACTTACAAGGCTGTGAAACTGAGGCGGCTGCAGTTTGGAGGAACGACTTTGACTGTTCAGAGAGTCAAACGATTTAATCCTCAATGTGGCGGAGTGTGGCGTACAAACAGAAACACCTGAATCTGCACAACAATGAGCTAATTAAGATTAAAATATTTGTAAAAATACAATTGAACACAACGCAAACCTTCAGTGGCTTTGTTCAGAGCAGCCAAGCAGTTTAGGACCTTGGTGAAGTTCAGCCCCTGAAGGAGGTCATGGACCTCAAAAGGCTGCAGAATTTAGAAGATGGATTACATGCAACATCATGATAATATTTAGATGCACAATCACACGATAGCATCCTCTTCTTCACCATTACATCAAACTATGATGACAAAAGCACTGTGTTTAGGTTGGGGTTTAGAATGCCATTCCATCTACAGTCTGAGGCGGGATTACTCCGAGTCTGAGCTCCCCCCGGTAATCTCCCCATTACACACTAAACATGCGCGCACACATGCACAGTCATAGTCAAAATACGTCTGAGGTGCCTAATCTTGTTAAACAACACGCTAACATTCCCAAGGTGTGACTGGAGTATTCAAGGTGTACAGTATTACATATGGCTGATGATTAATATTATGCATTTGTTATCCCTTTGAATTTGTTCATATAAACCAAAGCCCCAGTGCTATGCAGTCCACTGCAGTGCTCATTAATTAATGTAGTCTGGCTGAGTAGTAGTACGTAAACGTAAAAAAGTATTTCACCTCTCCAACTACCATTAGGTTAATTTACAATAATTCACTTTGTACTGTAATTCATTGCTGCAGTGCTGCATTCAATGGCTCTGCATTACAACATATTCAGCTGCTTCCAACACAACAATTGATGAGTAGCCATAAAACAAGTTACTTATTTTAATTCATCACCATGTCCATTAGCTCAGTAAGGCTGCTACTGTAACATAATATTGACTCAATATTGTATTTGACGGGTTGTTTGAAAAGAGAGTTAAGGTACCAGCGATTGGCCAGAATGCTTGCTATTCACATAAAAGCAACACTCAGGCCAAAATAAATGATCACAATTGTCATCTAATAAATCAATCAGCTCCTACATATTTAGAAACCCTCCACGATTAGAGAGACAGGCCGAATTGTCTGAATTAGCATGCTGATGTCAGCCAGGCTGCCACTAATGGAGGCCTTGGCGTCCAGCATCATGGTCGACTTTTAATCAACCTGATTGGAAAATCCACTAGCTGCATGACATGTTGCATTACATCAGCCTACTACTCTCCTCTCCTTCATCTTTTGTTCTTTGAATTGAACCCCACCCCCACCCCTCTCGGCCCCCGACACCGCAACACAACCACCACCATGCAGTTCTAACATTACAGACATCAGCAATGGACCCTGTGTTATGTAATCTGCTCTTTTCCATTATGAATCTAGATTCCACAAATGACAATAACCCGTGTGTATGGTTGAATTGTAAAAACAGCACAAAATGATTACATTTGCTGCTGCATTCAAATTGACACTCCAATTAAAACATTTTGTATGGTAGTATTTGCAAAAAAATATGCATCAGACAAACATCTACCAAATACATTCTAAGATCTACACCGACTGTAAGGTCAGAGTTTATTAAAAAAAAAAGAAAAAAAAAGAAAGGGAAATTGACTTTTCCAGCCTCTTATTGTTACCTGTCCCAACTTTTTTTTAGATTTGTTGGCACCATGAAATTTACAATCAACATATATATTTTTTTATTTTTTGACCTGTCATCTATGTTCTATTCTGAACAAAATATTGAAATTTGGCACTTCCACATAATTGCATTCAGTTTTTATTCACAATTTGTATAGTGTCCCAACTTTTTGGGAATTGGGTTTGTATATATATATATATTCCTGTTGCCATGACTGGGTACTTAATTAGTGGTTAATACTGGTGATTGTACCTCTGCATCAACTTTTCGCTTAAGAAAAACACTGAAAACAATTATCTACGCTGTTTGTAATTCACATTCTACTGTATAAGTACATTCAATGTCCCATTTCCGCGTTAATGTGACGTTTCCTGCCAAATAGTGCGCACCTGTAACTGTCCGTACCAAAAGAGCATGCAGGTACACCTGCATATCAACAGGTTCGGAAGCAGATATATTCGAAAATGGTGTAAACTGTGAATAGCATTGTAGGCCTACATAAAAATGCAATTTCTTCATAATGATAAAACATGAATACAGTAACCCACCTCCACGCCGAAAACCCCGATGCCTTTGATGAATTCGCTAATGTTGAGTTGATACTCGCTGTCACTCCTCGGTTCCTGAAAAAACTACACATAAGAAGTCGATCAATTATAGTAGAGTATAACCCAATTTATTTTTTAACAGGTAAAAACAAGGAGCGTGTTCTACGCGGAAATAACGTTTATTTCAAGCGTGGTTTGTTGCACTTGTCGTATAGCTGTATGATCGCTAACATCAGTGCCGTGCTAAATTCCCGTTGAAGTTTCAAAGTAAATCTTTTAAAAGTCCTAATTCTATTTAGTTTCACTCTGCCGTTTTTGACATTTATTTCATAAACGCAACACTGGTAATTATAATGCGTTGATTAGCTACGGTTGAGTTATTTCTGTAGATGAGTATCTCCCACAGAAGCGAATGTTGCAATACTGCGCCTTTATTTCGAAAAAGACATGTCCGACTTTGTTTAACACAAATGAGACCTGGTAATTCATTTACAGAGCATAGGGTTGTTGTTTTTTTACCCCCAGTAAACAAAGGCTCTTATGTTTGAGGTATTTTTTTATGTTTAGATTTTGTATAATATTGAATGAAATGTCCTTGTTGCAAAACACATACTTTTTCCGTCGTCCCCGGTCTCAGTCGCTCCAGCAGTTTGCACAGCACCACCCCGTCCTGGAGAGACGTCCGGAGGAAAGCTTCTGGATCAGAGATGCTCTTCTTGGGAGACTCCAGCACCCCGAGCGTGATGAGCCACGTTACCGTTTGCTCTGCCGCGTTCATCGTAGAATGACGATGAAACGTATATTTTAGAAAAGAAAAGAAGTGGAGGATAGTCGGCCTAACGTACACCTCATTGTTGATCACCCCAGCTAATATTCCAATGTCAAAACATGGATTCTCTCTCTCTCTCTCTCTCTCTCTCTCTCTCTCTCTCTCTCTCTCTCTCTCTCTCTCTCTCTCTCTCTCTCTCTCTCTCTCTCCCCCTCCCCCCCCTCTCTCTCTCTCTCTCTCTCTCCCTCTCTCTCTCTCTCTCTCTCTCTCTCTCTCTCTCTCTACCTCGCGTACGCATGTATATGGATAATTATTCACGTCGGCCTAACGGATGGGTTATGTTGTGAAGTGGTTTACATTTACTGTTGCTGCGAGACACGCCATTACTGGATTATTATTATTTATTCAAAGCGTAACTCTGGTAACGTTCCATTTACAGCTGTGCTAAATGGAGTTGTGACGCTAACTGGTGGTAAATGATGAGAAGTGGCCACCTTAGTGCGATGTTTACATTGTTCTATTACAACCACTTTCAGTATAAATGTACTTCAAAATAGTTTTGAGGAAAACATTTATTAAAAAAAAGAAAAGATAGAAAGAAAGAAAAATCTGACCATTTATTTTTCATAGCAGTGGATTTCATGTACAAAACTCATTCATCAATGCACAATCCACAGTCCCTCCTGGGCCACAACCTGTGACCCACATAGCACATCTGATGCAGGTGCATCCCACGTTGACTCAAATGACTCTGACTCCCCATGATCTCATGTTCGTTGTGTAGAGCAGCGTTTCCCAACCCTGGTCCTTGAGGAACACTATCCAGCCTGTTTTCCATGTCTCCCTATTCCAACACAGGTGATTCCAAGGATCCGCTTATCAGCAAGCTCTGGAGAAGCTTGTGATAATGATCCTCACCTGTGTTGGATAAGGGAGACGTGACTAACAGGCTGGATAGTGTTCCCCGAGGACCAGGGTTGGGAAACACTAGAGCAAACCAGATAATAATACCATTGACTTCACCAGTCTAGTGTCACAGTCTTTTTTAATTTTTTTCAGGAAACACCGCCACCTTCCCTTTAGCCATCTAAAATAATTTTCTATAACCACCGGTATTTGACTACACCGCTGGTTCAATGTGTATTGTTCTGCAATTAAACGTTCAGTTTCCTTGAATGGCTTAAGGAAACAATCTTGTAAAGGGTAAGCAGCGGTTTGGTAACATATTTCCGATACACTTCAATAAATGAAGCCATTTTACTCATCTTGCTTGAACCCAAAAGTTAATGTTTACCATATCCATTAAATTTGTTGTGATCGTATTTTTTCTTTCTCTTCATGAGTTCTGTTCTTCAATGACTGATAAGCTTGCCAGTCAACAGAATTACCAGACACAGCAGCAGGTTGTTTTTATTTGGTCAATTTCTTCCATAGCTTGCCTCAAATCCCTATCTAACCAAGGAGACCTTGTACTTCTGACAGTGAGTCTACAAGAAAGTATAGAAGAGAATATACCATCTAAAACACTCTGGAGTATAATGGAATGCCAGCCTTTTTGTGGTGCTGTTACTGGGATATTAGAATCACCAATAACACCAACACAGTGTCCAAGTTGGCAATAAGCCACAGACCTGTGATCTCACATTTATTGGTGAGCTGCGCCCTACCAACTGAACCACCTGCCACCCTTTTGACACCCCAGGTAAAACTGTATAAAGCTGCGACTGGGTTCAATGTATTGGAGACACGAAGAGATAGAATAGACACTTCCTGTTTTAGTGCAGTAATTTTACCAATAGATGGTGCTGTTGAATTGTACTATTTATGCAATGAGGCCGGGCAGACTTTCTCACGGAGGCCTTGCAGGCCGGGACAGCCATCTCGGGTAGACCAGGCCAAGAGGATTGCAACCAGGTCCAGCTACTGAGCAAAGTACCCCCACCGCCTAACAACACGCCAATGGGACCCCTGAAAAAAACAAGTTTAAGCACACTTGTATAAATTGGTGACTTAGAAGTTGAGGCCTCCAAAAAAGTGTTTTTTTTGTCAGAAAAATATAAACACCACAATTCCAAGAGGGCCCTCGCACCGCCTGGAGCTCGGGGCGGTCCCTAATAATATTAGCTGTAATGTGTGTTTTTTGATCATCTTAAAACCATAAATTCTATGCATCTTTTTATGAAAACTAGCAACATTTGGAAGAAAACTCAACTCAACAATTCATCAGTTCTGTCAGTTTTTCTGACAGCAGCTCTTCAACTTCCTCGTTTGTCTGAGTGTTGCTTCCTCTTTCGCTTACTGCCATGAATGTTTCTCAGGGTGAGGCTTCAAAAAGGGTTTGGTGACAGTCGACAAATTTGACAGAAAATAATTCTCACATAACGGACTTCAAAAACGAAGTGACAAGTTAGTTTGGTTTCAGCTTAGAATCATTGTGTGGGGCTTATGAGACTTGCACAAGATGGGTGAGTACAAGAAAGAAAGTCGTTTACTTGCTCAAATGCAACAGCTCATTATTTGATATGATTTCCTGTCTGCTTGCAGCACTGGTTTGTTCATGGATGTTTGACAAAACGATGGCGTTTGCATTTTACATGCTGTCTGCTTGAGTGTGTGTACCGGTATGTGTGTATGCATGTGAAATGTCAGGAGACACCAGTACTCTATCTTGGAGGAGCATGTCTCCCACCGGCCAAGCCAAGACCCCAGACATGTCCCCCACAGCAACTATTGGCAGTCACAGCATCTTCCCGGTGAAGATTATCAAAGTGTGTTTCCTCAGCAACAGTTTTAACCTCGGCAAGAACTTCAAACTGGTCCGCTGTGACGAAGGAACGACAGTCAGGGTATTTTACAATTACTATGCTCACTAACTAATACTATTGTAGTTTTGTTCTGCATTGTGGTGTTCTGGGTGTGTCGAGGCTCGTGTGCTAGTTGGAAGGGTCTTGTAACCTATTGTAAGACCATTTGTAATAGCCAGAATACACCCTGGACTGATTATCAGTCAGTCTCTGGATTGACACATATGAGAAAGACAAACATTCATACAAACTCCACTCAAAAAGGGCTAAGCATAAATACAAACTCATAAAATTTTTGCTCTGTGGCACCAACACTAACCACTCTTATGCGGTGTACTTATGTGAGACTTTCTCTTTAAACTTGAATGCACACTGCACTGAATGAAAGCTATGTTTTTTCGTAAAGTTATTGAAGCTAGATATCACTCCGTCGGCGACACAGTGTGCAAAAAATATTTTTTGTTTTTAGCTGATAAACTCAAAACAGTGACTTATTTCCAGCTTGAAAGCACAATTCTCCTTCCTCCATTGCTGCACACATGTATGTCATTAATGCACTAAAAACATGTTACAACATGGCCCTCAGGCCAGAATGGGAATTTGAATACTTCCACTATGCCTTTCACTTTGTTCAAACTGTAAATACTAGTTTCCCTTTCTTTCATATTATATAGTGTATTATTTGTCTTTAGTGAGTACTATAATGCTAGGAATCAGGTGTTCTCCTGTATTTGATCATCCTTTAAACAATCTTTTAGTTTTTTTAAGTGCACAATAGTGCATGAGAGAGCACCATGGCTGAGAAGTATATGTTGTTTATTTAACCTGTCATTTCTTTCTCACTGTTCCAACCTGCAGGTGGTCAACTGCAACTGCCTTTTATGGCAAAGGGTTTGATTCTTTAAAATGTGCTCATTTTGGAGTAACGTATAGTAGGCTAAAGAGTTACCAGCATTACTGGTGGTTAGCACTTCCGCCTCACAGTTCTGAGGTTAGGGGTTTTCCAATAAAGGGCTTCGGTCTTCCTGTGTGTTGTTAGTATGTTCTCATTGCGATTGCATGCGTTTTCTTCTGGCTCTCTTTCCTCTCACATTTGAAAAATATGCATGTTAGGTTGAGGTTCACTGAAGACTCTAAATTGTTCCTGGGTGTAAACGGTTGTTTGTCTATATGTGCTATGCGATTAGCTGATGACCAGCCCAGGTTGTGCCCTGTCTCTCCCCTAAAGTCAGCTGGTAAAGGTTCCAGCACACCCGTGACCCTACTAAGTAAAAGCAGTGGATTCAATAGTGTTGATTCTAAGGCACAGTGAAAGACTTTCTTAGCCACTCTTCACCCAAGTCAATATGTTTGGTGCTTTCCTTAATTAAAGTACATCGTAATGTATGAGCAAGTCTTCAGCTCCGCAGTCCAAGACATCATTGCAACAGAACCGTCTTCTGTCATAGGATGTCATCAACAGTGTCCTGTTGGGTGGCTGCGTGGGTCCTGGCATAAAACACACCCAATGTTATGGTCTATTCCTCAAACACCTCAAGTCGTCTGAGATACACTGGCTGCACCCGGACCTGACCATGACTGAACTCACCCAGCGTTATGAGCAGCAGCACCTGGAGGCTGAATGGAGGTGATTGTGGTGGAGTACATGTGCTTGAAATGAAACAAGAAAGTCACGTGTATGTTACTTTTCCAGATATGACTTAAGGATCAGATATATTCCATCAGATTTCCTAGGAAAATTCCAGGAGGACAGAACCACCATGCTCTACTTTTACCAGCAGGTGAGTTATGTTGTGTGAAGGGCTTGTATTGACTTTTAAACATACAATGGTTAAAGGTAAAGTGAGTGTGTTTGCAGGTACGCAGTGACTACATGCAGAAGTTTGCCTCTAAAGTCAGTGATGGGATGGCTCTCCAGCTTGGTTGCTTGGAGATTAGGTAGGGCATACTTCCAAGTACACACATCTGGATCTGTTTTTTTGCATGAACAAAAAACAACAACTGCCTGCTCTTTTATTGCGTTGGCAGGAGATACTACAAAGACATGAATCCAAATGGACTGGAGAAAAAGTCCAACTTTGAGCTGTTAGAGTAAGTCAGTGCCTTGTGATTTATACGATCTCTGACATATGTGCGCATTTTGGTGAAAATCAACCACGGTTTTGGTTCATTTAAGTGATGGTAATGTTTTTTTTCTCTATAGGAAGCATAAGAGGCAATTATTGGCTTAAAAAATATTGCAGCTTCTGTTGTATCATTTTCAGAATTTAAATTGGGCATCAGTAGAGATGTTCAAAAACAGTTTTGGTACAAATCGATAATGTTTTTCGGACTTATTTAGGAGGCTCTCAGGCTGGCTGCATTTGTCAACTACTACCACCACTGTAAAAGTTTTTTTGTTTTCAAACAAATAATATGAAACCTGAGATGGTTAGAAGTACTATCTAAATGATGGCAATACTTGATGATACCATATGGCATTTTTATAGCAAAATAGACGAGAAAACAAGTCAATAATAAACAGGGCCATGTTACAGCATGCATTACGTCAAAGTGACTCATTACATGACTGCTCAAAAATGGCCAAGATGGCACTGCACGGTCTATGTCACTATTTTGATACATAATCAGCTTCACTTTTTTTTTTCAGGTAATCAGATGCCATTGATATTTGCACTTCAGTATTAGAACTTATATGCACTTCCTAATGGAATGACGGACAATTAATTTTCAGTGTGGTGTTGCTTTAAATTACAAATACTGGAACTGATCTCAAGTGACCTTTTTAAAGCGTAATAAAGTTTTTCACAACTGCAAACCAAAACCTAATTTATAAACATTTTATTACAATGATACCTATTTGACAGCGTCAATCAAGATGTTTTCATTTTAATGAAGCTGCCAGTGTGTGGTAGATTGATGACACTCAGCTGTGGGACATTGTGTAAAACGTCAATAAAAACCAAATAAAATGATTTGCAAACCATTTTCAACCTTTATTCAATTGAATACACTAAAAAGACACAATATTAAATGTTCAAACTGATACATGTTTTTTTTTATAATACTGTATATAAATATATAATATTCACAATTTTTTTAATTTGATGCTGCAAAAAAACGTTCCACACAACCCGGAACAGACAATTCTAACACTTTGGCACATCACCTTTCCTTTTAACGACACTCAATTTGAGAACTGATGTTGAACCTTGAACCTTTTCCATTCTTGCTTGATGTACTGCACAACTTCAGTTGGTCAACACTCCGGGGCCTCCGTTGTCGTATTTTGTGTGTGTGTGTTGACGATGTTTGACTTTCGTTTTGCATGGTCTTAACACCATCATATTTTCTTTGTACATTTTCCACAAAGTCCCAAATTTGTTGCACATTGTGTTTGTAGGTCATGTGTGACCTACAAATACGTACTAATAAATCAGATTTTTCTCCTTTAGGAAGGATGTGGGACTGGACTTGTTCTTTCCAAAAGAGCTTATCAACAGCATGAAGGTAGCGATCCATCTCTTATATATTGTGTGGTGTCTTCTGCCACTTCGAGCTTTGTGATTTGCGATTTTTGACTTAACGCATGTCAGCCGAAGCAGCTACGCCGCATGATCCGGCAGACTTTTCAAGGCTACGGCACCCTGAACCAGGAGCAGTGCATGGTCAAGTTCTTCAGCACACTGGCTCAGTGTTACAGCTATACACAGGAGAGATTTGCCTGCCAACTGGTGGTGAGTCTGTGCAGAATGAAAGTTACACTTAAAAATTTTACAATTTATTTCTTTTTTTACAGTGTACATCTCATTAGATGTCCTTTCATAATAAATGTTAATACAATGAATGCTACCATCTATAGGACATTACAGAAATTATAGTTATTTTCACTTTTGTCAATTGTTAATTCACAAAGAAATTATGGCAAAATTACGTAATTTTACTGTTAATATCTCAGTAAATATATATTTTTTCTTTTTTTACGGTTAATTTGAATTTGACATTTTATTCCATTAAATAACAGACAAATATTTGTGAAATTACGATACATTTGTGAACGTATTTTAACAATCAATATATGTATTTCTAATGAGGTTTTTTTGTAAAAGAACAGAAATATTGAGTGTTTTTACAGTTACAGTGATTTCATGTTATTTTACATTTGACATGTAAAATCAGAGTTTATTTTTGTAAATTAAAAGATATTTTCAAAATACAGGGGAACAAAAACTGTAATATAAAAAAACGTTATATTACAGTTATAGTGTTTTCAACAAAGATATGGTGACACCAATCTAAACCACAAATTAAGACCCTGGAGTGCAGTTGAAGCATATTTAATTGTCTTCATAAGCCTGTGGTGAAAACTGTAAATACAAAAATAAAATCAATCGCTATACACACACTAACGCCAATACAAAACAAACACAAAGTGCATCCATTACATTACAATAACAAATGTACGAAAATAAGCATTAATGTGCATGCTCGTAAGCATAAAGTATAATAAAATGAAATTTACGGCATTCCTGCCTGATAATTCTAAGTGGATGGCACTGGATAGCGTTTAGGCTCTGCTCCTGCGTTTTCTCTGTTCGCCAAAGATGGCGTCTCAGAAATGCGTTATCAGAAACCGGAAGTATGTGAAACGATATTATTTTTACTTTAAACATAAATAAAATGGTCTTCTACCATCCAAACAATTAAGAAACCTTTGTTAATAACATAGACATATTTTTAACATTATTATTTAAAGCAATTAACCTATTTAAATAGAAAAAGCCGTGAAGGCAACACAACAGTTTTATTGTATTTTTTTACAGTGAACTTTCCAGGAGGTATATTGTAATATTGTCTTACCCACCACAACATTAGTTACTTTTGTAGCACCTGTTTTATCATTAATTCAACCTTTGCAAAAATAAGGAGAACACCTACTAGTGCTCCGGCTTCCTGTGCCATAGACGAGGATTGTTTAATCAGCTTTTGGTTTATTAATTGTATCAAACGCTGTGGCTGCTTAGTGTAGCATAAAAACCTTTGTTATTAGCTGATGATAGGAAGCATCTTACCGCTGGCCCATTTTTGCAAGTCCTGCTCTGTTCCTACAGAATATTCTCACATACAAGATAGATTTATGTATGTGACTATGTGCTTCCCTATAGCATGGTTGGCGTGTAACTATAGACCTGGTCATTGGAGCTGAAGGAATCAGTCAGCAAACTGACAATACAATAGTAAGCTAAATAAAACTATTTCCAGCTTTTAATGTACATTTTGGTGAAATAAAGATGTATTTTTTCCCCCAGCCCGTCCGCCTAGCCACATTCTCTCAGGTGAGCAGTATCTTGTTCTCTGCAGAGAGTCATGGCCGTGCACTGCTCACTGTATACATAGAGGGAACCAAGCAGGTAAGTTTCCCATGACAGCCTTAATGCTAAGTAAGAGATTGTGTCATATTTGCATAACACACCAGTGCAGTGGGGGGAGGGTGAATGGGGGTGGGGGTGGGGGTGGTTGTACGAAGTCCAAATACATTGTTGCTTAAAGGGGAAGTCAACCCCAAATTTGTCTTTACAGTAATATAATGTGCAAACCCAATTGCCAAAAAGTTGGGACACTACATATACAAATTGTGAATAAAAACATATTATATATATATATATATATATATATATATATATATATAGCATAGTTAGTCTTGCTATTAGCATAATAATGCTATTATTGTCAATAGGGGGCATTAAAAGAAACTATATATGTATAGATACGTCTGATGCTACTGAACATTTTGAGCGGTTGAAAGTGAAAAAAAATATTCATAAATGACTAAGTTATCACACTTCAAAGGAAAAGCCAGATTTGGGCAAAATTACAAGAATTTTGTGTTATTCAGAAAACTGCCATTGTGTGAAAACTGGGCATGCATAAAAATTATATTGTTATGACTTATGGACTTATTCAAGCCTCTAAATATGTCATGACATATTCAAATTAGACCTTTATTTTACACATATATATATATATATATATATATATATATATATATACAGCATAGTTAATGTTGCTGTTAGCATAATACTGCTATTATTGTCCATAGAGGGCATTAAAAAAAATTTTTTTTTAACTATATATGTATAGAGAGGTCTGATGCCAGTGAAGATTTTGAGCGGTTGAAAGTGAAAAAAGTTATCACACTTGAAAGGAAATGCCTAATTTTGGCAAAAATTACAAGAATTTAATATAATGTACAAACCCAATTCCCAAAAAGTTGGGACACTATATATACAAATTGTGAATAAAAACTGAATGCAAATATGTAGAAGTGCCAATTATGTAGAAGTGCCAATTTTTAATATTTTATTCAGAATAGAACATAGAGAACAAGTCAACAGTTTAAACTGAGAAAATGTATAATTTTAAGGGAAAACGATGTTGATTTTAAATTCCATGGTGTCAACAAATCTCCCAAAGGTTGAGACAAGGCCATTTTCACCACAGTGAGGCATCCCCTCTTCTTCTTAACCCGTCGGTGTTATTTGTCCATTTTCTGGCATTTTTATGTTTTTCTTTGTTTCATCAAAGAAAAAGCATTTGAAAAAAATACACTAGGGACCTGACATTTCACCAGGATTGTTAAAAAATGTAGAAGTTCAAATTGGCGCCATGCTGCAATTTATAATTATTGCGAACAGGAGGGAGAGATTAACTCGAAATTATTGTAATAATGCCCGATTTTGGCTCATTGACTCCCGTTATAAATCACAGTTTTTTATATGCTGTAAACCTGATGTGTTATAATGCATTTTCCGTGATTACTGATGCAATCGCTTCTTTGACGAGTCATAAACATGGAAATAGAGGAATTTGTGTTGAGAGTGTTAACACCCAAAATCCACTAGGTAGCGCCATAGGCTAATAAATGAATTTGCTAGTGCAAAGCCTGCTGCATATTGGTCAAAATGAATGTGCTAAAAACGGTTGGCATTACAAAAAAGTTTGGTGTTGATGTGTCTTAGCTCACTTTCAGTCTATTTGGGCATGCATATTAGCAGGTGTGCACAAGAAAATATAAAGGTACTGCCCACAAATGCAAAAAAATATGCACTTGTTTATTGTTATTGTTTGAATTTCAACTCTTACTGGTTGGGTGTTGGAACTTCTTTACTTTTATTATACGACGAGGAGGCAGAGGATGATGAAAATGACGGCGATCAGGGCAAAGAAATGAGTGTCTCTCAAAAAATTTAAAACTATTATGGTCTCCTACTCACTAAGTGGCCACACATTATTTCCCCCATCCCATTCCTAACCCCGGGGCAACCCTCTACGCAGTAGCCAGAATCAGCAGCCCTGAAACTGCGTTAGATTTGTTTTCCAACCAGGGCATCATACAGTGAACCTTAAGAAAAGTTTCAAGCGACTTGAGGAACTAGGCAAAGCTCTAATTTGGCCTGAAATTTTGAAACGGGAAGCAAAGCCTTCTGCCGAAGGCTTGGTGGAGCAGGTGGAGCATGCAGAGCAGCGTGCTGGACCCCCATCTAAGCGCAAACAATGTGGCCTTTGCACAAAGCCACTTCGGGCTTCAAACGTTTTGCGCAAAATGTGGAACTTACATTTGCAAAAAACACATCAAGACCCATTCCATGAAATGTTAAATGAAAAAAAAAAGAGAAGTTCTGGTGTTTAGTTAGTAGTAGTTCTTCGTTTCAGTAAGTGGTGTTTCATGTTCATGAATTCTGCATATTTGTTCTAAAGTGTTACTCATAAATTCTGTCATCAAAATCAGTTATTGTGACTTTGACCTTCTTATTCTAAAGAAAAAAATATCTTGTTACAACTTATTGACTTATTCAAGGATCTAATTATGTCATATGAAATATTTTACTTTGATTTATATCTATCCATAATATATATATACAGCATAGTTAGTTTTGCTGTTAGCATAATACTGCTATTATTGTCCATAAAACTATATATGTATAGATAGGTCTGATGCCACTGAACATTTTGAGTGGTTGAAAGTGAAAAAAAGTTTTCATAAATTATCACATTTCAAAGGAAAAGCCTGATTTGGGACACAATTACAAGAATTGTATGCAGAAAAATGCCATTGTGTAAAAACTGGGCATGCATAAAAAAAATCTATTGTTATGACTTATGGACTTGTTTGAGCCTCTAACTATGCCAAATGAAATATTCAAATTAGTCTTTTATTTTATATCTATATACAGCATAGTTAGTCTTGCTATTAGCATAATACTGCTATTATTGTCCATAGGGGGCATTAAAAAAAAAAAAAAAAATATATATATATATATATATATATGTATAGATAGGTCTGATGCCACTGAACATTTTGAGCGGTTGAAAGTGGAAAAAAATATTCATAAATGACTAAGTTATCTCACTTCAAAGGAAATGCCTGATTTGGGCAAAATTACAAGAGTTTTGTGCTATTCAGAAAACAGCCATTGTGTAAAAACTGGGCATGCATACAAAATTATATTGTTATGACTTATGGACTTGTTTGAGCCTCTAACTATGTCACATGAAATATTAAAATTAGTATTTTATTTTATATATATATATATATACAGCATAGTTAGTCTTGCTATTAGCATAATACTGCTATTATTGTCCATAGGGGGCATAAAAAATAAATAAATAAATAAAAACTATATATGTATAGATAGGTCTGATGCCACTGAACATTTTGAGCGGTTGAAAGTGAAAAAAATATTCATAAATGACTAAGTTATCTCACTTCAAAGGAAATGCCTGATTTGGGCAAAATTACAAGAGTTTTGTGCTATTCAGAAAACAGCCATTGTGTAAAAACTGGGCATGCATACAAAATTCTATTGTTATGACTTATGGACTTGTTTGAGCCTCTAACTATGTCATATGAAATATTCAAATTAGACTTTTATTTTATATATATATATACAGCATAGTTGGAGGTTTGAAAAGCAACATTTTTGTTTAAATAATTTTTTTCCATTGCATTTAAATAGATGTCAATTATATGTGGATTTTCGCTATCCCAGTTGACTGTATTATAAAGGAGCATTTTGTTTTGATAGCATGAAAGTCAAGTCAACGCTAGGTAGTGCAATATGTAACATGATTTTTCTTCTTCTCAGTACAAACACTATGTAAGTTGTTTAAAGATGTAGACTATTTTGTGTGCATAGTTTTTTGTTGTGCCAAGTTATCAAATAATAATTGACAGTAAAAAATCTTTTTTATCTTTTGCTTCTTTTTCTTCTTTTGCTTGCTTGTACTTCAGTACATTTCAGAGTCTGCACTTTTAAAGCTTTACTCCAGTACTTTGAATCTTTCTTTTTACGCAATTGTTTGCACTCCTACACAGCCAAAGTGCTCTGGCCTTGTGGTTTAGTTTAGCCCTAATATCCTGTTCAACCCCGCAGCCTCTCTCAGTGAGTACGGAGTCTATGGCTGTTGCAGAAAACATGGCCAACCTAATTGATGGCTTCTGCCAGCTGGAGTGCTCCCCCCCTGAGGGCTCGCGCATTAGCAGGCCTAGCAAAGGTACACATTTGAAGCAGTGGCCTAAAATGAGGAAGCCATTTAAAATGAACGCTTGTGACAAGTTTGGTAACATTATTAATCATTTTTTTCTTACAGTGAGACTAAAACTACCCGACATTCCAAAACAGTAAGTTAAACCTTTAGGGCACCTTCAAAATGTACTGTACATGGTCAAACATGTCAACCCTAGAAAATTGTTGGAACATATTACAGTATGTAACTGATAACAATTGTTTTTACTTTTGTGGTTGATATTTGAAATTACTATATATTATCAGTTTAATTATATATGTTTAATCTATTTTAGCAGTGATTCAACTGGACACAATAGAGGTTTGACTAAGTTTCACACTCGACTTGCACACTTGCAATAAACTAATATGCATACACCATAAGCATTGACAGGCACTTTTTCAGCATTTTCTCTCTTCTGTCTCCAGGTTCAGACATTTATGCTGAGATTCCTGAGAACACAATAGACTTGTCTGGTGAGTCAGGTTTCCCCAAACCCTAATAATGCCTGAAAGAATATAACCCGATCATTAAAAAAAAAACATGTTTGTACGTTCAGAGAAGCATTGGATCTCCCGAGCGGATGTAACTTTAGGTCAGATCCTGGGTGAGGGCTTTTTTGGCGAGGTTCATGATGGTGTGTATAAAAGCCAGGTAAGCTGATCTGCGCTGTAATGACATCACTGCATATCTTACTCCGTGCGATCAAATCATTGCAGTTACTGTGTTTTGTCTATGAAGACAGGTGAGACGATCCAAGTTGCCATCAAAACCTGCAAGGACTGCTTAGCAGGCGTGAAGGAAAAGTTTCTCAGTGAAGCTGGTCAGTTTGTTCACACATTCATGACACCAAACATCCATACATGCTTTTCCTGAAACAAATCACATACATAAATGCCTTCAATGTTTAAATTGCAGACTTGATGAAAAATCTGGACCACCCCCACATTGTGCACCTGATTGGAGTCATTAATGTTGATCCGGTCTGGATTGTCATGGAACTCTGTGAACATGGAGAGGTGTGCATGCAATTAATATTATGTTCAGTCACAAATTGCATGTTAATGCTGAAAGATAAAAACTAATGATTGACTGTGATCACAGCATGCAATGATGGTATGTCATAGTTTATTTACACGTACCATGAACAGCAGTTGAGTGCAAGCATGTGTAATTTTTAGATAAGGTTGAAAAAAAGATTGAAAAGTATGTAAAATAGTTAATTTTAATTAAAATAAATAAATAAATCAGAGATAGAATGATTACAGGGCTCTTGATAATGTAAGTGCGCAGATGAAAGAACCAAAAGGGGCCTATGGTCCATATGCCGCCCAGCCCTGACATCAGAGCAATCATGTTCACTGAAAAAGAATGTATAAGTGTATAATGATTCTTCTAATCAAATCGAATCAAATCAAATCTCATCTCATCTCATCTCATTTAGATTTGATTCGATTCGATGAGATTAGAGGAAATGAGATGAGATTAATCTAATCTCATCTCATCTCATCTCTTCTAATCTGAGGAATTAAATTGCCCAGCCATGCAATGACCACTTGGGAAATATTGAGGCCAGGTTGAGACAAGTAAGGGAGATTTGTGAGCAATAATATGGTTCCATGCCATGAAAGAGCACCGGAGATGTCCTATTTGTCCTGAGAAAGGTAATGGAGAGGTACAGGGAAGGTCAGAAGGATCTGCATTATGTCTGTGGATTAAGAAAAAGCATATGATCCGGTACCAAGATGGAAGGTGTTGTATTGTATGAGAAAATCTGGAGTGACAGAGATGCGTTTTAGACGAGTCCGGGACATGTTTGAGCACAGTAAAACACTGGTGACATCTGCAGCTGCAGTGACAGCAAATTTAAAGGTAGAAGTGGAGCTGCCTCAAGGATCGGATCTGAGCCCCTTCTTCTTTGCTATGGTGATGGACAGATTGACTAATGAGGTGAGCCAGGAAGATCCCTGGACTACGATGTTTACAGGTGACATTGTGGGGAGCAGGGTTAAAAGAACCTAGCAAGGATGGTGTAAGCACTGGACAGATGAAAAATTAAAGCCATTGCAGCAAGACAATTTAATAAAACGGAGGCCCGGAGGAATGGTGGTTTTACAAGCAGTAGAAGTGGAGAAAGATTAAGTACTTGAGGCCAACTGTTCTGAGCAATGCAAAGTATGAAAGAGAGGTGGATAATAGAGAAGAAGCAAGACAGAGCTGGTTGAGTAAAGTGTTGGAGTTGTTCTGTGACAGAAGAGCATCAGATAAAGTAATTGGTAAGGTTTGTATAGGGTTTGAGACGAGACGTGTTGTTGGGTTTGGAGACAGTAGCAATAGCCAGAAGACAGAACACAGCTGGAAGTGGCAGAATTAAAGATGCTGAGATTCTCTTTGAGACGATGAGGATGGACATTATCAGGAATGAGCTCCTCAGAGGGACATCATAGATTAGAATATTTGAACACAAATCTGGAAAAGCCAGATTGAGAAACTGCGAGAGAAGGGACAGTGGATATATTGGTAGAAGCATTCTGGAAATGGTGCTGCTAGGTTGAAAGCAAAGCGGAAGATCAACGGGAAGTTTTATGGATGGAGTTAGACTCTCGCCATTTCTCATCGTGACAGAAAACATACTATATATGACTGGAGTTCGAGCAGAAAATGAAGAGGACAGGGAGAAAGGGAATTATTTTCTGTGGCAACGGGTTAAGTTGAGAAGAAGAAGAACCCGTCCCACTTGAGAATTGGGGGATACTCGATTCTCGAAGGTTGCTTTTACCTTATATTAGTTGGCCCACCTATATTAAGACTTCAGCATCTATCCACTGTAAAGTAAAAAATAAATTAATAATAATAATTAAAAAATCAATGTGTCATTT
Source organism: Leptonotus elevatus (assembly GCF_054856555.1). NCBI lineage: Eukaryota > Metazoa > Chordata > Actinopteri > Syngnathiformes > Syngnathidae > Leptonotus > Leptonotus elevatus. The sequence goes on along the minus strand of NC_141240.1, from coordinate 4,834,422 downwards.
TATGTTCTTCTGTGATTATGGTGTCAGCTTGGGAAGTATCTAAAGGAGCAGAAACATGTCCTCACTACAGCAACATTAATCCTATACTGTCTACAAATCTGCAAGGCCTTATCTTACCTGGAGGGCCTCAAGATGGTGCACAGGTATGTGCAGATGACATTTTCCTTCTATGTGCCATCTTTACCATTATTGTGCATTCTACCGTGCTTCTCTAGAGATATCGCAGTGAGAAACATTCTTGTGGCATCTCCTGACTGTGTCAAGCTTGGTGACTTTGGTCTCTCTCGTTACATTGATGACCAGGAGTACTATAAAGGTACACACACATTCACAAGCACAAGGATTCCGGGTGCCAGCGTTCTATTTATTGACATTTCTCTCCTTGATTACGCAGCATCTGTTTCACGATTGCCAATCAAATGGATGGCGCCAGAATCCATCAACTTCCGTCGGTTCACCGTTTCCAGTGACGTCTGGATGTTTGGTTAGAGACCCCCTCATGCCACTTTTATCTATAAACACAAATGTTTCACTCATTTGGTCCCAAAAACGTATAAAAACGTTATATTTTATATATTGCCGTGGTCCCAAAAACGTATGTATACGTTTTTATGTTTGTTCGATTTTTTTTCAATACAGAAGGCTTTGATGCAGCCTCTGACCCGAAGAGGTCGCTTAAAGCAATGGTAGTTATTGCAAAAAAAACGCCCAGCAGGTGGCAGCAGAGTATAAGAGATCAACCAGGGCCATGTTGCAAAAAAACTAATTGCTGCATAACGGAAACAGATAGAAATATACTTTTTTCCTGATGAAAGAAGAGACCCTAATCTTTCTTTTCTTTTCAAATTTTTATAGCAATAGAACACAATATTCTGTGAGCCTTGCAAAATCTGTCAAAATCCAATAAAACAGCCGGGAGCAAAGGGTTGCTTCAGTGAAAATGGCTGGGAGGGAATGAGTTAATATACAGTACATTCACTGCCTGCGATTGGCTGGTAACCATTTCAGGGTGTCCGAAGACAGCTGGGATAGGCTCCAGCACCCAAAACAATGCAACAAGATTTTGTTTGAATACAAATAGTATAAGAGCAGCACTTTGCAATACAATGTGGATAGGTTCGTTTCTCGAAGAACTGATCACCAATTCAGCCAACTGATGCTTATTGAGAGCTCTGGGAAAAGGCTGACTGAAATTATTGTTGACCTGCTACCAAAACACAGCTGTTATTTTGGACCCTTTATCCTGATGCTTGTGGAGATGCTCAAGCCCCCCTTACATCCCTCACCCCTTCATTCTCCTGTGATTTGTGTTCCTGATTAGGCCAGCCGAGGTCGTCTCCTTGGCAATGAGACGATGCAGTCTATTTTTGCGTAAAGCACAGTCTAACTGTGGGCATGGGCAGAGTTTTCTTCCTAATTGTATTTTCATAGATTTTGCACTGGTAGAACTAGGCGTAATGGGCGTTTGCGGCATTGTGCACCTTTTTGGGATGGAACAAAGCGTTTTCCCGGCTAATCATAGCAGCCTCCCTCACCTGCAGAGGGAGGAGTGCTCAGTGCGAAGTCAACTCGAGTACACCTGCGGCCTGACACTGCAAAAATAGAAACTATTTTTTGGGGTCCATGCATGACATCGGCAGATAGACTTCAAGATCTCCCCTTGTGGATGGTTATGGGGCAATTTGAAACCACCTTGCACACACCACCTTTTTGTTGCTTCTCCCCCAAGCCCGCTGCTCCCCCCGTGTGTGTAAACTCATTAATCTTTTAAGCAAACATTGATTTCCATCATCACTTATGGGGACCTCTTGCGGTGCCAAGACCGAAAATCAAGTCCTAATAAGGAAAACTATTTTAAACAGCAAGCAACAGGCATTACTACTTGTTTGCTCCAAGCCTGAAGAGAACTTGGCACTTACAACGTGTCCATAAAGACCAATATAATTTGCACATGATTCCGGTGTCATGGATCCAGGAGTGAGTGAAGTGCTTCCATTTAAACAGCCACAAAAAGACACTCAGGGTTCTTAAAGCACTATACATAAATTGTTGAACTTTTATCAAGAAGAACTTGTGGCGACATGTCTGAAATTGTGGGCTTTAATCCAGCTCAGTTCCCCCGAAGCCAGGGATGAACCCTTTACAGTCATTTTTTTTCTCTTTGGTGTGTGAAAAGTGTTTTCAGTCCTGACAGCCATTTTCTGTATTGGGCAACACATGTTTAAGAAAGGTGAAATAGCAGCAAAAAAAACATCATTGCATGCGTGAGATTATGTCATCACCTTAAAAAGTTTCAAAAGTATGGAAGACCTTATAGACCACAAAGGTGCATGCAGATAACCACAGCTGCGAAGGCAACATGGGGGTTTGACGAGACAGGCCTCTACATGATCCAAACTGAGCACACCCTGGTTAAAGCAAGTAAACTATTACAAACTATTATAGGCCCCATCCACACGAAAGTCTGTTTCAATGTATCCGCTCAAGTTTCTTACTGTTTGGGCAGTTCATCCACACGACGGCAGCGTTTCGGAGCTTGAAACCGATCACTTTTGAAACCGGACTCCACAGTGGAAAGATTTCAAACCACGCCCTGTACGTTCCAATGTGGACACCATATGCGGGATACTCCTCCAGTTTGATGACGTATGCTCCAATTCTCGCATGACTGCACGCGAACCACCAGTCTGTCAACAATGGCGGATAATTGTGTCGTAGTCGTTTTTGCACAACTTCCTTAGCTTTTACAGCAAAATATTTTGTGTGATGTTGTTGTACTTGTATCACCCACCATTGTCACTTCTCCTGTGTTTGTCTCACTGATCTGTATATATTACTGGATAGCCCATACACGCCCGTACAAGCATTTGAAGCGACAGGACGGCCATCTTACTCCTCCCATCTCGCAAGCAGACTACTGTATGAACCAGACTCGGTCCTCGAGGGCCGGAGTTCTGCAGGTTTTGGCGGTTTCCCTTTTCCAACACAAGCTGATTCCAATCTACAGGATCGTTATCAGGGTTATGCAGAGCTTGCTGATGAGCTGATCATATATCAGCTGTGTTGGAGAAGGGAAACATTCAAAACCTGCAGGACTCCGGCCCCCGAGGACCGAGTGTGCCCACCCCTGGTTTAAACGATAAGTATACGTACAGATTAGACATGTACAGCTCATAGGCTAGTATGTATTTATATTTATATATGTCTATATATTTAGATACTGTAAATGTATAGGAACGTATGCCGAGAAACGTTTCTTGGGAGGAATAATATGGCGGCCTCGCGGCTTCATAAGTCTTGGCCTATCAGCTATTCAGATCAGTGGTTTGCCTTCTTCGCTGATTCTTCTTCTACGCTTTCCGTTAACTCCCTGTGGCTGCGCTACAGCGCCACTCCAGACTGGCATATACATTACAGCCGTTAAATGTCATCAGCGTCTTTTTTTGGACACACCTATGTCTTGAAATGTTTATGTGTGTTCAATATTCTTTTGAGGAACAGCTTCCATGTAAACAGGGCCTTAATCACAGACAACAAAATGTTCTTGTTAAGAAAGATACTAAGTTTGAAGAAGTCCACCAGTAAATGTGGAATGAGTTGATTTTGGCTCAGGAACATCTAAAAGTCTCGGTGAAATGTCTCCACCCTCATGCCTTTTTCTGAAGCTGTCCAGAAAATGCACATGAATCTCAGCCAAAGACAGAATGAGCAGAAAGAGAAGGAGAAGCATTTTTGTCCAGAGACACCAGTGATCTCCAGACAGATGGCATTGAGCGCTCTTCTAAATGGATGAAAATCTGTGCGGGCACTTCTCAAGAATTATCATGAAGGGAAAACATGACCAATTCTTCTGACACCTAAAATGATGTACAATGTTTAATAAGTATGACAGCGCCTTGTTGAGCAGAGACAGCCATGACACATACCCGGGGTCTGGGGTTATGATTACCTCTATACCATGCAAAGATTTGTGATGCAAAGTCTCCCAGGTCACTTAACATCCACCAAGCTGCATTTTGTTGGGACTGTTACATAACAGACACTGAGATGGACCTGATGGCTAATTTGTACATGTAAACCAGAATGTGTGTGTGTGTGTGTGTGTGTGTGTGTGTGTGTGTGCGTGTGTGTGTGTGTGTGTGTGTGTGTGTGTGCGTGCGTGCGTGCGTGCGTGCGTGCGTGCGTGCGTGCGTGCGTGCGTGCGTGCGTCCAAACAGGTGTGTGTGTGTGGGAGATCTTCTCCATGGGCCAACAACCATTCCTCTGGCTGGAAAATGGGCAGGTGATCACCCAGCTGGAATCTGGCGTCCGACTTCCCAAACCAATGTTGTGCCCGCCCAATGTCTACTCTCTACTGAGCAGCTGCTGGACCTACGAGCCGTACATCCGTCCCAGCTTCAGTCAGCTCGTCTGCTCCCTGAGGTACTCATCTTCTTGCTAAAGCCCCCATTAAAGGCTGGCTTACTGAATAAGATAGAGCTGCCCTTAAAAATAAGCTAATTCCAGAAAGACAAAATGTATGCATTCGTATATAATGCTTCGTCTTCTATCACCACATGCTGTGCTAATTCTGATCGATGTTTATCCATTGTTCTCCAAAGAGCATATGCAAGCAGGGGGAAAAAAAGGAGCAGCCAGCTTCTCAAATTTCTGTGGGTGTAGCAAACCTTTACCAGAGGTGGTGCCATTAACCCGAGAGGGCGGGGTCGAGTGCACTTCCGTGTCTTGTTGAAGTCACCAAGTTACGGAAGTTTAAACTACCTGTTTGAAGCACACATTTTAAAGACATTTCATACTATTGGACGATTTTTCTCAGGGAAGAGTTGAAATGAACCATTTCCGAATAGCTCGTTAGTTTTTAACAAATGGTGTATCGCTTTAAAGGGATACTTGACTCAATTAGCAAATTTCAGCAGTAAGACGATAATATTTTGTCTATGATTAATTAATGCAATAACTTACAATAAATACCTTTAAAAAAACACATTTTGCCACTTGCTGTTGACTGAAGATGACTTTGCTCGTGCTCAAGAAACAGGAAACGACCAAAAAAACAGGTGAGCCATGATTGGCAGATTGATGACGACTGCGCGCGAACCGTCAATCTGTCAACAACAATGGCGGATAGCCGTGTTGTAGTGGTTTTGCGCAGCCTCCTTAGCTTGCTTATGCTTTTGCAGCAAGATATTTTGCTTCTTTATTCCCACGTTCAACAAGCGGTGTTGTACTTAAATCACCCGCCATTGTCACTTCTCCTGTGTTTGTCTTTGTCATGTTGTTTTGCTAAATGCAAAGCCATGTTTGTTTAATTGCAATAAAGTTAGAAAAACATTTTTTTGTCTTCTTTGCTGATTCTTCTTCTACGCTTTCTGTTAACTCCCCTGTGGCTGCGCTACAGCGCCACTCCAGACTTGGCATATACCTTACAGCCGTTAAACGTCCTCAGCGTCTTCTTTTGGACACACACAAGTCTTGAAATGCTTCTGTGTGTATGAGATTTGTTTGAGGAACGAAGCTGACTTTGCTTCCGTCTGGACGGGGCCTTAGATGTTTCCCTCTTCTAAGCCACCTGATTTAAATGATCAAGATCGGCCTGATAACGATCCTGATCCTGCATGTTTTAGATGTTTTCCTCCTCCAACACACCTGATTCAAATGATCAGGATCAAGGCCGCTTTGGAAAAAAGAGTGATACAAATATGAGTGTGACTCACAGAGAAAAAGAGGTCATGTAATATTGAATTTTCAAAGTCTGAATAGTTGTAGTCAAGCAGATTATGTGTTATACTGTATGTAAGTCCCAGGGTTTTAGTTACTTTATATTTCATTTGAACTTTTTTTTTGTAATTTATTTCATTTTAATTAGTTTTCAAAGCTGTTTTTTTTTTTTCCCCAATATGCTTTACTTTAATTGAGTTTATATTAGTTTTAATTATTATTTTTTTTGGGGTGGTTTTCTTGTGTGCGGAAAAAATACTTTACCATATGTATTGTGTAGTAAAAATTCAGCAAAAATATTATTTTAAAAACTTTTTTTTTTGTCAACAACAACAACCATCATTATCATTATCAGGCTGATCCTGATCATTTGAATCAGGTGTGTTGGAAGAGGGAAGCATCTAAAACATGCAGGATTGGAGCCTTGAGGAGACCCCTGTTTTAATGTTAATTTACTGACACACATTGTGCTCCGATGAAAGGGACATTCTCAAAATAGAGGAGGCAGACACACGACACTGCAACACTCCCAGCTCGCCGCTGGACTATGATGACACTGAGCCTCCCCCAAAGGTGCTGTATAGTCACAAGAAGGCGCAGTTACTTCTTGCAGTTTTTTACTAACACATCATTTCTTGTAATCTCTCATCAGCCTTCTAGAGTCGGCGCCACCTGCCCCCATGTCTCATACATGCAGGTATGCTTCACACCTGTCCATAAATTGCAGTGCATTGCTCACTCACACATTGTATATATTGAGTTGCATCACGTCAAAGACAGCTTATGCTCATGTGTGTGTGTGTGGGCGTGTTTAGGGAACAGCCTGGGAGACGCCAGTTTGGGAGAAAGAGCAAGCACGAGTTGAGGACACTCTTGAAAGGCAAAAAAGGGAGATGGCGATGGATAGACAGTGGCTAGAGCAAGAGGAGCGACAAATGGTGATGCACCAACCTCTGCGCACACATACGCACATGTACACGCACACAATCATATGGATAGTGCGTTTGTCTTGCAGGACCCTGCTGTGAGACAAGCCTCAAACGCCAAGGTGCAATATTTGTTTCAACAGCTCAAATATTTGTACTACAATACTGACGTAGACATCTGTGTGTGTTGAATTAGTGCTCAAAAATTGAACCTGTCTGTTTGTCTCATTTAACTGTTAAAAAAAAACAAAAAACAAAGCTGTTCTGCAAACAGCACTAAGCAACAGCCTGATCAGGCGCTTTTTATTTTGCAGCTTCCGGAAAAAAATCCATCTGACGGTAAGTTGCCTTGGTGATGATTGAATTCCACAAATGGTAATACTGTGAACACATACTGTGTTTAAGGTTCTCCACCAACTTCCCCAGTGCCTCCTGACATCACATTGGTAAAACCATCATGGTCTCTCTTTTGGTCCGCTGATTGAATCGAATTTGTATTATTGTATTCAGGTGCAGACAATTACAACAGAATAGTTGTGTTATAGTCTCGCCCCACAGCTGAATTGGACCGATCAGATGATCAGGTTTACTCGGGCGTCATGGCAATTGTCAAACAGGTGGTGCAGTTGAAGAATGAGGTCAACATGCTGCCTGCCTCAGAGTACCCCAACGCTGTCAAAGTAAGAGTGTGCCTTTTTTGTACATTCACTCGCAGCCATTTTTACTGAAGCAACCCCCTGTTTTACTGGATTGTGACCACAGAATAGTCTGTTCTATTGCTATAAAAACATGGAACCTAACAAAAGAAAGATTAGAGTCTCTCTCAAAGTATATTTGTATCTGTTTCCGTTTTGCAGCAATTAGCATTAGAATATAGCTAAGTTTTATCATTTTTCACAAACTTGGCAAAAAGAGCTTGTTGCAACATGGCCCTGGGTCAGGGATAGGCAAGTTCGGTCCTAGAGAGGCGCAGCTGCATGTTTTCGGTGTCTCCTGCCTCCAACCCAGGTGTTTCAAATCATCAGCTCATAATTACGTTCTACAGGAGCCTCTCAGCTGCGTTCAAGGAGAGAGACATAAAAAACATGCAGGACTGCGGTTCTCTAGGACCGAACTTGCCTACCCCTGCCTTGGGTGATCTCTTACACTCTGATGCCACCTACTGGCCGTTTTTTGTAATAACTACCATTGCTTTAAGCGACCTCTTCATGTCAGACGCTGTATCAAAGCCTTCTGTATGCTTTAGCATACAAAATAATATTTTTGGGCGTGAAGGACAAAGTATTATAAAAACCTATTTATACGTTTTTGGCTTTGAATGATGAGTTACTTATTAAATTGGATGTAACCTGGCCTACTGTCCCCCTCCTCACTCCTCTCCATCCAGGCAGTTGGCGTCACCTTGCGAAGCCTCATTCAACACGTTGATGATGTCATGCCTTCCCTGCACAGCTCAGTTACAAGCGAGGTATTGTGCCTCTTAGTATGCCTACGGCATAACTGCAGCTACAGGCATAAAACTTTTAAAATGTCCGCCATGAGCCAATACCACTTTTGCACATACTGTACATTCTTGTTTGATTCATGTGAAAAAAATGAAATGTGAAATGGGCCCACATTTTTACACACGTTTTGTTCTTTTCTCATGGGCCCGTCTCAGATCATAGGCACAAAGAAGCTGCTGAACAAGGACTTAGGGGAGTTGATCAATAAAATGAGATTGGCCCAGCAGAACTCAGTGACAACCCTGAAGCAGGAGTGCCAACGACAGATGCTGGCTGCCGCACATACCCTGGCACTCAACTCCAAGAACCTGCTGGATGCGGTGGACCAGGCCCGTGTCAGGATGAGACAGGATGAGAACAATTTAGGGGATTAAGGCATTCTGTTATTTAAAGGTAGAATAGATGACGCATTCATAAAAACCAGAAGTACGGGATGGAGAAGCAAACATTTAACTGAACGGAACTCTCATGTTTGTTCAAAGTTGGACATCTGCCACATTTCCACAAAATTCACATTCGCAAAACCGTGTGTATGTTCATTGACTGTGAAGTGAAAGAGAACAACACATTCTATGAAGGTTGTTGAAGCTGGCACTGTTGCCGGACTAAAATAAAGGAGAAAATGATTGTGTTGAGTGATTTTACAATGTGCTCACTCACCAACATAAAAATGGCAAGGAAAAAGTTTTGTTATTTTGTTTTATTTTTTGAAAGTGTTTAGTTTTTAGAAATGTTGGTATTTGTTTTTTTATTTTATTTTTTTATTACTGTATGTGTATTTCTTGTGTGCAAGATTTAAAAAAAAACATTACATATGCATTGTGATGCACAAATTCAATAAAAATATTTTTAAAACAAAAACTATCCACAATCAAATATTTAGTATATAATCTGGTTGTACAGTACAGTGCACTAATATACACTAAACAAAAATATAAATGCAACACTTTTGATTTTGCTCCCATTTTTGTGAGTTGGATTCAAAGATCAAAACCTTTTTCTACATACACAAAAGGTAATTTCCCCTCAAATATTGTTCTCAAATCTGTGTTAGAGAGCATTTCTCCTTTTGTTGAGATAATCCATCCCTCCTTACAGGTGTGGCAAATCATGATGCTGATATAGACAGCATAATTTTGTTGGTTTATGGTTTTATTGAACATATAAACAGAAAGAAAACACAAAACATTACATTACAAGAAAGAAAAGAGTTTATATGTTCAAAAGGGGTAGGAGGAAGTTAAAAACGTATCTAGTCCTACCCTGTCACGATCTGTCACGGTTGAAGTTGGCTGTCACGAAACGGAGTGGAGGACCCAAATGCAGGAAGGTAGGAGAGCCACGGCAGTGATGCTGATAACTTAGTTTTAATCAAAAACAAGGAAACACAAAACCACGCCCGAGGGCGGATAGAACAGCGAGTAGTGTGAGATACAGAGTAGCATCACGGAGTAATAACCCGACACTCCTTGCTGCTTCTGTCAGGCTTTTATCTTGGCCTGACGAGCTAATGGGCAGCAGGTGTGTTTGGCGGGATCCGCCCTCCAGCTGTTTCCCCAGCAACTGCAAGGGAAAACAGAAACAGCTGACCCCAATCATGACAGTACCCCCCCACTAACGAACTCCCCCAGGCGGACCACCTGGCAGAGAAGGGTGCGACGAATGGAAGTCACGGACAAGTGACTGGTCCAGAATCCAGGAGCGGGGGATCCACTGGCGGTCCTCAGGACCGTACCCCTCCCAGTCGACCAGATACTGCATCCCCCTGCCACGCTTTCGAGAGTCCAGTATGGCCCTAACCGTGTAGACAGGCTGCCCGCTGACGACCCGGGGAGGCGGTGGGGGCGCGGCCGGCGGGCACAATGGGCTGGCAGAGACAGGCTTGAGCAAGGACGTGTGGAAGACTGGGTGCACCTTGAGTGTGGGTGGCAGGTTGAGCCGAACTGCCACCGGGTTGATCACGGAGTCGACTTCAAATGGGCCGACAAACCGAGGCCCCAGCTTCTTGGAACTCCCCGCTAACTGCAGGTCCCGAGTGGAGAGCCATACCTTCTGTCCCGGTCGGTAGGATGGTGCTGGGATCCGGTGCCTGTCCGCGAGTCGCCTGTTGCGGGCCCTTGTGCGGCACAGGGCCTTCCTGGCGTCCCGCCAAACCCTGCGAGCCCGGCGGAGGTGGATATGGACCGAGGGAATGGCAACCTCGCCCTCCTGGGAAGGGAACAAAGGGGGTTGATAGCCGTAGGCAGCGTTGAACGGGGACAAACCTGTGGCAGAGCACACGAGGGTGTTGTGGGCATATTCGATCCATGGAAGGTGGGATGCCCACGAGGAAGGATGCTGATGGCACACACATTGGAGCGCCACCTCCAAGTCCTGGTTAGCTCTCTCCGTCTGCCCATTTGATTGGGGGTGATAGCCCGAAGACAGGCTAGCCGTAGCTCCCAAAGACTTGCAGAAAGCCTTCCACACCGGGACACAAACTGAGGCCCCCTATCGGAGACTAGGTCGGATGGGATCCCGTGGATCCTGAATATGTCCCTTATCAGGATATCCGCCATTTGCAACGAGGTGGGCAGTCTGGGCAGGGCGATAAAGTGCGCCATCTTGGAAAACCGGTCCACCACCGTAAGGATCACCGACTGCCCGTTGGAATGTGGTAGCCCGGTAACGAAATCCAGCGCCAAGTGCGACCAAGGACGGTGGGGAATGGGCAGGGGGCGGAGCTGACCGGCTGGCATATGGCGAGAGGGCTTATTACGAGCACACACCGTACAGGACGTGACATACTCTTTTATGTCCTTGCGTAGCCCTGGCCACCAAAACTTCTGTGCTATTAGGGACAGCGTTCGACCCACCCCAGGATGACATGCCACTTTTGACACATGCCCCCACTGCAGCACCTCTTGACGAAGGTGTGTGGGTACAAACAACTTATTCCCAGGGCATGCTACCGGGGTCTGCGGGTCGCCAGTTGCTTCCACCACCTTTCGCTCTACCTCCCACTGGAGGGCTCCCAACACTCTGTTCTCCGGCACGATCGTTTCGGGTGGAGACCCCTCGGCGGCTGGACCGAGCATGCGGGACAAGGCATCCGGCTTGGTATTCCGGGCTCCTGGTCGGTAAGTGATGATATAATTAAAACGTGTCAGGAACAGGGCCCAACGCGCTTGACGGGGATTTAGTCTCTGAGCGGACCGGAGGTACGACAAGTTCTTGTGGTCCGTGAAGATCTGGAAGGGTTCCGCCGCGCCCTCCAGCCAGTGCCGCCATTCCTGCAACGCAAAAATAATGGCCAGCAGCTCACGGTTGCCCACATCGTAGTTGCGCTCCGCCTGGTTGAGCCGACGTGAGAAGAAGGCACAGGGATGCAGCCTCTGGTCAACCGGGAACCGTTGGGACAACACCGCCCCCACTCCCGTCTCTGAAGAATCCACCTCGACCACAAATGGAAGAGCCTCGTTAGGGTGTGTCAAAACCGGTGAACGTGAAAATAATAATTTTAATTTAACAAAAGCGGCCTCAGCCTGCTGAGTCCAAATAAACGGAATCTTGGTAGACGTCAGCCTCGTCAGAGGTTCCGCTTTCATGCTATAGTCGCGGATGAACCGACGGTAGAAATTAGCGAACCCCAGGAACCTCTGCAAGTGCTTTCTTGACGTGGGTGTTGGCCACTCGACCACGGCCTGGATCTTGGCCGGGTCGGCTCTCAATTGACCCCTCTCCACAATATAGCCGAGGAACTGGACCGAACTGGTGTGAAACGCACACTTTTCTGCCTTCACGTATAGCCGGTTTTCCAGCAGTCGCTCCAAAACCAGCCGAACGTGTTGTCGATGTTCTGCTAGATTTCTAGAGAAAATCAAAATGTCGTCAAGATAAACAAAACAAAAGTGATTAAGCATGTCACGCAAGACATCATTAATGAAACATTGAAACACTGCGGGAGCGTTTGAGAGGCCAAAAGGCATAACCAAATACTCAAAATGCCCGATGGGTGTTCTAAACGATGTTTTCCATTCGTCGCCCTCCCTTATCCTAACCAGATGGTAGGCACTGCGAAGGTCTAATTTGGTAAACACCGCAGCAGAATGTAATGGAGCAAATGCTGACTCCATTAGCGGTAATGGGTATTTGTTTTTAATTGTTATGTTATTCAGACCACGGAAATCGATGCAAGGGCGTAGAGTCTTGTCTTTTTTCTCAACGAAGAAAAATCCTGCCCCTAGCGGCGACTTGGAAGGCCGAATAAGCCCGGCAGCCAGCGACGTTGTGACATATTCATTAAGGGCTTGGAGTTCCGGCTTGGCTATTCGGTACAGGCGTGTACTAGGCAGTGGTGCGCCAGGAACCAATTCTATCGCGCAATCATAAGGTCGATGCGGAGGGAGAGATAAGGCCCGGTCTTTACTAAAAACTTCCCGTAAGTCGTGGTATTCTACTGGCACATTTTCTAGGTTAATAGTTTCCATTATTGCTTTAGCTGGACTACGGTGGTGGTTTACGGCTGACTGCAGGCAATGTGAGTGACAAAACAAGCTCCATCTCTCTAACCTAGGCATGCCCCAGTTTATGTCATGGTTGTGCCTGGCCAGCCAAGTCAGACCCAGGACCACTGGGGCTGACCTGGAGGGCATAATGAAAAACTGTCTAGTCTCCACGTGATTTCCCGATAAACGCATATGTAGACTCTCTGTTCTATGTGTAATCACCCCCAAGAGGCGCCCGTTGAGGTCATACAGCTCCTTGGTTTTCTCGAGTCTAATCACCGGACATTTCAAGATGTTAACAATTTTCGGGTCGACAATACAATCATCAGCCCCAGAGTCCACCAAAGCCGTCATCTTTACATTCACCCCACCCCATGTCATTTCTCCTGACAATTGGAGCCTTTTAGTGTCCAACTGGCCATTTGGGTCACCTGATCCCGTGGACTGGGAGTACTCACACTGGTTGTTGCGTCGGGGTTGAATGGTTGTGGCTGGAACCGGTGCGACGTCCCGACGTCTATCAGGCCGCCTCCAACACGTGGCCGAACACGTGGCCGATTGGTGTCCGGGCCGACTGATTTCTCCACCGGTTCCTGTGTTCCGCTGCAGAGAGCCGTCCTCCCCCCAGCTGCATAGGCTCGATGCAATCTTCCGCAGGAGGGCGTCGTCACGAAGCGTCGGAAGGCGAGACGCCGAAGAAGTGCCCCGCGGACGTGGTCGAAACCGGCTGAGCGGCAGTGTCTGCTGCCTTAGGTCGTCGCTCCTCCTCCCGTTCCCGCTGCCGCTCCCGCAACCTGTTGTCCAAGCGGATGGCCAGGTTGATGAGTTCCTCCAGGCGGGACGTCTCGTCCCGTGCCGCCAGCTCATCCTTGATTCGCGGGCTGAGTCCTCGCCGAAAGATCCCACACAGCGCCGCTTCGTCGTAACGGCTCTCGGCCGCCAAAACCCGGAAGGAAATAGAGTATTCTGCCACGGACAAGTCGGCCTGCTGGAGGTCCAGCAAGCGGCTGCCCGCTTCCTTCCCTTTTACTGGGTGGTCGAAAACGTTTCTAAATTCCGCCAGGAAGGCAGGAAATGAAGCTCGGAGCTCTGGATTGGCTTTACTGACTGCCATCGCCCATAATGCCGCCTGGCCGGAAAGTAGGCTCATTACAACGGCGACCTTGGCGCCATCGTTCGGGAAAGTGTGCGGCTGTTGATCGAGAACCAGGCTACATTGGTGAATGAATTGTTCACACCCACCAATTTCGCCAGAGTAGCGTGGAGGATGGGGAATATTGGGTTCCCGAAGAACAAAGTTGCCAGCTGATCGGGACACGGAGGAGACAGGTGACGCCCCGGCTGGTCGTAAGTCTTCCGACCTCCGCTCCACCTTCAAGGTGAGTTTGCCTCCTTCAGCTCGCTGAAGTATTGCTCGTGCTGTCCGAGTAAACGCCCATGGCTGGCCATGGCCTGGCACAGGCTGTTGGGGTCTGCGGGGTCCATTGTGGTCGGGTTATTCTGTCACGATCTGTCACGGTTGAAGTTGGCTGTCACGAAACGGAGTGGAGGACCCAAATGCAGGAAGGTAGGAGAGCCACGGCAGTGATGCTGATAACTTAGTTTTAATCAAAAACAAGGAAACACAAAATCACGCCCGAGGGCGGCTAGAACAGCGAGTAGTGTGAGATACAGAGTAGCATCACGGAGTAATAACCCGACACTCCTTGCTGCTTCTGTCAGGCTTTTATCTTGGCCTGACGAGCTAATGGGCAGCAGGTGTGTTTGGCGGGATCCGCTCTCCAGCTGTTTCCCCAGCAACTGCAAGGGAAAACAGAAACAGCTGACCCCAATCATGACATACCCCTTATTAGTTTTATGTTGATAAAATGATAAGGTAATGTATTTCAACAAAAGGAAATGTATAAACCTAGTCATATATACAAGTGCACCATACGCACATTTGCCAGCGACATATGTACATGAAATTCATAGGCATATATCATAATACTAAATCATATCCTCATACTCAAATATACAATTTTTATAAATTATTGCACAGGTTTGGCTTAGGCTGGCCACAATAAAAGTCCACTCTGAAATGTGCAGTGTGGCTTTATTGTGGAAGTCTGAGGTGTCAGAAAAACTGTCATTATCTGCTGTGACCATCATTTGCAACATCTACTTCCCAAAGTTGATCAGGTTGTTGTCATCTTTGAAGAGAACACCTCTTCAACGTGCAAGACGCCATTGAATGTGAGCATTCGCTCACTCAAGTTGGTTACCATGACCAACTGCATGGAGACGAGCTTCCCTGTGACGGTTTCTGACAGTGTGTGTCGAAATTCTTTGGTTATGCAAACCGATTGTTGCAACAGCTATCCGAGTGGCAGGCCTAGAACGTGCTAGATGTGGAGGCTCTGGGCTGGTGTGGTTACACGTGGTCAGTGGTTGTAAGGCCTGTTGGATGTACTGCCAAACTGTCTGAAATGCCATTAGGAGACGGCTTATGGTAGAAAAATGAATATTAAACTCACGAGCTCTGGTGGACATTCTGCAGTCAGCATGCCAATTGCGCGTGCAGTCAACACATGTAGCATCCGTGGCAATGGGCTGTGTGATAAAACAGCACATTTCAGAGTGGCCTTTTATTGTGGACAGCCTAAGGCACACCTGTGCAACAATCATCAGCCACACCTGTGAGGTGGGATGGATTATCTTGATAAAAGAGAAATGCTCACTATCACAAATTTAGACGGATTTGTGAAAAACATGTGAGGGAAATTGCCTTCTGTGTATACGTAGAAAAAGTTTTAGATCTTTGAGTCCAGTTCACGAAAATTTGGAGCAAAGCAAAAGTGCTGCGTCTATATTTTTGTTTAGCGCATTTTTTTCATTACAGCGCATTATCTCTAAAAATGAAATTAACATTTACACCTCTAAAAATTAAACAAACAGCAACTTAGATATGCAATGAATATAAATACTTAAATTATTTAGAAGAATGCTTCTTTTTTTTTAATACTGTTTGTCTACGTGTCACACTGTTACTCTGATCATAAATATTCCAATATACTGAATGTGAGCGTAAGCAACATACATAATCATCAAATTACAAATAAGTAAATTTTGGTGCCAATCTGTTTCCACAAAGTATGTGTCGATGGGTGAATGAGCGCTTTTGACTGTGCACTTTGTAGGTTGTTGCGTCATGAAGTTCAGTGACTTTGACATGCATTAGTTTACAGGGGCCCTGTCACATCAAATATGGCAGAGTACTCAAAAAGGAGTCTATTGTATGTATAGATGTCTACGCTTAAATGATGATCGCTCTTTTAATGGTTTCATCAAAAAAGATAACCCTTCATTCAAAATGTATTTATCTGGTAACACTTGCTCAATGCTCAATACTAGCTCAATGCTACTTGCTGCAGTGGTACGCACAACACACACACACACACACACACACACACACACACACACACACACACACACACACACACACACACACACACACACAAAGAAACACAGCATTAAAAAATAGATTTTAAAATGTAAACGAATGTCATGAAGTTCAAGTCAAAGTCAAGTCTAATCTCATGAATGCCAAGATGCTCAAGTCGTTCAAGCAAGTGGCAAATCATAAAATTGGCGACTGAGCCAACTCAAGTACTATTCATGTGACTAGAGTCTCCTAACACTGAGATATACTGTATCGAATACGAACACTTTTTGCAGTGCAGATGGCTGACTGTTGAATGGTGATTTCATAAACTCTACTTTTAAGCATGATACCTCCAAGACAGTTGCGGTATTTTGATCCCATAAAAACAAATAGGCTACAGCATATGTGATTTCATGTTCACATGTTCTAAAACTCTTGAGTTTTGGGAAGACAACAACATTTTTATGCCTCCAAGCATAGGCGGAGCCTGTTGTGTAAGAACATCGAGTCTCTTATAAAGAGGTTCTGCAAGTTTGTCCTGCCAGAGAGTCCCTCTCACAGTTACAGGCAGCAACAGCAGATCATCTTTCAACAACTTCGCCCCAGGTGAGTTGTCTTGTCATTTAAATAAATCGTGTTTTTTAATTATATTGTGTCCCTTTGTGTATTATATATTGCTTTTTTATATACTTTTTCCATAGAGTTAAAAATATATATATATATATAACCATAGAGTTAAAAAATATATATATATATATATATATATATATATATATATATATATATATATATATATATATATATGTTTACAGGCGCAAGGCACAGAAACAGGTGTCCTCTATGACCTTTTTTTCTTTTTTTACTGGCAGAAAAGGGATTCCTTATGTGTCCTGTTCTACATTAGGGTTGTTTTTCTCCATTGTCAGCATTCACACTTTATACACATGAACATGCATGCATGGTTAAGTGAATTAGCTTTAACTTATGCCTGTTTCAAATACGTTTGTATATATATATATATATATATATATATATATATATATATATATATATATATATATATATATATATACACACACACACACTACTTCTCATATCTGTATCCATGACACTTAGCACTTATCAGCTGAACATAAAGCCCTTCCATCTCACTGTTCCATCAAACAACTGATTTCTTGTGCTTGAATGCAGGATGAAAAAGAAGCTAATCCTCGATGTGGACACAGGGGTGGATGATGCTCAGGCCATCATGATGGCCTTGTCAGCGCCCGATGTGGAGATACTTGGCATCACCTGCTGCCATGGCAACACCCCCCTTGAGAAAGTCCTGAAGAACACCCTCCGGGTTTTAAAGGTGTGCAACAGGCTGGATGTAAGTAGCTACAGGTTTCATTCTAATTCAACTACTCTACGTAAATTCTTTGGAGCGTTGATAAGCTGTTCAATCCAAAGATCCCAGTGTACGCGGGATGCTCGCATCCCCTCCTGTCTAACAAACAACATGCCAGCGATTACCATGGGAAGGACGGGCTGGGTGACGTCCCCGATGCAGATGCTCCGGGTTTGGAACTGGTGCAGAAGAAAAAAGGAGTCCAGGCCTTAATCAAAATGGTCAAGCAGAACCAGGGAGAGGTAAGACAAGCAAAGCTAGCTTTCATTTGCTAGAGTCATAGCAGGACGTGTCTTAATTGTCCGTAGGTGACTCTGGTGGCCACAGCACCTTTGACTAACCTTGCAGTCGCAGTGCAACTGGACCCTTCCCTTCCCAAGAAGCTTAAGGCTCTGTACATCATGGGAGGCAACATTGACTGTAGTCTATCCTTTCCTAAATGCACTCAAAGCTCTTTTTTTCGATGATCTCTTGCATATGACATGCTGTGTGATGTGTACAGCCAGGGGTAACACCACAACATGTGGCGAGTTTAACTTTGTTGCCGACACGGAGGCTGCATACATTGTTTTGGAACGCTACACCTGCCCCACCACCATTGCCTCCTGGGAGTTCACCTGTAGTAACAGCCTGTCATGGGTAAGCCCAATGGAGTCCCAATTTGCACTGGAGTACATTCATTCTACATTGACTAACTCCCCCCCACCCCCCGCCCCTTATCTTCCCTACTCAGTCTTTTTGTGACCAGTGGCTTTCTCTAAAGACCGAGAAAGCTGCCTTCATGAAAAACATTTCATGCCTTTCCAGGACGGTAAGAGTAAAAGTTACACTCCTGATTGTAAACCACTTTTTATACACAAACATCGAACAATTAAAAAGCACTGGTGGCAAATACAGGTCCATAAAGTAAAAACCCTGCCACAGTTTGGCTTGGCCCCTTCTGCTAGCTAGCTAGCACCTGTTGGAAATCAATTTTATGATTTCTGCGTGTTCAAATAAAATTCAAAGTTGAAGTCTCGTGGAGAAGTTTGCCAGCTTTATTTCAGAGTCTGAAAGACATCTTTAGAACCTGGCTCAAACAGCTCTGATCCAAAAGTGTGTAGCGTATGTTATTCTGTTGTCCCCCGAGCGTCTTTTAAGCTGTTTAATGACATCACAGTTGGAGTTAACTGTAAAACTAAACACACAACAATAAGAACAACACCCACTGTATATTAAAATATAAAACACGCTTCGTTTTTAAAACATCGCCAGCCTAGCGCTAATGCTAAAAGCGGAGGGAGGATCCAATTCAAATGCTAACCGGAAGTTAGTGTTGGAAATCAATTTTATACAAAAACAGTTCCCTCCCAATACCATATGTCGCATCCCCCCATTAATTCTGAAACGACAAGAGTCTTCGAGTCTAGACCCCCCCTTCATCCTGTCAGCAGAGTGAAATACAATTAGGTTATCTTACATTCAGTTGGGGGTAAACCTGGCTCCAGGGATATTTATGAACGCCCTTTGATATGCAGTTCCCTACAACTCTTGATATGAATGGACTCAGAAACCTTACTTCCTTAGGATAAGAACAAAAGACTACAGATTAACTAACATATGGGGAACAGTTGTAACATATCTAACTAAAATCAAAAACACTTTGAAAAATATAAATTGAAACAGAAAAACAATGTTAATAATCTAACACACCCTAGCAGGTAAACGAGCACCCGGGGAGCTAGCTGGGGAGATAGCACATGGGGCTCAAGCCAAACTGTGGCAGCGTTTTTACTTTCTGCACCTGGATTTGCTACCTCTGTTTAAAAAATCAATGTTCCATACACTGTCCCCTGTAAAGGGAAAGTCAAGCCCCCCAATAATTCTTGACAATAATATTTTCTATGCAGTCACACTAGTCTAAATATGGTAGGCTATTCTGGTTAATATTGCGTTAGTGGAATATGAGTTAAGCAGCAACATCCAGCAGTTTTTATTAATATCAGAAGGCGGCCGTTTTGGCACTTGATGTCGTCGACTTAAGATGACATCACAGTTGCTCAGGGCTCAGGTAACAACCAATCATAGCTCACCTGTTTTCTAAAGTTGAGCTGTGATTGGTTGTTACCTGAGCCCTGAGCAACTGTGATGTCTACTTCAGTCCACAGCAAGTGGCAAAATGGCCGCCCCCCTGAGATGGATAAAACAGCTGGATTTTGCTTCACAACTCATATTCCACAAATGTAATATTAATCAGAATGTCATGTTTAGACTTGTGAGGTCACATGTAACATTTTGGCAAGAAATGTTTAAGATTGACTTCCCCTTTAAGCTCATACAACTCGGCCGTGTGGCGGCCGTGGCTCAGGGTGTAGAGGTGGTCGTTCAGTAACCAGAAGGTTGGCTGTTCGATTACTGCTCTCCCCAAGTCATGTGTCGTGTCCTTGGGCAAGGCAACACATTCGCCTCCAGTGCTACTGATACTGGTGTATGGAAGGTGCGAATGTTTGGTGGTGGTCGGAGGGGCACACTGGCAGCCACGCTTCCATCAGCCTGCCCCAGGGCAGCTGTGGCTACTTACGTAGCTTACTGCCACCACAGTGTGAATGTGTGATTAAACAAATAATAATGTGTGATTAAATAATGTATCCATTCCATTGTAAAGCGTCTTTGAGTTTCTAGAAAAGCGATAAAAAATAAAAAATAAACTCACCCATCAAACCGGATTTGATCACCTAAGTGCATTTTATCACTCTTCATGCAATGGCAGAAATCTCAGTCTGCAGATTACCAGAAGGAAATCACAGCGGGAAAAGGGTTCAATGCTTGCGACACCTATGCCCTGGCCGTTGCCATCGATAACTCACTCATCACAGAGAGTGAGCAGGTGAACAACAGTTGCTTTTCATTCTCTTTTGAAATGGAAACAAATCCACCCAGCCACTGCTTGTGCTGGGCCTTCAGGTCGCTGTGACAGTGGAGCTGAACGGGGCCTGTACCCGAGGCATGATGGTGCTGGACTACATGGACCTGCTGAAGAAGAAACACAAGGTAACCATCATCAAGAAAGTCGACTTGGAGAAATTCAAGAATATGCTTATCAATTCACTCCAGTAGGGTGTTTTGCAACAGACAAGATGGGAATTTATAATTTTGCTCAATAAAAAAATAATTAAAAAAAGACAGTTTTTCTGTTTTGTGTATTTTGTTTTTCTTTTGCTGTTTTTTATGTTGCCTGAACAAACTGAAATTTGGTCCCTCCTTTGTACACTTATTAATTCTAGATGTTCCACTGGTATTTTTATGTGCATTTTAAAAGTGAACTGCAGGAGAATCTTTTTTGGAAAACTCCCTAAGCTTTATTTAAAAAAAAGTTGTTACAGGTACACCTTAATTGTGATATCTATGGTAAATAATTAAAACAAATGAAAATTAAAGGGAAAGACTAAAAAAAAAATGACAGCGACAAACTGACAACTTAAGCACATGCTCTTAAAGTTAGGATTGTGGCTGTGTACATAACTGACCAAGGACATTCAATCTCATGTTAGTGTAGTAATAATTTAAAGTGAATGATCAACTAAGCTTTATATATATATATATATATATATATATATATATATATATATATATTATACAGAAAAAATATATAGAGTTTTGATGCCTTCAGTGAGAATCTACAAAGTTACCAGTCATGAAAATAAAGCAAATGCATTGAATAAGAAAGTGTGTCCAAACTTTCGGCCTGTACTGTATAAATACATAAGAACGGGAACTTTTTAACAGTCCTATAAAACCAAGAGTGATGAAAGAAAAAATATTTTATTCATGGTAATTGAAACCTGCCATTTAAGAAACAATAATGTAATTTTCTTTTCTTTTCTTTTCTTTTTTAAATGGCGTCCTGTAGATGGTGTCCTCCCGTACAAATGCATTCCTGAAATCTGCTGTTGAGATTCCTCATTGACCGCTGCAACATCTCAGCTGGGTTAACATGTTTTAAGGTTTCAATTGAAATTTCTGTCTGTATGGGTACTTAAACCATGACCCTGCAGTGCCAAAGCCCAAGGCTTCACATATGAGTTCCTGCCACGACACAGAAAGCTACTATCTTTTGGCTTTGATTGAGAGTGCTTTAGATGCAACATTTAAAGTGACTCTTTTTCTCTGGAATTTCCTCCAGCCCCGCTTTGAAGTCATTAACTGAGGAACTCTATGTGGGTGTGGTTATTATGTGACCAAAACAGATGTGTGCTCGTTCTTGGCTGCACTCAAACAGCTCTGGTATGAGTTAGCCTGAAGAAAACTCAATTCAACTTTATGTCTATAGCGCTTTCCACAGCTGCAGCTGTAACCTCTCGTACATAACTCACAACATACCGAGCCAAAACTTATTCTATAGCACTTTTCTAATTCGGGTCATGGGTGAGCCAGAGTCTATCCGAGGTAACACGGTGTAAGAGCAGTGTACACCAGCATACATTACCATAGAAGATGTTTCCCAAAATCCTCTTACAGCAACAAATAAAATTAACGCATTTACCTTTATGTTCTGGAAGCACAAACAAAAGTGATTGGCTGTAATTCTGTTCAACATGGGGAACGAGAGCCAGGCCTTACATGCTGACGTGGCAGTCAGGCAGAGGCAATGGACCATTACTGAAAAGTCTGAAATACAGCTGCCTGGCGCCTTCTCTGGCCAGAGGCAGTAGTATAAGAGTCATATGACGGCTCCAAAGAATAAAAACTTTGTGGCTTGACAGCAAAACAAAGCACATGTTTAACAGATATTACATTTCTCACAAAAAGCATAGCAAAGCGTTCAGAAATGGGAAAAACATTGTGGTTTTGAGGAATGTCAGACATGTGCTAAGTTGCCCCTACATTCTTTACCTAAGGTGTGGTTTACTCATGTTACTTTTAAAGCAACTCTGACATGGTGACAAGGGTGGAGTCTCAATTTATGTAACTTTATTAAACTGTTTCAGGTTTGATCTTTTTGCCAAACAAATTGTCCTCACCAACCATGAGGCATTGTTTACTGGTTGGTGGCTCTTGTGCAACCCTTCCCACATTTCCACACCCCAACTTCACCGCATGTATAAAAAGCAGCTTGCAACACAGGAAAGCATTACTTCCTGACTGAGGAGTCTCCATACCATCATACAACCTTGCCTGGTAGGTTAAGTCGATCTTTTTGTAGACCTGTCTTTTCAAGCTCTTGGTTGACTTAACACATATCTTTGGTCAAAATTGGCATAGATTTAAAAGCAAAACAAAACTGCCACTTCCAGTAAATTGTGAGAGTTGTTTTGAAGTTGAATGTGTTTTGTTTGCATCATAGGTCTGGAGGTCTCTTGCGTTACCATAGGTGGTTTCCTGTAAACGCTATCAGAACTAGCAACATTCCTTCCTGAAAATACAGCAGGAAGGTTGCTTTTTACTACCAACAAAACACAAACTTGACCCCGAGAAGCCATAGCACAGAGCTTCTTGTGAGCAACTCACCTGTATTAAAGCTCCACGAGATGAGTTCATTAGTAGCAGCTGTGAATGTGCACAATGGAGGATTTTTATGACATGTACAAGTCTCCTCCCTCTGCTGCCTCTAGATACAATGAAAAGGCTGATCCTTGATGTGGACACAGGGGTGGATGATGCTCAGGGCATCATGGTGGCCCTGGCAGACCCCAGCGTGGAGATATTGGGGATCACCTGCACTCACGGAAACACTCCCCTCCAGAACGCCCTGAAGAACACTCTCCGTGTCTTGAAAATGTGCAACAGGCTGGATGTGAGCATTTACTTGCATGCTAAGTAGTTGCCTCTTCTTTGGGGTCAAACTTTGAAATGTCATGCATCACAGATAAAGGTGTATCCTGGCTTCGAGGAGCCCCTACTGGGCAACAAAATACATGCAGGAGACTTTCACGGGAAGGATGGGCTGGGTGATGCCCCTGATCCAGATGCTCCAGGTCTGGAACTGGTGCAGAAGACTAATGCTGTGGAGGCTATCATTTCAATTTCCAAGCAAAATCCTGGGCAGGTGAGTGGATGAAAAAAAAAAAAAAAAAAGAATCTAAAGAAATGCCATTTGTTTGCTTTTGTGAAACATTATGTTGCTTGCGTGTGGGGCAGCATGGCTCAGTGGTAGAGTTGCCGTCTCCCATCCATGAGGTTGTGGGTTCGAGCCTTATCACTGGTGACCATGTCGAAGACACTGGACTCTGGTTTGCTCCCAGTGGAACTGGTTTGCAGCAGCCGACCACTGGTGTGCGTGTGTGAACGTGTGTCTGAACGGGTGAATGTAAGGCGCTTTAGGCACCATATGGTGTAGTCAAATGCATAATATAAAAAGCAGTCAATTTACCATTTGCGTGTGCAGGTGATCCTGGTTGCAACAGGACCCCTCACCAACCTGGCCCTCGCTGTGAAAATGGATCCTTCCTTGCCTGCCAGACTGAAGGGTCTCTACATCATGGGAGGAAACATAGAATGTAAATGACCAATGATGAAATTTGCACTGCCCAACAAATGTTCAGGATGACGGACACTAGGGTTGGGCGATATGGTCAAAAAATAATTTAAGTCGTTCAGGACGATTATGATTTTAATCTACAAAACCCAACAAATGTTTATTTAAAGGTTTCATTTATTCAAAAATAATTCCTGTGCAAAATGTTAAGACAACAATAATGTATACTGATTCTAAATTTAGTTTTAGCATAAATTTAACATTCATAGTTTGTGCTTAAATGCCACAATTGAGTAGTTGGTAGCTATTGTAAACCACCCATCCAGCATTCTCTGCCACTTGTGCAAAATTGCAACTCACAATAACATTTGAATGTAACAGTACATGAGAACAACATTTTTTAATAATCCAGAAGACAAAATTCGATTTCACGATTTAGCTAATTTTCAACGATGAGATTTTTAAAATGGCGATGTATCGAATTAATTCGATTTATTGCCCAGTTCTAACAGACACTTATGTATTTATGTAGCAAGGGGGAACACAACTGTGTGTGGAGAATTTAACTTTCTGGCTGACCCCGAGGCCGCCTACATTGTTTTGGAACGCTACACGTGTCCTACCACTATCGCCTCCTGGGAGTTCAGCTGCAGGAACAGCTTGCCGTGGGTGAGGAGCTTATGTCACTTCTGCACAGCAAATCGCTCAGTGTTAAATTTCCGCTGTTCGATCAAACATGCAGTGTTATTTTAACACTGTTTGGATAAAAACGGTCAGAGTAAATTTCCTTGAGTGTTGGGGTGGATGTTGGGTGTAACCGGAATAGCACTACCTTGAGTGTTAAATTGACCGGATGATTTGTGATGATTGTTCGGGTGGCGTGGCTCAGTGGTAGAGTGGTTATGTCCCAACTGGATTCAATCCCAGGCCAGTGTGACTATGTCAAATTATACTTGAGCAAAATACTAAACCCTCAGTTGCTCCTGATGCCATATCATCAGTAGTAAGGAAAAACGCTATATAAATGATGTGCTGTTTACCAGAGTAAACTGTAGTTTGAGTTTTTAACACTGACATTAGTGCAATACACTCATAAGTGTTTCAACACCTAGAGTTAAGTGTAGTTTTGCAGAATTAAAGTGATTAGATCTTTTATTTTAAGCCCTTCCACAGTTAACTATAGGCATATAATGGTTAAATCTGACCTTGACACCATGGCGATGTAATTTTTTAATGAAATATTAGGTGTTTTGCTGGGGGGGTTTCTAACGCGGAAGTAAAACGGCGGGTTCAGTTGCCGCGCCCCCGGTGAACCGGCTGGAGCTCTGCGTTTGAACACTCCTCTGAATGGCCTACGCAATTCCATCAATTCTTCAATAAACGTTTGAAACAAAATGGCTCCTTGCCGCAAGAAATTGAGGAGGAGGAGGGGAGGAGAGGGAAGAAGAGAGAGGAAAGAAGAAGGAGAAAAAAAAACCTGAGAAGGTCACGAACTGGGGACCTGCTGCTTAAAGGACGAGCGCACTACCTACTATAGTATTTGTTCAGTTTGTCTCACCAGCACAAACGTTTTACTTGTAGTTTACACAGTTAGCCAGAACGTGATTTTAAGACGGCCAATTGTCATTGCACTTTAGCATTGCAAATATGAAGGATAATTGATTGCTTTGAATTAATTTAGACAGAATGTTTACTGATAAAGACTACTTTTGTCACTATCCCATGGAGGGTTCAGAGAAAGTGGGTTTAGTTTGTGCGTTTAGTTCACAGAGGTGATGCGGGGGTGGGTCTGCACCTAATGATTTCTTACAGTGAGCACCCGCTCGTTTTCTCAGGTTGGGAGGGGCTGGTGTTTGGAGAGCACAATGACCTAAAATTTCTCATTGAGGGGCAAATGGAACACCACTTTGGTGAGGAATTAGCATTTTAACACTGCTAAAAGCTCCAAAAAGTCGATTTTTCACAGTTACTGTCCCTTTAAATGTTTAACACTGACACTAGTGTAGAGTACTTTCAACACTACTGAGTGTTTACAAGTGTAGATTTTTAACACTATACAGTGTTGGAGTAACACTGGTTACGTGTGAAAAAAGCATAACACTTTGAAAAGTGTAAGATTTACACTCATAGGTGTGGACAAACAAAAACACTTTTCTAGTGTTAGATCTAACACTGGCGATTTTGCTGTGTGGCGATTTCTGAAAGGGAGGGAGAGTTTTTCTATGACTGTTCCATGTAAATCATATCTGACTGTACATTTGTGTCCTAGTCCTTTTGTGATTCCTGGCTGGCCCAAAATACACCAAAGGCTCGTTTTATGGAGACTATCTATGCTCACACCCGCAAGGTAAAAATTATATTATGAGGCACCAGTGCACATAAGTCGTCACTACTATGTTCAGCAGGTTCAAGCTTCTGTTATTAGGACATTGAAGAGACTGTACACATCCCACATTTACATGTTAACCCTGCAGATGGTTCAGACAGACCGGTATCAAAAGGAGCTGGTTTCAGGACCTGGATTCAACACGTGTGACACCTACGCTGTGGCTGCAGCAATCAGTGACAACGTGGTGACAGAAAGCGAGAAGGTAAGTGCTCTCTTCAATTCTTATAGAACGTGGAGTAGACAAGATGTGAAGAATCTGTGGTGTCGCTGCTGCAGGTGGCCGTTACGGTGGAGTTGGAGGGAAAAAACACCAGAGGCATGATGGTCCTGGACTACCTTGACCTTCTGCACAAGGAGCATAAAGTCACCATCTTGAAGAAAATCGACCAGGAAGTGTTTAAGCAACTGCTGATGAATGCACTGAAGTAGCTTAGCCATCATTTTAGAAGTTGCGGCAGTAGTAGATTCTGGTTATGTTAAATATGTGTTATCCAGGTGATTTTTTTTTCTGGAAATTGTCTGACAGTGATAAGCACACCTCTGCGAAAGGTGATGTATATTAGCACTATACTAACTTTAAAGTAAACATTTGATTTTCATATACATTTTCATACGACTTGTGCAGGCAGTCTCTTGCTTGATCCTGAAAATGATCCTGCCGCGATTGTCACACTTGCCTGCTCTTTATTTTTTGTAAACATTTCCATCAATAATCCCGTCGCTTTACACTCACACTCAATCACTGCTTAGCGATGTGTTGATAAGAGACGTGCTTTGACGCAAGCTACGCTAAGCTAAGTTAGCTAGAGAAGCTCCAACTTGCACAAGATGAGTTAGGCATGACGATTTAGGGCAAGATGTGTGAAGGGATGTACTGTGATGAGGCTTTAGGTCAGGGGTAGGGAACGCTGGTCCTCGAAAGCCGCTGTCCTGCCTGTTTTCCTTGTCTCCCTCCTCCAACACAGCTGACTCAAATGATCAGCTCATCAGCAAGCATTGTAGAAACCTGATAACGATGCTGTTCATCAAATCGGGTGTGTCGTGGGGGGAGACATGAGGCAGGGCAATGGCTCTTGCTTCCATGCCCCTGTGATTTGTTCAGTGGTAGTTTACTTAAAAAGGACCATACCGTGAGCTCTGACAGCGTTCAACAGTTGTTGTCTTTTTACAGAAAAACAAATGTATTCAAGAACTAAAGAAAGCTATTAGCAATTTTTTTTTTATCTAAATATACATTCTATTTGATGATGTTTATATTAATAATGTATTGGATTTATAGAGCGCTTCTCTAGACACTCAAAGACGCTTTACAATGGAATGGATACATTATTCATGCACTCACATGTTCACACTGTGATGGCAGTAAGCCTTAAGTGGCCACAGATGCCCTGGGGCAGGCTGACGGAAGCGTGGCTGCCAGTGTGTGCCTACAGCCCCTCCAACCACCACCAAACATTTGCACCTTCCATACACCAGTGTGAGTAGCACTGGAGGCAATGTGTGTGAAGTGCCTTGCCCAAGGACACGACACGTGACTTGGGTTGAGCAGGGATCGAACAGTCGATCTTCTGGTTACTGAACGACCTTCTCTACACCCTGAGCCACGGTCGCCGCTAATTCCAAGATTTTCCTCAAACAAATATCTGTTACAAGCTTAGTAGAAAATAGTAAAATTTTTATTAATAACCATTAATTACTGAATGTTGTGCAATTAGTTAGAAACATTTTAATCGTTTGACAGCACTAATAAAAACGTGGCAGTGCATGAAAAAAACCAAAAGCATTCCACCAAATCAACCTCTTTGGAACTGAAGCTGTTGACTGATATTTTGCAACATTATATAATGTATTCTTCACAATGCAAAGGTGGCCCAGCATTTTATGTGAAGTAGGCTTACTTTGTGCCTAAAACTTGGCGTCTTTCCCTCTTCTCAAGTGCATTGGTATCGGGTGTTGAACCACTAGCAGCCCATTTTAGAATGCCAGGTTAAGTGGTAAATGGTCGTCAGTGAGCCCTCCAGTGGACAAAATTAGTAGCAACCGTTACTTTTACTGAAAAATAGCAGTGTGAAGTAGAGGGGAGATTCAGAGGGGGGGCAGGAGGGTTTCTCATCCTTCCTGCTACCAGTACAACCCTGTGAAAAGTGTTATGGCCTGATGGATGTGGGTTGTAATGTATCTGTTATAAGATGAACAAGAAGAAGTATGTTGTTTGTATGTTGAAAGTCAAGAAAACATTTTATTGATAATCTCTGGAATGTGTCCCTCAAGAAAAAAGTAAAGGCTGTTTCATGTTTTCATTTGAAGCAGTGGGTTTTTTTCTGACTAAGAAAAACAAAAGCACAACAAAAGTTTTCTCATTTCTTTGCATGTATATATTACAAACTCACAGAACTGTATTTACAAATTATACAAAAATAATAAAAGCTATAGCTCATCTCCTCCTTTGTCCCTGCGATGTCAGCGCATGCAGATAGAGAAGATCTGACACAGAAAAGAAATGAAGTCATTCCAGAGCCAGAATCAGTCCTGCCATTTTGATGCTGTGTGCAAACCAAACCGACGTCCGGCTTCCATCGAACCGCTCCTACTGGACTCTGTATTTGTAAAACCAGCAGAGACCTCGAGTAAAGTTCCAACCCAGTGAGATGGAGAGAATGTAGAGTAGCACTAGGGGGGCAAAGGGGTACAGCAGCACCACTGTGTTCTTCAGGAATGGAAGAGCTGTTTGAACACGTTTTGAACACATTACACACACTGACATACAGACAGGTTTCATCTTTTTAGATATGCACACTATGTATTTCAAATAGAACCAGGCCTCACCGTTGTACCCCAGGAAGGTGATGTAGACATAATAACCGATGGCTATCAGCCACAAGGTGTTCCCCAAAAAGTATCCAAGGAACCAGTCCAGTTCCGTCACTATCACATCTGAAACACACAATACCACAAATAAAGCTTAATGGAACTTTTTCCCCAAAAATATACTTACAATCGCCTTTTTATTTGACCATTTATGATTGAAACATCTTCATTTAGATATAATTTCTCATAAAATTATCAAATGTCTTATTAGTCCTTCTAGTTCAGTGTGAAAATAAAGGAAAAACTCATTTTCTGATTCTGACCACAATAGGTTAACTTTTCACTGAGAACCGCTAATTTACTTATTTAACTTACGGTTAATGAAAAACAGCTGCAGGAAGTGCAGAATGACAAGGAGCGGGTAGAAAGCGTTGAGGTGGACGTCAAAAGCGTAACCCCACTCGACATCAAACTCACGACTTGGGTGTTTCAGCAAATATTTATTGGTTATCACCCTGAAAAGACAAACATTAGTGTCAATGGTCAGCAATAGTATATATAGCAGTTATTGCATCAGCATTTCTTACCACATTAGGGTTGATATGACGAGACCCACTCCTATGCAATCAACAAAAACCACCCACAGCAGAAGCTTCAATGTCTCAAGAACTCCCATGTCCAGCACCAGACCAAAGCCTATTGTTGAAACTACATGTATACAAAAAAAGAAAATCAAAGATGAATCATTCTGCCTTTACAATGTAACGTCATCAAGTGACGCCAGACTTGCCGCATAACCAGATGCTGAGCAGCACCAGGAAAGCTGGGTCATCCCGGGCCCACTGGTCCTTGGTCTGTTTCCTGTAGTGGAAGTTGCGGTAGACTCTCTGCGGGGACGTGAACAAATAAAGCATTTGCCACAGCGCAAATTCAAAGTCCATCTGCCTAAAATGGAGCAGCCTTCGCAGGTACTTGTAGCGCTTGGCGCCTGCTGTGTGACGTGCAGCATCCCTCGAACTGAGGGAACCATTGCTGTGTTGGCTGGTGGTTGGCAACATGGACCTAAAAATAACAGTGATGGCAGAAGCACGTTCTTTCAGTATAGAGGACTTGTGTTATTATTTTTTGTGTGTGTACATGTACTACAGTGGCAAACGGCAATTTATCAAGAAACAAAATGTAACTAGATTGTGCTTTGTGCTGTGTGGATGCATCTAAAGCTAGACATACTCAAGTTTGACTGAGCACTTAAAAAAAGGCAGCTTAATCAAACGGTGTTGTTCACAAAGATCGAAAATAACACATTTAATTACAATTAATAATAATAATGTTATTTCAAACATAAAACCAATCCGTTTACACTTCACTACACATTAATGTAGCATGTAAACACAAATCTCGCACAATATGGAGTTTGTTAATTTCAGCAAATGTGTTCCCTACATCCTTCACAGACAGACAGAAAGAAGATCTATGAATGAATTCTAAGTTGTAATGTTAACATCACTATACATAATATTTTCCTCATTTAAAATCATGCTAACATGCTCTAGCTAACAGACACATTTAGCTTCCTGCTAACAACTACTAAAAAAAAGGCTCCAGTGATGCTGACAAAGACTGAATACGCGGTTACAATGATATTTACTTTTCTCTGCATATATTTACCTCTTTGTGTCTGCCCTTTCCTAAAGGACAGCAACTTTTTCTTGCTAGTTCGTGTAGCTGTTTGTGATGTTTCAAGTGTCGCGAAACCGAACACGTAGACGCTTCCGGTAATAACGAGAGGGCACTATGGGTAATGTAGTTGGTGACTAACAAAACAACGCCAGTACACATTCAGTCAAGAACGATTTACCAAGACCTATATACACAAGTTAACGGTAGATATCGAAATGATGTGTCCGTATAATGATTAGATGTAATTAATATTATCAGATAACAGTTGTCTAATCTTTTTCTGGTTCGTCCACTAGATGGCAAAATTACTTTTAATGTGAGTTTCGAGGCATCATCTCAAACGGAAGTGGAAGGGCTAGCTAGTTCCGCTAACTACGTCGTTGCTTGTGGATTGCAAGAATTTATTCACTGCTGTTCTGGTCCAGAAGGCCAAATAGCGACAGGTTAGATTTGGAAAAATTCGATAACTTTGTAAATATTAGAATCTTGCTTGTAAAACAATGTAATTACGTGATATCCCGTGCCATCCCCAGAAAAACTGTTATAACACTATGTCCTTGAATAGCGCGCTTAGCTAATGCCATTCTCCTTCCAGCAAGGTGTCATTTTGGTTGCTTCATGTCACTAATTAGCTACTTCTCGCGTATAAAATGCCATGTTTTACGTGCTTTAATGTTAGCATGTACCCGAAAGGCAGATTATGATATCTTAAATGTTTTTCTGAGTGTTGTTGTACGTCCTGTCACTGACAGTAGGTTTTTGTTGACAGTGATAGATGCACAGTAATGTACTAGTCGGCACACTATTTTTTATTCGTGAGATCATCGGAGTGCCTTGGGAAATTATTCCAGTTTCATTTGTTGTACGAAATGTATTATTTGTTAATTAAGTATTTATCTATGTTCACCGGTCTATGCCAACGACGTCAAGTGACAGAAAGAAAAATGAAATGCTGTTCCATTAGATGTAAACATCCTCCTGTCATGCATACAGTAAAAAAGGCACGGCTTCCTCCGTGTTTATGAGCGTTGTGTTCAAAACAGGCCCAGAATTCTCACTGAACAAGTAAATTGAGAAAAGCTCATAACTTTCCTCATTTTGGTTTGGTATTGTGCTGTGAGATTTTTGTCATTTTAATAAAGCTTAACATTATTCCCTATTTCATGAAGAATCATGCTGCGCCTGCCGAATGTTGGCCGAGCTTTGGCCGGAGCCTCTAAGGGCAGCCTGGCTCCACCCTACACCGGTAAATTTAGCTTGACTGTGTGTGTTGGTTTATGTATTAAGGTTTTAATGGAAATTATATTGATGTAAATATGTGCATTTGTTTTAGTGCGGGCTAACGCGCGTTCTGCTAGCAACATGGTGGAGGTGTTTGTTGATGGAAAACCAGTGGAGGTGGAGCCTGGTACTACTGTGTTACAGGTAAATACTGTAATTAATCAATCTAAGTAGTAGCAGTTATCAACTCATCTTTACTACGTCAAACTAGGTACTTGAGCAGTACTCCGTTCCGGTATTTGAGCAGCTACCGTACAGTATGTGTTTTTATGTTCTTATTATTTTGTTTCTGTTCCCCATCAGGCCTGTGAAAAGGCAGGAATCCAGATCCCAAGGTTCTGCTACCATGAGCGCCTCTCAGTGGCTGGAAATTGTCGCATGTGTCTAGTTGAGGTTGAGAAAGTTCCAAAGGTAAGATAGTCCACTTGAGCTGTAAGAAATCTACACAGACTCTTGACAACCGGATTGCTGCTGTAACTTTGTTTCGGCCTCCAGCCGGTGGCAGCCTGTGCCATGCCCATCATGAAGGGTTGGAATATCCTCACAAACTCAGAGAAGACTCGCAAAGCCAGGTGCAGGCTTTAGTCATTGGCAAAAATCTGTCCAACTGTAGCTGCTAAACGGTCTTCAAATTGGATGTAAACAGACCTAATGATTCTTTGTGTTACCAGAGAGGGAGTGATGGAATTCCTGTTGGCCAACCACCCATTGGACTGTCCAATTTGCGATCAGGGAGGAGAGTGTGACTTGCAGGTAACTATTGTGTAGGAAACAAAAATTTAATAAATTATTTTTACTGATCGGTACATTTGACTGCGGTGCTTCCAGGATCAGTCCATGCAGTTTGGTTCCGACCGCAGTCGTTTCACAGAGCAGAAGCGAGCAGTGGAAGACAAGAACATTGGACCGCTCATCAAAACGATCATGACTCGCTGCATCCAGTGCACACGCTGCGTCCGGTAGCAGAGACATCTGAAATTATGTGATCATATGTAAGTATTAGCTCCAAACAAATACATTCAACACTGTTTTCTTACAGTTTTGCCAGTGAAATTGCTGGAGTTGAAGACTTGGGAACAACAGGAAGAGGGAACAACTTGCAAATTGGGACTTATGTGGACAAAATGTTCATGTCTGAGCTGTCAGGAAATGTTATTGATATTTGCCCTGTCGGCGCACTCACCTCCAAGCCATACGCCTTCACCGCACGACCATGGGAAACGAGGTAGGTAACATTACAGGTGTGCTGACATGAAAGAAGACAGTCATTTGAAATGTTGACTACATTGCAGGAAAACTGAGTCAATTGACGTGTTGGATGCCGTGGGCAGTAACATCATAGTGAGCACAAGAGGAGATGAGGTGATGAGGGTGCTGCCCAGGCTTCATGAAGACATTAATGAAGAATGGATCTCAGACAAGACCAGGTAAAATCCCTGCTACATCCGTTTTACAAAAAGAGGGGAAAAAAGAGTTTGTTTGTTGTAGGTTTGCCTATGATGGTCTGAAGAGGCAACGTTTGACTCAGCCAATGATAAAGGATGGGTCAGGTCAGCTGACCCCAGCCAGCTGGGAGGATGCACTGACTCGTGTCGCTGGAGCTGTAAGTGTTATTGCTTGCTCAGTATCCTTCCGAAGAATCCATCACCTCTCATGAGTGTGGCATAATTCATTTGCAACCGCCTTGCTCCTCGATGTTTATTTAAGAGATCTCCCTAATATTATGGCGTGACAACAACTTCTGGGTCGCACTCAAAACATGGCAGACATGAGATCCACTCTGTGTGTGTTTAGATGCAAAGTATACAGGGCAGCGAAGTGGCGGCCATAGCAGGAGGCATGGCAGATGCTGAAGCTCTCGTCTCGCTTAAAGATCTCCTCAACGGGTTGAACTCGGAAAGCCTCTGCACTGAGGAAGTCTTCCCTATGGCTGGAGCTGGGTATGTAGTAGAAAAACAACAGCACGAGCTTCCCATGTGTCTCCATCTATTTCCCCCTGTTCCTACTCCTCAGCACCGATTTGCGGTCCAACTACCTGTTGAACTCGCGCATCGCCGGCATTGAGGACTGTGACCTGCTTCTGCTGGTTGGGACTAACCCACGCTATGAAGCCCCGTTGTTCAACGCCAGAATCCGCAAGAGGTAAAACCACATTAGCTGCCAGCACATTCAACTTTTACATGCAACTTTAGTTAAACCTACACAGTTTAATTATATTGGATCCTAATTTCTGCCTTTTCAAAGGTAAGTAGATTGTGTTTGTAATAAGGATTTCTGAATTCCCTCCCAAGGATGTCCACTTCTATGTCTTGCTGTGACTCTTCCAGTCTCTGTAGCACTTTTACAACTACCTGATATATATATTTATTTATTTATTTTTATTTATATATATATTTATATATATTTATTTATATATATATATATATGTATTTATATTTATGTATTTATATATATTTATTTATATATTTATATTTATTTTTATTTATATATATATATATATTTATATATATATATATATATATATATATACACACACACATTCATATACTTTTTTGTGCTACTGACTGTTTCCATGTTAAGGCATATTTTGAAAGTCCAGCATGGACAACAACAAATGATTAAAAATATCACTCACCATTAGCTACATATCAAGCCTGGTCATGTGCCATATTCCGAAAAGTGTTTACGATATAATGGCACAATGCCATAAAGTGTCTTGGTGATGAATTATATTTAGCATGCAGTTGTTGTCTGCGTAATAATCTGGCGACGAAGGCTCACTTTGCAGCCATTTTTGGCAACCGTGACTTTGCAATTCGGACTGGCTCAGTCGAGCCAGCATCTGAAGTTGAGTATGATAGAGAACAGCATGTTCAGAGAAGGTCAAATTAAGTTCCCCTGTATAGGTTATGATGGACTAAAATTTCACCCCATAGCCCAATATCACTAACTTTTTCCAAATAGTGCAGGTCAACACTGGGTGACTGTTTTCACATGTCTCTGCCATGCTTTATTGTCTCTGTTTAATCCAGCTGGCTTCATAATGAGCTGCGTGTTGCCCTGGTTGGTCACAATATCGACCTGAGTTACACGTATGACCATCTTGGAGAGGAGACATCTGTGCTGAAAGAGCTGGCCAATGGAACACATCCCTTCTGCCAGGTAACAATCTTACTCAGTTGAGGGGTCGCAAACGTCACCAAGCTGTATACATTGCTCACTGGTTACTTTTTTCGCCCACAGGTCCTTGCGGCTGCAAAGCGTCCGGTTGTTGTAGTAGGCAGTAGCGCTCTACAGAGAGAGGATGGTGCTGCCATTTTGAGCTCAGCGTCCACCATCGCTCAGAATGCCAGAACCAGTAGCGGAGTGGAGGAAGGGTGGAAAGTTCTTAATGTGCTGCACAGGTACAAAAGGCAGATGACGCACAGCTATGGCAACGATTGAATTGGGTGTCAAATTTGAGCTTCTCTGGGTTTGAGCAGAGTGGCCAGTCAAGTAGCTGCTTTGGACCTGGGCTACAAGGCAGGTGTGGATGCCATCAGGATGAACCCACCTAAAGTCTTGTTCTTGTTGGGAGCTGATGGTGCTTGTATCACCCGAGCTGACCTTCCTAAAGACAGTGTCATCATCTACCAGGGTAAATCCACGCTCACCATACCAACACATCACTAAGTAAGGCCAGAGTACACTTGAATCCCTTTTAAATTCATCCAGGTCATCATGGTGATGTCGGCGCAACAATGGCGGACATAATCCTCCCCGGTGCTGCGTACACAGAAAAAAATGCCACATATGTCAACACAGAGGGTAGGAGCCAACAAACCCAGGTAGCCGTGACGGCGCCGGGAATGGCCCGAGAGGACTGGAAGATCATCAGAGCTGTGGCGGAGGTGAGCATGAGGATGCGCAATATTGAATTCAAGCAAACGTTCACAGCCACTCAAAGAGATGCGCTTGTGTGCCCGCAGCTGGCAGGTGTGACGCTGCCCTACGACTCGCTAGATGAGGTTCGATCCAGGCTTGCCGAGGTGTCTCCAAACCTGGTGCGGTATGATGACGTGGAAGAGGCAAACTATTTTAAGCAAGCAAACGAACTCGCTAAGGTAAACGTGCTTGTATTGCTTTTTATCGTATGTTAGATTTGCTTTTCTGAGCCCTTTTCACAGTCATCAGTATGACATGAACAAAATTGGACACATCAGATTTACACACATGAAAATGCAAAACTTCAGAGCACAGTGATCCATGAATGGACATCCAATTACATTTTAACCAATTGCATTTCATTTCATCCATTTATGTGATCTGGATAAGGGTAGGCGCCAAATTACTTACACAAGTCAGTAGTATAACACCAATTGGTACTGTTCTACTCTCGCAATCATATTGGCACCTGCTGTGTTTCCAATTCTCTTTTAGCCAAGAAGTATCCTGCTAACAAACAAACCCAAATGGAAAGCTCTATGAATTGTTTTCACATTGAGTATTATAGTTTATCATTGCTGCAATTCTAAAATATGCACACCTACACTTAAACCTTTCTTCATCAGGGAGTGAAGCAGGACTTAATTGCGGCTCCTCTGATACCGCCTCAACTTTCAGTGAAGGACTTCTACATGACAGGTATGTGCAATACTCACATTTGGAAAGGCTAAAGCAGAATCCAGCTGCCCAAGTTCATTTTTTTCCTGTTCTCCACCTTCTTGTTCAGACACCATCAGCAGAGCCTCGCAGACAATGGCCAAGTGTGTAAAAGCCAGCACAGAGGGCGCTGCTGCTGTCGACGAGCCCTCCATTTGTTAAACACCAATGCGCACGCATCCATACACTCTTCGGGTTATTGAAACAATCCACACTTCTCTAAACTCAGTCTTGCAGCATTTAATTTAAATGTGTCCTTGTTGTTGTAGCCACCTTAATTGTTTTCACTCCTGAGAACAAGCTTTGTTGGGGTAGGGCTTGAAAAATGTACAAAATGAATAAAATATTATCCAGACTGTTGTATGAGTAATTTATTTAATTGAAATGTGTTCAATTTACAAATTACTTTTTCATATACCAGTGACAAAAAAAAAATTGTACGTGTACGAAACAATTAATTTCTTAATACACTTGAATATATAGGGAAAAAAAGTAGTTAAACATGAGACATGCAGATGTATAATGCAGATGTCTGTAAATTATGGTTTGTATTTAAAGCCCAGTGAAAAGTTTATATGAATGTCAGCAAGCAGATTAGGAAGCTGCTTTTTGTGCGCCTGTCGTCCGCCCAGCTGGCTCATGTCCCAGGGAATACAGTCTCCTTTCAGCAAGCAACAGCAGCAGAAGACAGCAGGACCTTTTGTGTTTTCCTTCTAACTACTTTTGCAATTTTCTTTTTAAGGTCGGTGGCAAGTCCAAATTGTTTGTATGGTCTTTCATTTCTACTTGTGTTAATGATTTCTGGTCTTTACATGGGGACAGCCACACAGCGGAAGGAAATGGTTAAGCTCCTCATCCTGGGAACTCCCAACACAGGAAAGACAGGTAGAGAAAAAAAATTGTTCAACCTGTTGCCTTGTCGCACATCAAAAACTTTACATAGTGGAAAAATATGCTTTGTATGAATATTTTCTGGCTACACTCATAATCAAGCCAACCAAGGAAGAGCACTTGTTATACTGTATTAATTCTGTACAACAGTGTGCTCTGCCTGTTTTATTTCTACAGCCTTGTGCGTCCGCTTCCTGACCAAGCGGTTTATTGGTGAATATGACCACAAGAAGGGTAAGAAGCATATAAAAAAATAAAAATAAACATTTCCTTTTATTGTCTATTGTGTTCCACAATAGAGGTGACCTACAGATGCTGCCGGCTGGTGGACCAGGAAGCTGTTGACCTTGAAATCTTGGATACAGCTTCTAAGGTACAATATCACGCAGAAACCTTTTCCAAAACCTTCACAACTGTGGTGTATCTTTACTAATGTGACCACTAGAGCTACGGCCTCTTATTAAACAGCACTACACAAGACCTGTTAACCCACACTATAGTCAAGCCAACAACTTGTGGTTAAGTATGGTTTTATTATTCATTTTTCAGTCAACACAAGAATCTAATTAAATCAAATCCATGTGATTTTTTTATTTTAATAATAAAAAAAATCTGTGTTCTGTTGAACTTTAATTGGTGTACTGTGTACTCTTTTTAGAAACAGAACAGCATTTAATGAAGAAAAAAATACACTTGTGTTTACTGTGCACAGTTAAAACTTTTAAAATTAATGGCCCACATTTGCAGAAACGTTTTGTAGTTATAGTATGCAATAGAAAATGTTGATTCTGAAAGGAAAATCATTTGTCTGGAGCTTTCAAGTATACTAGTGGCGTTGTGTGTGACAGGAGAGCTGTGCGCTTTCACTGGAGGCATCCATCCGCTGGGCTGATGGCTTCCTGTTGCTCTATTCCATCACACACCGCCAAAGTTTCCTGGAGGTCTCACAACTCAAAAGACTCATTGACCAAACCAAACAGAGTCTGGGTAAGAAAGGAGTTGACTCGCAACAAGGAGAAACCTCACATGTATTTGACAGCATTGTGGTTGCATCAAAGTCTACTGATTAACTCAAGCAAAACACCAGAACCTGCACTGTGTGATCTGCACAGGGACAGTGTGTTTGCTATGCTAACTCTCTGAGTAACCCTACATGAAGCCTGCCTATTGTCACCTTGACACATGCGCACACGCACTAAATACTCGCCATGCTGTGACGATAAAAGTCTTTACACAGCCACATGTGACGTTAGTAACGTTACTCATTAAATTCTCTAACAAAGATTTATAAGTCTCCATCCGGGAAGTAACTGCTTGTGTGACTCAGTTGTCCCAACAGTGTTGATAGCCAATAAAGCAGACTTGGAAATTGGCAGGGAGGTGACAACAGAGGAAGGACAGAGACTGGCCCTTGATTTAAGGTTTGTATGTACAGTAGATGCGGTATATGTACGTGGGTCACACAAGTGTAGCACAAGAGTAATGATGTGTGTGTGTGTGTGTGTGTGTGTGAGAGAAGGTGTAGTTTCAGGGAGCTGTCAGTGGCTGACACTGTGTTAGGTGTGGAAGCAACAGTGTTTCAGCTCATCAGGTTGGTTTAAGTCATGTTAGCCTTTGTCACACACTTGTCAACCAAACGCATACGGATGTCAACAAAATGGTTGGTTCTCTTACTTGAAAGAAAGAATACTTTCAATGGTCATTATTTCAAATCATTTGAAGCAGATTAAAGTAGGCCTACAGTGATCCCCGCTCCATCGCATGGTTACTTTCAGATCACCCCCCATAATAAAAATCTGCGATTATATAGATACTAGGGGTGGGAACAATAATCCTTTTTTTTTATGCATCAATCGTCGTATTGAAAAGATTTTTAATCGATTCAGACGTATTAAAAATCAATGTTTAGATAAAAAACTAAAAGCCACTGCTTGCTGCATATTGCACTTTCAAGTATTAAACTACAGGTTACGCTAAATCAGATTGATAAATGTAAATGTATTCTTATAGGAGAAGTTAGATATTTGTTATAGCAAAGGCTGACTTTGACACCTTTTGACATTTGTGTTGACACACTATTGTAAACCAGGTTGCCTTGCCACTTAAATGCAAGTCAAAGTGTGAAAAATAAATCCTTGTTCTTCCTTGGGCTTTGCAATTATTTTGAAAAGGTACTAGTGTTTTACATGGGTTATAAAATATAAACCAATGTAGAGATGCATCGGAATCAAATTGAATCGTGGGCCACTGAATCAAATCGAATAGTGAGGTACCCACCACTATATTAAATACCCTATTTAAATACTCTCTAGGCACGTTTTATACTGTAGCATTTATGACACTTAAACTTTTTAAATTATTTTTAAAACATTTTTAAAATAATACAAACGCAAGAGGTTGCAGAGCAATATATAACACAACTCATTCAGTGAGTGTAATAGTGTGCATATCCATCAATATGTTTACAGTAAACAAATCCTGTATTTTCCTAACTAACAAACTTATCATCTTAAAAAATAGGCTACATCAATAGTCATGACCAGAGATGTACATTACTATGGAGGACCAAAACTACCAAAATTCAAAATAAATAAATGACTACATAAATGACTAAACAAATGACTAAAAGTGAAAATAAAAATGGACATAAAAAAATATAATTCAAAAATTAAATCCCCAAAAATTTATATAAATGGAAATAACCCCCCCCCCCCCATATATATATATATATATATATATATATATATATATATATATATATGATAAATCAAATTTATTTATTTCATGCTGCAGACGCTCTGCCAGGACGAAATGTTATTCAAATGAGAAGGCGCGTCTTGGGTTGGACTCCGCCGTTGCAAACTTTCTTTCATTGGTCGAGAGAGAGGCTCGGTGAGCAAGGATGTCTCGCCAACTTCACTGGAGAGCTCCAGGAATGGACGACTATCAATTGTCTACTGTCACTTAACTTGCGACTTGAGTTGCTCGACAACAAGTCGAGGTGACAGTGGACAAGATAGTCATCCATTGCTGGAGGTCTCCATGCAAGGCGGTGACGCCAACCTAAGACACGCTTAGGACCGCCCCCTCATTTGAATAACATTTCGTCCTGACAGGGCGTCTGCAGCATGAAATAATTACTTAATTATGTGAGAGTAGAGCGTTCTTATTTATTGATTGATATTTAATTCTATTCATATATTTATTTTTGTATTTATTTCGACATTTATCTTTATATTTATTTTTTTATAGAATTTTTTTGTTTTGTTTTTTATTTTACTGGTATTTATATATATATACATACATACATACATATATACATACATAGATTTATAGATTAATAGATATTTTTATTTCCACTTATATTAAATTTTTGGGGGATTTAATTTGAATTCTATTTTTATATCTGTTTTTATTTGAACTTTTAGTCATTTATTTATTCATTTATTCACTTATTTATTTAGATTTTTGGCAGTTTTGATCCTCCATACATTACAGTATCGAATTAACTTACAGCCGCCTCCTTCTGTAGGTGTAAAGAGCAGAATTACATCAGTCATTCAAAAATGTTAAAAAAATAAAACAAAAAACAAAGCA
The DNA here is from genome assembly GCF_054856555.1 of Leptonotus elevatus. Taxonomy (NCBI): domain Eukaryota; kingdom Metazoa; phylum Chordata; class Actinopteri; order Syngnathiformes; family Syngnathidae; genus Leptonotus; species Leptonotus elevatus. The sequence goes on along the minus strand of NC_141240.1, from coordinate 4,793,231 downwards.
AAAACTAGTCTGTGCTGAAATACGTGCATACTTCCTGGTTCATTCTTTCAAATTTGCACTGTTCTCAATCTAAATAAGTGTGCCACTGTGTAGTGGTCACCAAATAAAAATCTGTGAAATAGTGGGACTGTGAACCTGGAACCAGCAATGGAGCGGTGTTTACTATAGTAGTAAATCATGTATTTATTTTTTAAGAAAGAAAAGAAACCGGAAAATCAACCATTGCTTCATTTTCATGGTCCAAGAAAATTGTTTTAAACTGGCCTAGAAAGAAATCTTGCACCCTTCACTTAATATTTCTGCAACGCCTAATGACAATTGTGCACTTGTGGACAAGTATGATGGTGCACTCTTCCAGAGCAAACTCCCCCGTCCGTGCTGTCTCATTCAAGTGTGCCTTGTCCAAACAGCATGTTTCGTGTTTCATCTCATTCCACAGGTGTTTAATAGGATTTGGATCAGGCACTTAATAAATATCCAATGTTTTGTTCTTATCCATTCTTGTGTGTTTTTGGTTGGCATTATCCTGTTGGATAAAATCAAATCAGAAGGTATTTTGGTGCGACCCTGTGTCAGAAAGCTTGGTTTCAACCGCATGCCATGGCTCCTCCGAAAGGACAATGACCACAAAATATACGCCTAAAAATAACCAAATTTATAGTTATTCTGAAGAGCCATGAACATGTTTTTTGTCTGAATTTTTTTTTTTGTTTTTAATTCTGTTGAACCACAAAAATAAAGCATAACCTGATTTTCTACCAATTTTCAGTACAGAAAGGGCCCGCTACTCACACTGAGACTGTCTTGCCACCCATGTGTGACAGGCGAGTCCTGGATCAGCAGCGGCTTGTGCCTGACCGCCGTTCCTACATGCTGACTGTGCGACATGCTCTGACCAGGAAACTGACCCGATCAAAAACCATGCAGTGGTGACCTTGACACTCATCGCCAGAGGTGGAAAAATAAGGTCCAGAAAGTAAAAATTGTGCTGCGAAGCCATCCAGCCCTCTGTTTATCATTCATAACAAAAGCCATGCTCTTGATTTCAATCAGGTGTGTTGGAGAACGGGAACATCTCAAACCTGCAGGACTCTAGCCCTTAAGGACCGGGATGGGAGAAGCTTGCTTTAAATGATAGCGACAAGCTTGTCTAGCATGCAATGTGCTTCACCTCCAGTAGATGGCAATGTGTGCCTTTATTTAAAGCCTCAACGACCTCACATTGATTTACCAAAACAGACAGTTATCACATGTGCAATAGGGTTATTTCACGCTGTAAAGCATATCATGACAATGTAATAATTTATATAACGGCAAAGAAGAACAAAAATGAAGTAGGGTTTTGATTGCATTGGCTCGGTTTTCCTTGCCATATTAGCCTACTCTTGTAGCTCCCATGATTTATCTGGTATTATAAGGCAGAAAATAAAAAGACTATCACTGAAAGAAAAGACACATGGTAACATGTCAACAGATGTCTTATTTACCACCTGCAAAAAGGTTGCATAAGCTAAAACGTCCTCACCAACGCAACATCCAAATACAGGTTTTATTTTTTTATATTAAGGGGTTAAACATAAATCAGTAATTGCCATCATGACTATCTACTCCATGACTACACCATTACCCCTTAACAGCTGCGGATTGAATGAGGATCATGTGAATGTTGGATGTTGATGAGGAGGCTTGATGACATCACAGTGGTCACCTAGGAGACAAAAGGTCAAAGTGGCAAGTAAACTCTTTTGGCTCAGAATAGATGATGAGTCATAGTGCATTATTACGTACTCAGCCAATCGCTGATTTACTGCTCATGAATGGAAACAACCAGTGACGAATTACAGGAACAGTGACATCCATCCTTCCATCTCTCCATCCATCTTTCCATCAGCCATCCTGTTTTTTTTATGTGTTAAAGAGCTTTCATAAATTGCAGTTTCTCTGACAAAAAAAAATATAGATAAATGTAAATTCTAACCTATGACACGGTCTTGTGAAATAAAAATTATTGCTTCATGGAGGTTTTGGTGGTGGTGGTGGTGGTGATTTTAGGTACAACAAAACATCCCAAAGGTGGTACAATTTTGTGTTCTATACCGTAGAACTTAGTAGAACTTCTACCTCTTATATTCAGAAGAAAAATTGGGCTTCAAACGTTTAAATGAAACTTAAAAGTTCAAACTGTTATAATACAAGACGTCACACGCGATGCCTTGTGAAACTTTAACAAGTGAGCTGCTAATGAGCTAATGCATCAAGTGTTATTTGCTTTTTCACTGTCCTCTTTTGTGATGACGACACACACGGGGATCGCAAAGAGGAAAAGAGTGACGATGCTCTGAACTTACTTTTGTCTGACTGCTCAGTACAATATGAGCAAAACATTAAAAAAAGAAAAGAAAAGAATAATAATTACCTACAAATGACTAGTAACAGTAACTGTTTAATGAAGGTTTTAATGCGCTGACACATATTCACTTCAAATTATTTCTGATAGGGATTTTTTTTTTTTTATGAATTACTAAAAGTTGGTTCATCAGTGTCACACTACACATTGCGCTCAAGTTTAGAGGTTCCAGTAGTACACAGCAAATTGGTCAGTGTTAAATTTCCACTGTTCAATCAAATATGCATTAAGCAGTGTTATTTTAACACTGTTAGGATAAAAAGTTACACTGTCAAAGTAAATTTCCTTGAGTGTTGGGGTGATGTTGGGTGTAACCTGAATAGCACTACCTTGAGTGTTAAATTAACCACAACCTAATTTCCGGTGAAGGAGAAACTTTCCAATTTCCTAGCGTGCTGCCAACATTTCAATAATGATACATCAAGCTGTTGATGTCAAGGTGGCGTGATTCAGTGGTAGAGTGGTCATCTCCCGACCCAGAGAGTGTGAGTTCGAGCCCAGGTCAGTGTGACTATGTCGAAGTATTCTTGAGCAAGAAGGAAGATGACTACGTCTCTTTGGTTCAAGAGAGACCGGCATTGTATGATATTACCGTTAAAGGGTTTGCCGACAAAGGTATGAAAGCCAAACTATGTCATGACATGGGGTCGCGACTGGATATAGCAGGTAGGATTTACTTTTATATACTGTGCAAAAAGCTGGAGGGTTTCATTCGCGTGGGAGGACATCGTGAGAGAAAAAGTAACCGATATGCATTGTTTACATTTTTATATCCCGCCCCCGTAAAGAGGTTTCCAGTTGCCTTAAGGAATAATGACTTCCGCCGCCGATGGTATAGAGGGGAATTATTTCTCGCGAATGCGCTGAAGGTACGTAATAGTCTGGGTCGGTGCGGTGTGTATTTACGTTATATTTCTACGCGACGTGCCGACTTCTAGGCCGACGTCGAGGGGTAGAGGCGTCGGTCACATTTGGCCGACGTCGGATTAGTGTATCTAGGCCTTCTTGACACTAGTGCAATACACTCATAAGTCTTTAAAAAAAAACACCAGAGATAAGTGTTGTTTGGCAGAATTAAATCTTTCACACTTACACTAGTGTAGAGTACTTTCAACACTACTCAGTGTTTACCAGTGTTGATTTTTAGCGCTATATAGTGTTGAAGTAACACTGGTTAAGTGTGAAAAAAGTAGCACTTTGAAAAGTGTCAGATTTACACTCATTGGTGTGGACACATATAAACATTTTCTAGTGTTAGATTTACCACTCTCAGTGTGTCAAAACTATTGACACTTGTATGAAGAAGTCAGTGGCCCCGCTGGCAGGTGGCTGTGTGTGTAGCATAGCACAGATAGAACGTTGTAAAATGATATCCACTGGGGATATAGGGAGATGAGATGAAGATAACACAATAAAGGAAATAGGTCGTGGACTAGCAGGCGATCTAACAATAGACAAGGTAGTCGTATTAACTGTTGATAATCGACATGTAAAAGAGGTATGTTTTACTCTGACACTTTTGGAAATGCCCCAGATTTCACAAATAAGGAGCAAATCCACTGGCAAGCTCAGACAGATTCCAAAATGGGTTTGCAAGGTTGAACTTTGGCGCTCTGAGCTAAATACTAATACTGTGAGGACCTGCTTACATGCGTAAGAATTCATGCCAGGGAAACACCAATAACATTTCAATTATTCGTACTTAAGGTTGTTGTTGTTTTTTTGTCTACAACAGGATGGACAGGTTTAAATTTACCCGACATATTTCAGCAAACTACTGAACATAGTGAATGTGAAATGTCACCAAAATCTACAGATGCACCATAACCATAAATGATCTTCTCAATGCATCACAGATTGTATAACAAACAGGTCAGGGATCCAAACAAAGGAGTACACTTACAATAGGCTTGGCTCTTCTCACTCTTCTAAATTACAGACTTGTTCGTCAGAAGGGAAACAAAAAAATAGTGGGGTCCAGAACGCCAATGCATCCTCAAGTTTTTTCAATGAGGGGGAGTTAGTTCACACAAGTTTGGTTTGGGGGACTGCAGGTTACAATTTGAAATGAAGGATTAACAAATAGTTTAAAAATAAATTGAAATAGAGATTACACGGGTCAGAAATTGTGCCCCGGGTAAAGTGGTAACACATTAGTGTTGGGTCTACATCTTTGTTTGACTTTTACAGTATAATACAGCATATAAGCAAAAAAGTATTTGCCCCCTTCCTGAGTTCAGATTTTCTTTTTTCCTTTTTTTGTTGTTGCATATTTGTCACATTTGAATGCTTCCAATAATCAAATTGGTTTTAATATCTCACAAAGACCAGTCCTACCCAATATATACACAGTTTCTAAATGATTATTCTATAATAAATGCAAATTGTTCCCTCTGTGAAAGCGTAATTGATTAAATGACCAAATGAAATCAAGTATTTGTGGAGAGTCTATTACTTTATATTTAAATGAAATTTGTAACTATTTATTTTTGCCGTATCGCATGTTTTAGCCATTCAGAGGTGAATTTTCTAGTATGAATTTGGGTCAATTTCCTGAGACATATCCCAAGAGCGCATGAATCTCACCTTCATCATGTCGCACACCTTCTAAAAAGTTAAACTTGTCTAAGCACATCATATTTTTCTTTGCTTTGGAACTCTCCCATGGATGCCATTTTTGCTCAGCGTCTTGCGTCGTGAAGGCAGAACTTGACTGAAGCCAGCGGGGCCTGCAGTTCTTTGGATGTCATTCTTGGTTCTTTTCTGAACTCCTGGATGAGTCATCGTGTCATTGTCTCACTCTTGGAAAAGAATCGTTTTGGTTGGGTGAGAAGCCCTGCATGGGAAGGTTCACTACAGTTTGGAGTTTTCTCCATGTGGCTTGCTGGAGTAAAAAAAAAAAAAAGCCTTGGAAATGGATTTGTAACCTTTTCCAGACTGATAGGTTTCAGGCGTCATTTGTTCTTATTTCTTCTGATGGTGGGATATATTGCTTTTTGGGCTCTTGTGACCTAATTCAGTTTATCTGACAGGTGCTATTTCAATTATCTCTCGGTTAAACAAATCTGGTGCTAATTAGGTCTGAGTGCATCCCGTGAAAAGAACGCATCTTAACTGAGGTTAGCCTCAGTGGTGATGATGAATCACCAGCCTTTTCCCAAAGGCACAGATATCTCCCTTGATAAATGAAAGCATTTACAAATTGCATTTTGTATTTACTTTGGTTGTCTTTGACTCATATTAAAGTGGAAATCAAGTCAAAAATGTTCTTTACTAGAATTGATCTATGTGCCCCCACTAGGGAGAACACGGCATTCTGATCAATATTTAGTTTGTGGAATATGAAATAACATGAAAATCTACCCATTTTTACCCATCTCATGGGGCTGCCATTTTGCCCATTTGTTTTTGACTGAAAATCACACCCTCACAGTACTACATCTTACCTGTTTTCTGGCTTTAGCCTTGTGACATTTGCAAACTCAGCCCTTAGGCACTGTGATGTCATTTTCAGTCGACAGCTAATAGCAAAATGGACTTCTCGTGATATTTGTGAGCTCACAAACCCCAGAGAATCCATCTTGTACTGATTTTCTTGCCACGGTTTGGAACAATCACAAAGCAACAATGTGTTTGCGGCCGTGGGAAACAAACAAACAAACCTAACATTGCCCGGTTAAAAACGGCCGCCCCCTGAGATGCATACAAACGGGTGGATTTTGCTGCTTAATTCATATTCCGCAAACATAATATTAATCAGAATAATGTTTTTCAATTAGTGGGGGCCTATAGAACATATTGTAAAGAGCCCCTTTAAAATTGGCCTGGTGATCCAAAACATTTTAGTCTAATAATTGTGTGGAATCAGAAATCAGCAAAGAGAAAAATCCTTTGTCATGGAGTGACACTCACTCTATACAAGGCCATGACTCCCCTAAGGACCAGATGAGTAACTCACCTCTTCCAAACTGATTTTCTAGGAATGCTATAGAAAGTATTATTTGACAATGTAAACAAGTAAAATAAATTATGAAACATACACACAAAACATAGAATATGACATTAAAATAAATTATGAAACATAAAATATTACATTACGCAAGTGTTAATTTGTAATATTATTTTAGCCTTATTTCATTCTGCAGTTGACATTGTAAATGATAATCGGTTCTCAGTTTCTTTACCTGGTTTAAATGAATTAATAACAATTTATGTTAGATTATTAAAAATATGCTCATAGCAGGCGGCATGGTGGCCGTCTACTTCCTGAAGACATCTGGGATAGGCTCCAGCATTCACATGACCCTTGTGTACTTATGGTTTGGACTTCTGTTTACTTAATCCAGTAGTTTTAAAACTAACATTTATAAATTTTTACCGGTAATTGAGAATAATTGAGTTGCTGTAACAGAAAGCTTCTATACTATGTATAAAAAAAAAAATTCAGTTGGATGTACTCAAACCATTCAAGTTCTGGAAAGCTTTAACTTTTGAGTTGATCAACTCAAAAAAAGTGAGGCAACAGCTAACAAAAAAATTGAGGCAACCGATTACCTCCCTTTTTTTCTTTTTTAGTTCTGCTAACTTATTCGGGTTAACAGTGATAATAAAGTGATATTGATGTTAATTAATAATAATAACCATATAATCATAACATAATTGTAATTTTATCAAATGTGTTTTTTCAGAAACCAGTTGCCCTTCGCATTATTCAGTGCCCAAGAAGTAGCTCTTAGTTTCTGGCAGGTTGGTGACCCCTGGTATAGAGTATAAAAAATAATAGGAGATGGTATTTTTATTTGCCAATGTGTGTTGATGTGTTTCATGTGGCACATAAAGGGATCTGCACGCTAATCAACAAGTGCAATTCCAGAGTAAAACACAAATGCTATGTCTATGGGCTCTTATTAGCTTTTCAGTTTGCATTCACATTTTCAGTCTCAGACCACTTAACATCGCTACTCGTCGCTATGGTAACGAAATCCATACTCGCTGTTGGCCCAGTTTGTCTCATTTGCACGTGACACGGCCACCCACTCAAAACAGGCTAATTTGAACAAGACGGGAAATTGGGCGTGTTAAGTATACTATATTTCTTGTTCCTTGGGATTACTTGATGAACGCATGCCACAAACACCCAGATAGATACATAACATCTCTGCTTGAATGAATTGTTTGGTTTATTTTGGGTGTGTGCGCCACATGATGACGCCAGGTGGGCGGGGCTTGCTGCATATTCATCAGAGCGTGGGAGAGACGGTCGGCTAGCGCTGCGGTTGGACAACGAAGACGGAGCACCGCTCTCTCGCAGCTGGATGGAGACCGACGGACGGTCGTGCCCGCGCAGATGTGAATTGTCACCACCGTTGAGCGTGTCACTCGCAGCCCAAGTCCATTGACTGAGTTGCGTCCTCCACGGACGCTGGTATCGCGGCTGCACACATGACAGACGTTCGGAACGTTTTCTTCATGAATTAGTTCTTATCAGCACGTGCGCGGCCATACGCTACCATGATGGAGTCTATTTTAGACAATTTAACGGCTGATAAACTCTACCCACCCGGAGGCACCAACCTGTTGGACCTGGAGGAACTCAACGAGGGAGATTTTCTCACCAATGTGGTGAGTCACACACGCGGCTCACTAATTGTGCGACACTACCAAGTGCGCCTGCCGTCTGCCTTTTAATTGCCTTCAAAGCAAACGCACCTCAGCTGGATATGCCACCCGGACCCGGACCTCGGGTCACAGATCCTGATTGACATCCGGTGCTGTTACTTTTTCTCCTTTGTGTGCGTCTGGGTGCATGTGCGTCAATACTAATTTAGTGATAATTAACCTTAGCCTTCTTCACCCTCAAATTAACCCTTATAAAGTGTAAAACTCCAGAAATGGTGTATCAAAAATGGGAAACAAGGCTCAAACTCCAGTTAACCTTACACAGAATCTGCGATGCCAAATGCGGTTTTGACCATGCAAATAAGGATTTGTCATCATAAACACCAAATAGGTTAAACATTTGTGATTGTCAGCCTCAACTATAGAATGGAGTGGGTGTGGGGTGGGGGTACTCTTGGGGGGGGGGGGGGGGGACTCTTAACACACCACATCACCGGATAATCGCTCAGGCTTATTTTTTGAGTCAGCTGATAATCAGGCCTTCACTGAATTGGATCAGAAGGAGGGATGATTATCTGATTATCAGTACATTTGTACCTCATCAGATACTCTGTGATATGATCTTTCTGGAGTGCCCTGACACAATTGCTTTTATAGCCACAATCTCGATCACCATTGAGTGACTCAAAGTTGTTCTCTGAGGGTGCGGTGCAATGTCAGTGGGGTCACATGTGACCCCGGTGAACTTTGTTTCCTTCTTTGCCTTTTGAGAATAAAGTGTAATTGCACATCCACTACAGTAGGTGGCAGTGGTGCTCAGAGAGTGTGCATGGAGTATTAGCCCTTCAGCAGGGGTGTACTTAGAACAATTTTACAGACAAAATATACTATTTATCGTTGCGGCGGAGAGTTGGGGGAGACATTTTCTTCTTCCTCATGGGGTGGGTTGCATCAAAAAATAATTGAGAAGCACTGTGCTCAAGACACGTCCATGGAAGAAATACCAGGTAGTATTTGTAGTACCTGGTTCGCAGGGGGCGCCAATTAAGGGTCGCTAATAAGCCAAGCACATTTGTCATCATTGTGCCATTGTCACTTTTGAGCATACAAAAATAACATCACACATGCTAACATTAGCTTATTCTGAACACTTTAGTATCCTTTGGAGTACTCCATAGTCTACACTTTGCCCCATTGGATGTTTTTATTCATGTCTTTGTTTCTATAACAGATTTGTATTATTTATTATTAAGATTCTCCATTGTTGTTGTTTATCACCGACTCTGTGACTGGAGGTGGGAACCGTGTCACTCAATCACCAGTCAGTCAGAGGATGGGTCAGTCACACTCACATTTACAGAAACAGAAAATTTAGAGTCTTCAGTGCAATGAATATTCATGTGTGAAGACACATGTCCGCAGAAACCTCTCGCTATGAGGAAGGAAACAGTGCTAAACATGCACACACTGTTTCATCATACTCCTACCTTAATCACAGCTGATACAACACAATGTGACAAAATGGGTATGCTACCATGCTTATTATGTGCCAATAGTGTAGAAGCACGCATGTGAAAAGAAGCACATTGCTGTCAATGGGTTTGTGTGATTCGGCAAAAACGACTTGATAAATGGGAGCCAAGCACACCTGACTTTGTATACTTTGTAAGCTTATCCTCATGACAAATACACCAGTATATTAAAGTTCTTTAACCAAAATACACTGAAAAAAGGGGCAAAATCGGTCAAATATGTTATTTTTTCTTATTACACATTTTCTAACATTCCTGGACACACATTTTGTTTTTTTTGTGCAGGTTGAATGTTATGTTTGAGTCACTGCTGATGTAACGGTTCACTTACCTGTCTTTTGTTCAGACAGCATGAGTTCAGTTCCCACAATGTGAACGTGAGTGTGAAAGTTCATCTTTCGCTGTGATTGACTGGCAACCTTTCCAGGTTGCTGTCTGCCTTCACCCGAATTAAGCTGGGGTAGGCTTCAGCTCACTGACGACCTGATCACAAGAAGTGGTGTAGAAAATGCATAGATGGAAGAATGGTATGATAAATCCTCACTACTCAAAGAAGACCAGTGAGCAGTCACAAATTTGGCTGATAAATCTGAATTCAGTCTCCTATTCAAAATTGTCAAATATTGAGTGCTTATCAGATTGAAAAAGTTGGTATTAAAGCACTTTGCGGTACTGAATTAACTCTTTTATAACAGGTGGTCTCATAAATTTGTTCGGCATACTATATACATGCTTATATGTTGTATTTGTGTAAAAGTGACATCTAAAATATTCACGTTTGGATCTTTTGTCATGTTTATGTTTGTCATGTGTCAAACTCAAAAGACTGGTGGTGGCCAGATCTGGCCCACTATACTGTTAAAACAAAACAAAAACAATTAAATGTAATTGTCCGGAAGCTGGGGCGCCAGAAAAATACTGTGAAATAACAGAAAATTACTTTCTCGTAGAGAAACGGTAATTTTAAAATTGTTTTTACGAGAAGGTAATTTTCTGTTATTTCACAGTATTTTCTGACGCCACACCTGCTGGAAAATTACAGGTTTTTTTTTTGATTGTTTTTTAAAATATATTTTTTGATTATTATTTTTTTACTGTGTATATCTCATTATATGTCCTTTCAAAATAAATGTTAATACAATGAATGCTACCATCTATAGGACATTACAGAAATTGTAGTTATTTTCACTTTAAAAAACATGTCAATTCACAAAGAAATTATGGTAAAATAAAAAAAATATCCTGCTAATTTCTCATTATATATATATATATATATATATATTAGGGTTTTAAAGTTGAATTTGATATTTTATTCCATTAGATAACAGACAAATATTTGTGAAATTACGATACATTTGTGAATGTATTTTAACAATCAATATACTGTATGTATTTCTAATGGAGTGTTTTTGTGTAAAATAATAGAAATATTGTGTGTTTTTACAGTTCCTGTGATTTCATGTTATTTTACATTTGACATGTAAAATCTGAGTTTATTTTTGAAAATTAAATGATTTTTTAAAATACAGAAGAAAAAAAAGGAAAATAAAAAGTAAAATTCTGTTATATTACAGTTTTTGGTTTTTACTTTGTACATTATTTTATGTGGCTCCCTAAACCAAATCATGTGCATCTTCTTCATGTCTCTGCTCAAATCTGGACCCAAATTGCAAATTGACTTTTGAATGTTGAAATATCGCAATGTTTTGTCACCAAACCCCTTTTGAAAAAGAACATTCAACAATAGAAAAAAATATTGTCATTGACATTTGATTACAAAAGTAGTTATCCATCTATTTGTTGTGTATGTTATGATACGGTGAGGCAAAAATACATTTACAATACATGGTTTCTGTTAACGACCCTCTGAGGGGAATCATAACTTCATTGTGGTCTATGACAAAATGAGTTAGTCATCCCTGCTTTATATTGTGTTCTATTGTGATTTCTCTTTTTTTTTTGCAGTATTCCCCATTCAAACCCTGCACTCCAGCTGTTGAAAACACACCCATCTTATTTGCATGTTCACTTCTGATTGGCTACGCAGCTGCCAGAAGAATGTGAGCAGGCATGCTGTGTGTGTGTGTGTGTTTGTATGCGTGTGTGTGTGTGCGTGTGTGCAAGAGAGAGAGAGAGAGAGAAAGAGAGAGAGAGAGAGAGAGAGAGAGAGAGTCAAATCTTGTGTGTCCTGTTTTCCTGAGAACTATAGTTGACTTTAGACTCCACATTAACTCAAGTGAAGCTAAATGCAGCCAAACCACTGTAGCCGCGTAAAATAAAATACAGTAGGGAGCACTGCCTTTGTCTTTTAACTCTATGGCACAATTGCAGCTTCATTTTAAACTGTCAGAATATCAACGTTAAAAGCAACCAATACCATCAGTCACAATTTATTAGCCAAAATAGGATGTCACACAAAGCACATAAAAGGTCCGATAATCAGATGTCTCTAAAAGATGGTGTGATGTGGGATGTGTTAGCAGTAGGGATGTAACAATATCCAAACATCACTATACGATGGTATCACGATATGATTATGAAGGTCAGGATACGATAATTATCACGATATTGTGGGGAGATTGGCGATACAAAAAAGGTCACAATATTGTAAAAAAAAAAGAAGAGCTCATACTAAACAAACACACACACAATGATAATGGTTATTGTGCTTTTGTAGGCTACATTACAGCAATAAAAAATATTATAAATATTATATATAAAAAAATAAATTAATATAATATACATATTGAGGCCCTTACTTGCTAATGCACACACACATTGAGTTCCTCTACATATTGACTCTGTTCACAAGCATATTACGTTCCCCTTCATCTGACTATTAGCGTAGATTTTAAACATAGAAGGGCCAAAACATGCCTTGTGAAAATTAAACTCCACAAACAAAAATAGCCACCAGAGGGTGCTAGAACTACACAAATGGAAATCACCCCGACTGTTTTAGCAAATGTGCTGCTTTTAATATCGTGACATGACAACGACGATATATTGTGGCAGTTTTATTGCCGTTATCGTTACATTCCTAGTTTGCAGTGGTTCTTTTTACACAAAGTACCAGCTCGAAAGATACTAAGCTCAGTAACATCATAAGGACAACATTAAAATGTATGTAGTAAAATGTTACATAGTAGCCATAAGTGTTCATCAACAATGAATTTTATTCAGAAAGTGTATATTTTCACTGTAACCCATCATTGAACATTATAGCCCTTTTCATACTGCACTTAGCAGCGCGCAGCATGGTATCTATGAACCCATTCATTATGTAGCACACGAAGAACCATTAGTAAACAATGCACCATTCTGTTTTTCTGCTGCTTTTTTTTTTTTTTTGCAACAATTGAAGATACCAGTGGCAAAAGTCTCTGTTTTTACTTCTTGGTGCTTCCAAATATTGGCATGGTGGCCACTTGGGCACTATCGTTGTTCCGTGCTGCCACGTGACCCTTTCGTACTGACCGTGTTTAGTGTGAAAGGTACTTCAAGCTGCTGATGTAGGAAATTGAATTTTGATTCGCTACTGCCACATGTTGCTGAAAAATTGAGACAGTCATCCAATAAATACGACCGCATAGGTCATTTTGAAAAGGTTCCAAATTACGACCAAGTGTTACGTATTTTAGTTTAGCGACCTCTATCGGCCATATTAAATAGCTAAAAAATACAGAAGTGAGACTCTAACCCGGTCTGTCTGGTCTGAAGACAAGTGTTTATCTGACTGAGCAGTCCAGTGAATGTTTTAGTGTTGACTACGTTTTCTTAGTGTTAACAACATGTTTTCTATTTCATTTTCTTACGACTAGACTTTCTTCTTCTTTGCCTTTTCCAGCAGCCTGGATGTCCCTGTAGCATAGTGCTGCCTAACACAGGTCAGAATTTACACCACAAATGACATTTGATTTGGGCGAGGAGACTACAAATGGCTATGTGGGCACTGTGCTGTGGTGGTCGTCTCCAGCGGTATTTTTGAAGTTTTTTTTAAATTGGTGGTCATAATAGGTGAATGCAAGCTAGTGTTCGCGTGACAGTTAGTGCAATAGAGGTGCGATAGATAATTTGAGACAACGCATTGTTAATTACAGGCTTAACCACACTCCTTGCATTCATAATTACTCCTTACATCTGTTTGCTCTAGCTGCTCGGTTTCTTCCTTGCTAATGACACACAAGCGTGAGCGTGAACTGTACTAGTGAAAGTGTTTCTCACCATAGAGCGCTGTTTGAATTAAATGAAAGGGCCACTCTAACTACAGTTGTTCTCGCAAGTGTCTGTCCTAATGTTAGAACTAACCTCTCTGTTTTCATTTGTATGGTGCTTGTGGTTGACATAACCAACAGAGTAATCACACTGGATCACTGAAGCATTTTGGGACCTTCCAAAGATTATAATGATCATGTTGGACTGTTGTGCAAAACAGACAGGTCCGCAATATGGCAAGGCAAAGACAGATTTGACTTGAGCATTTATAGAGTGTAGACGGTCTATAGAGGCTTAAACAAGAGTCACTTCTTCGATCAGTGAGGCAATGATGATGAGCAGTAAAAATTAGAAAGATTAAATCAGTTGCTTTATATAAAAATTAAACAAACGCTACATTGTTTTTCTTCAATGTACTTAACTTAGTTATATTGTACAAAGTTGCTATGACCGACATGTTTACTTGCTTTCAAAACATAGGTAGGTTTATTTATATGGCTATGTGCCCTATTTTTGTTTTAGGAAAAGTTGTCCTCACACACACTGTGGAGTTTTTACGGTGTGCAAATAAATAGTGAATTGTATGAAAGATGATGTGAAATTGTTGAATGTGTCTTTTGGAGAAAGAGTTATTTTGCTGTACATTGTCATTGGGAGGATGTGTCCAAAAAATTCATGAAGGAGAGCAGGTTGCTCAGTTCTCTCTTCATCCATCTTCAATCCCATGTTGTGATCTCAGGCTCCTCAGAGAATAAAGAGGTCTGGGGTCCGTTTCACAAAGCAAGTTTAGTGAAAACTTTGAGTCTGTTAACCCTGAAATGCGTGAAACTCTGAGTTTTCCGTTTCAGAAAGCGAGGTAACACAAACCAGAGAAAGAGGGGTAGCTCTAGCCTGTTTCATAAAGAGAGGTAACTTCAGCTCTCGGTCAGTTACCATAGTAACAGACTCTATTAACCTAACCTGGTCGGTAGCAGGTTTATCACAATGAACCCTGAGTTTCTCTCTGTGTCCGCCTCTTTCAGCCGCACACGAAATTTGATTTCCTCATTCATTCAGTCAGCTGGCGAGTTTTGGCGTAGCATATAGTTCTGCCACCTGTTATTAAAAAACAGAAAGAAAAAAGTCAATAGGCCAACACTAAAAGCCCACTTTTTCTCGAACATGGCATGTCCTTTTGACAAGGATCCCGTTGATGAAGGTGCACTCTAAAAATAGAATTGCTGAACCAAATTAAGATTACATATTGAATTGTTAACCATCTTAATAAAATTGCTTCAATTGGTAACACATGATTGAAATAAATTAATCCAAAGTGAATATATTAAGTTTAATTAATTCTTAGTTCATTAAACCTAATATATTCACTTTGGATTAATTTTGGATTAACTTAATTCAAGTGAATATATTAAGTTTAATGAACTCATAATTAATGAAATTTTATATATTCACTTAAGTTAGTGAACAATTGAATTTGCAATCTTAAATTGGTTCAACAATTCTCTTTTTAGAGTGTGCAGCATTACTGCGCATGTGCGCAGGGAATTAAATATTTGTAGTGAGATGGTCATGATGTTTACATGTTTTTATATTTCATCTTAAATTGCTGTCAAGTGCGCTTCTTCCCCGCAGGATTGCACCTAAATTAAAAAATTAATGAGCTACCATTGAAGCCGGTTTCCCCTGTAATATTATTGTGATTGCAAAGGACTACATTTAAATGTACGCATTGACCGGAGCAGCAACGTTCTCCCACGCCGCCTCCCTCTCTTTTGCAGCTGCTGCGGTGTTGCACTTTTTCCTAAAGACATGTTCAAATTCTCCATACAATCGCATTAAGATTTCTAGTTGAGAGGGGCCGCCATCTGCTTCCCCGTTGCCATGGTGACTCGTCAAATCGGGGCTCCACTGATGCGTTTTTTTTTTATGGTGGTGGTGCCCGCGCTTAACTCCAGGTGAGACAACTCTGCGTTAATTAAACTTAGAGAGTTTTACTACTGGTGCCCGTGCGCTTGGCGTAAAAACGGGCGCAAGTCTCGTCTAGTCTGTTTGCGCCTCAATGGGAGTTTCAGCTTTCTGAGCTGTCCGCACCGCGACACGTGTAAATTTGGTCACAAAAAGTGAACTAGATTTTAGACTCTGTAAAAGCAGGTCTAAATGGTAGCACAGGTGGGCGTAATGCAATTTTGGTGGACTTAATCAAGGCACAAGCAGACAGATTGACCACTCCACAGACATGTGAGGTAGATGTAATTTATTCCGTTAATGAATAAGACAATAATGTGGGGAAATCCCTCTGAATTATCTGAATCTTGCAGTTCACATGTCAATGTCATGCATGGACCCCAGTGACTTTATTTTCTGTCTATGCAATGTCAAAGCCCATATGCACTCCTACCACCCTGATTTTAATGCAAATGACGACTGCTGCTATGATTAGCTGGGTAAATGCTTCATTCCATACCATAAAGGCGCACAACAGCGCAAACGCCCCGTTACGCCCATTGCAACCTGCACGCAGTCTACAAAAATACCAAAAGATAACTCCACCCGCCGGGCTGGTCCCATATGCCCACCGGGGTCCTGGTGGGTGGGGGTTTGGAGGGCGGGTGCGCCTCCTGCCCCCGCCTGCTTGGGGGGAAGGGGCCCCGCTGGTCGCTCCTCTTAACTCACTGCACTAGGTTTGCACAATACACTTTTATAGACATATAGGGCACATAACACACTTTGGGGGGGGGGGGGGGGAAACACCGTTGTGGGGGGT
Organism: Leptonotus elevatus; assembly: GCF_054856555.1. Taxonomy (NCBI): domain Eukaryota; kingdom Metazoa; phylum Chordata; class Actinopteri; order Syngnathiformes; family Syngnathidae; genus Leptonotus; species Leptonotus elevatus. Next base: position 4,776,697 of record NC_141240.1, on the reverse strand, counting down.
GAAAACAGGATGGATGGATGGATGGATGGATGGATGGATGGATAGATAGATAGATAGATAGAATAAATGTGCTATTCCATTCAGTGTCCTTGCCACTGATGCTTTTCCCCCAGCAGAAAGATCTTACACATATTGAAGGATCTGAACTTCCTTGCAAAATTCCCTTTATGGTACACACCATTCATCTATTCCAGTCTGCGATTAAAGGTAGCAGGAATGGATGACGATATTCTACATTTTCCTGTGTTGATCTTGAGGCCTACTGGAGCAAATGCAATATTTCTCAATTTAGTTACATTATATTAGTGGTATGTGTGCTTACTCCACGTGATTTCATAATACCATTGCACGAGTCCCAGACCTTCAATGGTGACATGTTCAACTGCAAAGACAAGCTAACACGGTGCATGACGGCATTATGAGGCTAAAACTCAATTTGAGGAGCTATCCAGTGTGTACACAGTTCTGTATGGACTTATGTAGAGCATGGAATGGATCCGCAGAGCTGAGAAACCACTAGAGCACACTGAGACCACAATTCATATTAAAATAAGAATAATCCATGTTAGCTTTTTAAAATTCAGACTTGTAAAGTAAGTTAATGTTATTTTTGCACATGAGGTCACACTTGTTTCCTGGAATCAAACCTTGACATTAGTCTTCCTGCCTCATTCTCATCAAAAGTCTCTCGAAGCCCGTGAAGTTCGAGCACCGCACTGTCCCAGGCTTCCAGAACGTCTCAGCTGGCTGACTCATCTGAGTTCAGGATGAACATGTGTTATATGTAATGACATCAGCACAGTGGTGGTCATTATAGACTATTGGACTTGTCTAAATGCCTTAAGATCTATTCATCTTCAGCAACATGGGTGGTTGCTTTGCTAACTTTCACAAAGGAATTATATTTACTTTGTATATCCATGAAAAAGTGTCTATGATCTTAGATCCTTATTGGTCACCTTTTCATTCAGATCCATGGAGCCGTGTTCAAGATCTGAAGGAGCAAAATGTCAGATCCTAAATAAGGTCAACAAATGAAAAGCAGATGTGACAAGATCTAATGGAGATTTAAGCGTCTGAACGTGGTCAATGGGATTTTTCTTGCAGTCAAATGCAGTCTGCATCAAATCTGGATGAAACTTGGTTTGCTATTACAGCTTCTGACATTGCATCAAATATACTATAAAATATCTCCTGCATGCAAGACAGGACACAAACAAAAAAATGTCAAATTCATAATCTAGAAAAAAATAATTGGGGTATGGGTAATGAAGACAATAAGGTTCTCTCGCAAAATGGATTCTGTCACCCTAATCTGCTAAAATGTACAGTACCACTGGTGTCAGGCAGAATCCTCACATCGCTAAAACCATCACTTAACAGGAAAACCAAAACAAGCCACTTCCAACACTTTAGATTGGTCCAAGATGTGTAAAAGAAAAAACAGACTAACATCGGCACTGGCCAAGAGCGTCCATTTGTGAAAAAGTATCAAACTGACCAAATTTAAACGTACTGTAGGTACACAAATGACTTCACATCTACATCAGAAGTCTTCCGGGCGGCAACCGTTCTTCTGTCAAAAGAATTTGATTCCAGAACTGGAGGGCTATATGGTCCAAGTAGCACTGTGGACAATAAATAAATAAAAAATAGCAACTAGTTGTTGGTTAGTCTGCTTCCTGACTCCTGGACTCACTGACTCAAACCGAGTTCAAGAAGTGCAGCGCTGTTTGCGCACCCCTTTCACTCTGTCGTCTCTTTGCATGCCTGCATGTGTGTGTTCTTGTGCGATTTGCAGCAAAATATAGACACAGCAAATCAGCCTCTGTCGCTGAAGAAATAGCAACTCAGAACAAATAATAAATGTCTTCCTTCCCTGGGCATCGATGTGTCTGCACAGCAGCTGTCCCACCTTCTTGAAACCATTTGTAACTTTTTGTGTTGCAGCCTTTCTCAGGTGACCAGATGGACGACTTCAGCAGTGAATTATTCAGCAGTTTCTTTGAAGAACACCTGCTGGAGCGCCCCCTGCTGGCAGACAGACATTCTTTCCTCCACATGGACATAGACAGCAGCCCAGGTCACAATGATCATCTTTAACTTTGATACTTACTTGATAGTGCTGTACTGCACAAAGGTCAAACGTCTACCTGCACATTATGAGTGATGCTTTCAATGAACTCTCGCTTGCTACCAATTGCGGCTTGAATATGTGAAGATGTGTTTTTAAGTGGTTGAAATCCAAGGAACACTTTGCAGCCCCAATAACATCTTTAAATGGCCTTTTCATTTCCTTGGATTTCTCTGTATGGCCAGTTGCTTGACCTCACTGCCAACATCTGCACAAAAATGAACTCCAACGCCTCTATTGGGCCACATTTTAAAGCCAACTCGGCATGAAGACCAACTGTATCGAGTTCCCCTCAAAACAGCGTTGAGATCACCTCCTTCCTCACTCAGAGAGGTCAAATTCCGAAATTCAAAAGTGTATATTAGCTTTGGCTTTCAAAATTTTCGACTTTTAACAGGTGAAAGTGTCAACCAAAGTGGACAGTGCAAAATAATCCCTCCTTAAAAACACACACATATCCACATTTACATTTTCATAACATGCAACTGTGTCTACATAAAGTATGCATACATTTATTTTGTCAACAACACTGCTTCAATTTGTGGCTTCACAGACATCCAAGGAGAACACAGCTACTCTTTAAGTGAAGACTCCGCCCCCCAGAGCCCCGCCCTGTCAGTCAAGATGGACCAAGACTCTGGTGGGTAACTCATATTTCTCATGACTTGCTTTTGTCAACCTCTTTATTTCATGAAGAGAATAGAGGTGCTGGTTGCTTTGTTTGATACAACGCCTTCGGTCATTTTGTGCACACACACACACGTTATCACACGATACGTGTGCGAGAGGTGCAGGTTCCTCTTTCTCTGCTGCTGCTTTTGCATCTCTGTCCGATTGACTGTATGCGCCTCTGTCCTCCATTTATCCTGGGTATCCTTCTCTCAGTGCAGTTTTCCCACTAAGTAAGCCCTGCCCACCTATCACGCGTGCGCGCGCGCACACACACGCACACACACACACACACACATACACACACACACACACACCACTATGACAAGCATATGGTTTTGAGTGTGGTGCAGCCGAAGCCAGAAGAGAAACTCTCTCGTCTCTCTCTCCCTCTCCCTCCCTGCACCCCCCCCCCCCCACACACACACACCTCAGCTTCCAAGCCAATTAAATCCTCATAAGATTATGTACTTTAGCATAAAATGGAATCAAATTCACAATGATTTTTTATTTTTTTGCACATTCCGAGAGAAAAATTCTGCTTGGATTTGAAAGCCGCACGCGTGGTTTGTTTTGAACATTGCCAAAGAATGACTCCGCTAACAAGCAGCATGCGACACGCTGCAAAACAGGCTCTCCAAAATCCCGAAGTGTATGCAAGGAAAATCCAAACAAATGCCTACGGCAACCTGTCATGGAACTGAAGGGGTTTACAAATGAAGAACTCTACAACAGATTTTGATCAGAGAAGGCTTTGAAGGCACACCACTGGTACAATGTTCGTGTCGTACCTGAGGTGTAGGGTCAGGGTAAGCCTAAAGTTTGAAGTTTAAGGATCTAAAGCAGTAGTTCTTAACCTTGTTGGATGTACTGAACCCCACCAGTCTCCTGTGCACATAAAGCATTCTTTATTGAAAATTTAAATATTATATATATTTTTTCAAATTCAAGACATAGGAAAAGGGTTTACTGGTGAACAAATTGAACGGTGGGAGATTCAATGAAAAGTTGTCTTTTCATTGAATCTGCTTCTCTTCACCTTGAATTCAGAAAGCATTGTGTTCTTGTATTCCCCATCTCTAAATGTTTTGGGGTAATGAGTCGATTGCTCCACAATATTGTCACTTGATGGCGACATCTCGTAAAGATGACGTCACGCCACGCCATTGACGCATATCAGAAATGCACCGTTTGCCTGTCAGAATTATTAGAATCTCAACAAATGTCCACTTTATGTTTCAAGTGGGATTAAATTAGTCAAATGTCACTAATGTAACGCTTCACAAGTTTGCAGATGCAAAGACGAGCGCAATTGGTCTGTCCCAAGCACGTCTCTCCCGCCCGCTCCACCTCTAGTGAGCACAGTGCACATTTGGAGTCCGAATGACTTGGAATTATGTAAGAAAAAAATTTGATAATAATGTTGCTTATGCATTACTTTAAATGCGAGAAACTGTGAAGAGCCATTAAAACATTTGTAATTTTCTTTATGTGACCCATTAGTGTCAAATACTGCCCCAAAACAACAGCAAAATATATATATTCAAACTAAAATAATCAAAAAACAACACAAAATTGGATTGTAACTATTTAATTTAAAGTCCTGCATCGTCCTGCCCGTTTTCAAACGTCACCATTGCGGAGCTACAAGACTTTCGCAGTGGATACATCAGAAGTCCCTCGATTTAAGATATCCGGGTCCAAGCTCCTAAATGCTTGGTCCTCGCACCTGGATGCACATTTAAGACAATTGAGACGCTCCTTAACATGGCATTGTGAAAACAACTTCCGGGTCGCTTTCAATATTTTGAGGTGTGATTAAGAAACTTGAGATGAACCCATAGTCTCTCCAGCATGTCCTGGGTCCTCCCCGAGGTTTCCTTACAGTGGGACTTGCGTGGAACACCCAACCAGGGAGGTGTCCTGGAGGCATCCTGATCAGATGCCCGAGCCACCTCATCTGGCTCCTATCACTGCGCAAGACCAGTAGCTCTTGCTCAGACCTCTAACTGGATATAAGAGAGCCTAGAAACCCTGCAGAGGAAACAAATTTTTGCTACTTGTGTCTACGATTTTGTTATTTTGGTCACGAACTGTACATTGGTACCATTGGCCACAACAAACCGATATGGAGCCTGCATCACCGACCCACCTGTCAATTTCCTGCTCCATTCTACCCTTACTTGTGAACAAGACCCCAAGATAGTGGAACTCCTCCACTTGTGGCAGGATGTCACTAACCCGGAGAGGGCACTCTACCCTTTTCCGAATGATTACCATGGTCTCAGATTTGGAAGTGCTGATTCTCTTCCCAACCGCTTCACATTTCACACTGCGATTCGCTCCAGTAAAAGCTGTACGTCGCAGCTCGATGAAAACACCAAAACCAAATCAATCAGTAAAAAGCAGGAGATGTAGTAATAAGGTCACCAAACTGGTCACCCTTAATGCCTTGGTTGCACCTAGGAACTCTGTCCATAAAAGTTGAACAAACTGGCTTGGTGGAGTCCAACTCTCATAACTCTGACTTGCTCCAGGCAATGTAGAACAAATTCTGACAGCGGTTATACTATACAGGGATTGAACAGCATGTATAAGGGCGTCTAAGCACACCATACTCCCCGAGCACCTGCCACAGGAGGACATGATTTAACACATTCTCCATCTCCACAAAGTCCATTTAGACAGACTGGTTGGTAAAACTCTCGTTTACCCTCAACGACCCTGCGGATCTTGTGTAGAACTGGTCCACTGTTCTACGGTCAGTACAGAAACCACATTGCTCCTCCAGAATCTGAGATTCAACTTCACTTCCTCTCCAGAACCTCAAACAGATTTTACCAGGGAGGCTCCCCGTGTAGTTGAAACACACCCACCCATGGTCCGCCAAACTTTTGGGTGGCTCTAATACATCAATTCTTCTTCAATGTTTTCTACCCGCAGACTCACGATGTCCTGAATCGAGATCAGCAGTGCCCCGTCCCATAAGTGTTATTGTTGTGCTGCTTCCCCCTCCTGATGCCGAATGTTGGACAAGTATTTCAAACATAATCCACCAGGATTAATCCTGGTAGATTGGATTAAACCTACATTTGATCAAAAATTGGGAATTTCAAAGCTTAGTATAAAAAATAATAAAGAAAAAAGAAAAGAAATAAAGAAATCTTAAAGATTCAAATCCAGATTTGGAAATCCAATCTTGCTTTTAATCCAGATTTAAGCCTGTGTTAGGTATTTCAAAACTTCCAATCCAAATCTGGATACGTTTGATCCTGAAAAACAGCATTAAATTAATACCACTTTAGGGTAGGATTAGTGTGTGATCCTATGCATTAGTTTCACTAATACTCATCAATAAACAGATATCACTTGCATTTCCTGGAATTAACAGTGTAAAGAGATATTTTTAATAAATGAAACCTTATCATTCAATTTTTTATTGAACTGAAAAATTCCACAAGTGTACAAAAAAGAATTCAAACAATGAAAAAAAAGATTTGCTTCAACCCAGAATTATAACAACAGCAAAACTTTGTTTCACACTACAATCCTTTGTGCATTTGCTTTTCCAGTACTATAATTGTGTTTTCTACTTCATGTGTTCTTGCTGAAGCATTGTAAGTTTTATTGTTCCTTGTCAAGGAGAATTTACTGCTGTGCTCTGCAGTTTCCATCTTGAGCAGTTTTTGGTAGGCATGATCCTCATCATAATGTCTCTTCTGACATGGTCTTGTTTAATAAACTGATCATTTAAGCGAACATTGACTCCATTCAACAGCAAACATTTTGAATAGTTATTTTATACTTTTGCATTTGGAACATTGATTTATCAAACTTTGACATCTACTGAATGCACTTTCTGTCTGCTGTATGTGATCCTGGGGATCGGGTAGATCCAAGGGCCAGAGGGATTTGGAAATCTCAATACAAGAGGATCAGGATTATTCTGATCCAATTCAGCAAAGTTTTTGAAATACTGGGATATAATATCCTGATCCATGGCTCAGGAAAGTGGGATTTGAAAATCTGGACCAGTTTAATCTGGATTAAAAATTTTGAAATACTGGGCCCAGAATCTTTGTGAAGCCGCAAAAAAGTAGATTACTGAACTGCGCATAGGGTGACTTGGTGCTAAGTGCACATGTGGACATCCTTCTGGCTGACCACGGCGTTTGTTATGGACAAACTTGGACTGCTAATGGAACATTTTTCTTCTTAAATTAAATATCAAGGACATGATAATAGGGATGCACGATAATATCGGTGGCCGATAATTATCGTCAATTATCGACCAATTTGACGTCATACTGATAAAGCACATAATAAAGAAATCTGCCGATAATAATAGACTTGCCGCGCTGGTCCATCTGTTCTGGTTGTGGCTCAAGTTGTGCCCAGCTCCTCACCCCTCCCCTCCTATGGTAGTGTCGCATATTTGTGACGTCATAATGCACGCGACCTCGTAAAACATGACATGCAAATGAGTTATTTTCATAATTGTACGTATAAATTAAAATATTCTGAATTGTCTTAAAGTGTGATAAGTTAGGACTTTCATAAATACATTTAAAATTCCCGTAAACAGTAAATATATATATTTTTAAACACCAAGATGCAAAAAATATTTAAGCCTTTAAAATTCTATTTTGTCATGAATTTTAGGTAAAAAGACATATTAAAATAATCGGTTTATGGTTTAATGAATAAATATTGGGCTATGAAAAGCCAAATTGATTCCATTCGATAAGTCAGAGGGAGGGAATCTAGGATTGTTTTACTTAAAAGAAGAAGAAGAAGAAAACAGCAAAACTTCGAGCAGTTCATAGTAACATGACTCTTGAGAGATAGAGGGATAAGGATGTTTAACCATTGCGAAGCTACTTGCTTTGCTTTCCTTTTGAAGAAGAAAAATAATCATCTTTATTTATCTTGTACGCGCACATACATGAAATTTGACTTCTGCATTTGACCCATGACAGTAGTGGACACAGTAAACACAAACCCACTCAATCAAGGGGCTAGTCTGGGGTCATGACTTATCATCTTATCATGTCTTACTCAGGGACACCACAACTGTGTGCCCAGGTCTTAAAACGGGTTCTCCACATTGCCACGGGACTCTCAACCACTTGGCCATTGCTGCCCCGCTTCTGCTCTTTTTTTGTAACCTTGTATTTTGTGTTCCTTTTGATTGTTCACACATAATGTAATGAAGGGCAAAAATAAGTGGAAGAAGTGATTTCATTTAGAAGTGAGTGATTGTGGGCAAAGGGTGGGATTCAGTTAGAACAGATTCTTCTCACTCCTTTTCAAATATGTATTATGGTTTTTGTTGGTTTGTTTGTAACATTGTTTTGAAATATTTGGTATAGGTGAAGAGGCAAAAAATGTGAATATTATTTAATTAACATGCTGAAAACAAATACTTAAAAAAAACATGTTAGCATCTTTTTTTTTTGTCCCATCTGTGTCCATTCAGTGATTTTAGCTGTTGCGGATTCAGCACTATTATTATTATTATAGGCTCACATGTGGAGGCTCACGTTTGCATCCCAAATGTTGTGCTGAACGCTAATTTATTAAGGTCCATGTCGAGGAAAATCTGTGCGTTTTACTGCAGCTGCCGCCTGCCGTGCTCCACCAGCTATTGTTTTATTACAGCTTCTGTCCTGCCGAGATCACACAGTGTTCTCTGTTGACCCGCTGGGATGACAGTCTGCAGCGTTTTAATTTGAACCATAACTTCAGTGTATAAAACCCTGACAGTGTATGATTTGATGTAAATATGTAATTATACTCAAGTGGCATTAATGTCTCACAAACTCTGATACTATTAACATTTTATAGCATTACGTTACTTTTATTAATGGGTAAAGATGTTAGCTTTTGCTGCTCATTGAAGAATGGTGGAGGAGGCTTCCAAGTCAAGCTCATAGCTTAAAAAGGCTCAACGCACCGTAGGTTATGTGAGTTAACCCCAAACTTTCAACAGTGTGAGTGGGCTCTGAGGGGGGGGGGGGGGGGGGGGGATATAATAGCATTTCAAAGTGTGAAAGGAGCCTGGAGACAAGCTTCTGGTCTTTGATATGTGTTGTCGACACACACTCACCAGGGCCAAATTATGCACCATGGTTGCATGATGGAGCGCTGTCCTCCTGTGGTCTATAATAACGAGGCTTGTCAGGAAGTGCTTTTGATTTATGACTTCTGTGTTCCTTCTCGCTGGCAAAAGAACACATAATTGCATTCATTCTCTTTAAAAACACATCTGTAAGTGACAGTAACAGATTTATATGTACAGGGAAAGATGCTCTACTACCAAACAACCCAAGTCTGACATTCATCTGACGTCCAATCTGAGTAAAACAAAATGGGAGAAATAGCATGGCAAGAGTGTGGGAGGAGCCTGAGAAAAATAAGGGACACTAAGCAGCAGGTAGACTAATCATTCGAGAGATGCGTATATGGATTAGACAGAAGAAGACCATGGGGAAAACAGTTGAAGAATGTGGGAGCAACCCAGGAGGAACTTGGATAAACATGGGCGCTTACTGCATTAGTGCTTCCTGACTTGGAGAATAAATTGAGTGACAGGCTTAAGAATGCCAGACGGACACAACCTCATGGACCACAAGAAACAAAGAGTGGCTATCACGTGAGGTGTGGAATTTGGACCCAAACGCAGAAACGGAATTTGGAGAACAGAGAGTGTTTATATGCAAAAATTCAAAGTAACAACTAGGGATGTGAACGATAACGGCAATATCGTGATATTAAAACTGCCACAATATTGTCATTGTCATGTCACGACAATATACAATAGACAATACAAATAAAAGCAGCACATCTGTTTAAAAAAAGTCTGGTTGATTTCCATTTGTGCAGTTCTAGCACCCTCTGGTGGCTATATATATATATATATTAAAAAAAATTGTGCAATTGAATTTTTATACGGCATGTTTTGGCTTTTCTATGTTAAAAATCCATGCTAATGGTCATACGAAGGGGAACATGATATGCTTGTGAATCAAGTCAACATTTAGAGGAACTCAATGTGTGTGTGCATTAGCAAGTAAGTGCCTCAATATTAGGTGTTATTGGAGATTGTAGGTTGTAGGTTGTTTATATGCATTGCTGTTATGTACGGAAGCACAATATTGTGCTTTTTTTTTAGTATGAGCTAATTTTTCTACAATATTATGACCTTTTTTTGTAAAGCCAACCTCCCCACAATATTTGTGATAATTATCGTATCGTGATTTTGGATATCGTTACATCCCTAGTAACAACAGAAAGCATGGCTGGATTCAGGTGGCCTTTGACAAAGAAACTTGAGCAGGGCTGGATGCAGAACATATGGAACCTCGATGTGCTGAGAGAAACTTCTGCTCAGGAACCTTGACTTACTGACAAAAATGTCATTCAGTAACTCTCGCTAGTGCAATACACAATCCTGTACGATAGAATAAAAGCTTATATGACAGAATAAAAGTCACAAATACAAAACCTAAATAAGAGTGACAATTACAGGAGCATAGCAGCTGACAGCATTATTATTATAAGGGAATGTTGCATAAGACTAAAAAAAACTAAGAGTACATCATCATTAAATATTATCACCATACAACATAGCAGCCAGGGCTCTTAGTTTTGGAATTTTTATTTTAGTTAGTTTTGATTTCATTTTGAGTTTTGTTTTTTAAATTTAGTTGGTTTTAATTCGTTTTCAGGGTGGCTCTGTTAGTTTTTGTTCGTTTTAGTTATTTAAGAAATGCTTAGTTATAGTTAGTTAGTTTCAGTTTTTTAAAAGTGTATTACTTGTGCGCAAAATATATAAAACACCATGGTAAAAATAGAAAAGTAACACATTTCTTACCTAATGTTGCATTTCGGCTGAGTAAAATGAAAAAGCAGGCAAGCCGAACCATTGGAGCGAGAAGTCAAGCATGAGAAATTGTCACCTAAGAGCGACATCACCTTAAGGTGCTTTTCTATTGGCTGCTGCTAGATGACGTCACTTCTGCGTAACACATTTTCAAACGTCCTAATTCCGGTTAATATAAAAATAAACCTACTTAAAATCACATTTAAAATCATCCCCAAAGGCTCATGCATTAAATTAATTACCAAAGACGGAAATATATTGTGGTTCTGAAATAGTAGAGGTTGTTACAGTAAACAGTACTGTTTACTGTATTTCTCTCTCTCTCTCTCGCTCACTCTTAGAATTTGAATGGAGCTTCAGTCAGGACCTGTCGACCATTTTAGTGAAACAGGAGGAGCCGGATGTGACTCAAAGGTCAGATCTGCAGCCCATGGAAGGCCCGCCCCTTATCCTAAGCCCCGCCCCTGCGCAGAGAGGGTCGCTATGGAGACACACAGTGAGCATCCTACAAATCAGAGACACTTCACATTTTTTGCTTGACATGTGAAGAAGTGCATCTGATTCGTTCAGGTGCGCCCACCGGATGATGATGTGAAGCCTGTGGCTATTAAAGATGAACCCAGAGAGATGGGACAGTACCTCGGCCTGCCTACCGGTACACACAGCATCCATGCCCAGCCCTCCATTTGTCAGCCCACCATCTTCACAGCACTTCTTCACCCCGCTTCTTCCCAGATGACGCCCTGCAGCTTCCGCCCACTCCGCCCAGCAGCAACCACGGTGACAGTGACGGCTCCCTGCCACCCTCCTCGCCGCAACTCGCCCTGCCTCCGTCTTCCCCGCAGCCACAACAGAGGCCAGCGGGCCGCGGCTCTGCATCCTCATCCACGGCAATCTTGTCTTCGCCGCTACTAACTGCGCCGCACGTCAGTATCCGCCTCCTATATTTTGTCTCTCCTTTTTCTTCTGATGATTCCCAATCGCCAGTCAAAACATGCTTTCACTAATGGCCATTATTGTTGCTTGTGCAGAAACTGCAGGGTTCCGGACCCCTCTTGCTGACAGATGAAGAGAAGAGGACCCTTGTTGCTGAGGGATACCCTGTACCCAACAAACTTCCTCTCACCAAGAGTGAAGAGAAGGCTCTAAAGAGAGTTCGAAGAAAGATTAAAAATAAGGTACCTTGTGCTGTATATTTTCAATTTGTTGACATCATACATTAGTTTGCACACCCCAGTTAAGTTACTGACTGACATGACCTTTTATCCTTGGATAAAAGTAGAGCTATAGACTCTGATAATAGTGGCACTTGTCATGCAGTGAACTAGACCTTGATATAGCATCTAACACTCTAGTAACAGTTGGGTCAAAAGTAACCCAATTATGATTTTTTTTTTTTTTTAAATGGACCGATCCATTTCAACTTTCTGGTTGTTTTATTTTGACCCAAGTAAAGGATCTGACCAATATGTATGAGTTTTACACTAAAAGACCCATTTCTTGACTCAAAATTGGGTCAAATAGACCCATTTTTTTACCCATAGTTGGGTCATTTTTTACCCAACTGTTTGTTTGTTTGTTTGTTTTTCATTTATTTGGGTAACATCAAGTTAAAATAAACAAAACAATTTCAACAAAAGTTATACAAAGGTGGTACTCAAAAGGAGCAGGTAGAGGTTCATAGAACTTATTATGATCCTACCCCTTATTTTCCATTACAGTATTTAGTTATACATATTTCTTGTACGACAGAACCTCAAACTGAGGACAAAAACAAAACATCAAGACACTCTTTCAGTACAGTTACAATGTTTTGCCTAATCACTATGGCAATTTACAGAAAACCAATCACAATTCATGTCATAATTATATAAAATTAAAAAATTACTTATTTACAAGTAACACAAGAAAACAGGCATCAAATATACAATATAAGAATAACAAAAATATATATATATAACAATTGGCACAAACAGAATACTCGTTTATGGCCATATCGTTTGCAGACAACTCATAGACAAATTGTATAGGCCTAAATAGTATACACATTTGTAGTCGAACAATATAAGAAAAACTGAAGAGAATTGAGAAGAAGAAAATAGCCTCAACAGACTTATTTATGAATTTAAGAAAACCTTTGTCGCAAGGGGGAAAAAAATGATAAACACCTTTTTAGAGTGAAGCATTGTAGTCTAAATTGAAATACATTTGTTTTGTAATTTTGCCTTAAGAAAAGCTGAAATTTAACACTTTTCTTTCCAGTAACATGAAAATAATTGCATGTTTGCTTTTGAAAAAAACTAAACAGATCTCAGCTCAGGAGAGTCGGCGGAAGAAGAAAGAGTATGTTGAATGTCTGGAGAAAAAGTGAGTTTCCATTTTTCTCGCCAATTTCCCTCTTCAGTTATCTCTTAAAGATGTTTTCTACCCTTCTAAAATACAACAGAGCATCAGTGGCACACCCTGTTGTAACCGTCCAGTTAAATCCCAATTCACCCAACAAAAGCGGGAAAGCAAACCAGCAGTCTCTTCCCAGCTCCACTTCCCAGTGTTCATCGTGAGACAGCACTCCAGCCACGCGCCAACGATGGGAAAGAGAAAAAAAAGTTGAAATCCAGCTGTTTGTAATTTGAAAGTTTTCTCGGCTCAGTGTGCAACCGCTGCCACAGGTCAGACGAGACTCATCATAAAAGCAGAGCACGGTCTCGTGAAATAAGCCTTTGTGTCAGGTTGTAGTCGCCGTGTGAGCTGCAGGATTATTGAATGATCCCATGAGAAGCAAACAGCAGGCTAAGGCGGCTGCCTAAGGCGAGCACACTTAGAATGAGCTGCATTCAAAGCAAACAGCAGAATTATCACAGATCTTTCACTTTGGGATGAGATCAGTGAGATTATATCACCTTCTATGCATTTCTGTGAAAATGGGATTTGAGGGTAGATCAGTTTTGTTTTTAGAATCTTGTTGGATGGCCTCATGAGACCAGAGGGAAAGATTACCTAATAAATCTGTGAAGCACTTTTTTCTTTCAACATATGTACATGAGTACATATATACGAGGTATATACATGTGTGTATACTGTATATATAAATTATTGCTGTAAAAGGTAAAGCATTAACTCATTGATTAATCACAAAAATCTATCACATTAATCATGTATTAACGCAAATTGATCACACTATTAATTTTGACCGCATATGATCCTTTAGCTTGACAGCGGAAACAGGTAGCATAGTTTGTGCTTGAGCAATAAACATACTGTAACTACATGCATTTATGTCAGGTTCAGTCAACCTAGAACATTAGGTTATTTTTGTTTGCGAGGAGAACAGACAGAGCTGTGCCCAGATTACAATCTCCTACCCGTTCTGAGCACATTTCGCCAGGCGTCCTCTTTTTATTTGGTATTCACTAGTTACATAGTCTTTGCTGCTCTAAAGGTTGGGGGAAAGCACAGCAGCAACCATCACAGATATGAGTCATTGTACAGATAATAATACAGACGTGTCTTTCTTCAGCGCTGAAGGTTTCAACAGTCAAAGTTCATCCGCAAAGTGTTTCAACCGCTATCTTGTGATAAGGGCACAGTTCCTGCAGCTGCAGGAGCATCCCACGGGGCTTTTCTCTCTTCACAGATTACTCCAACTCGCATGATTCAAAACAAGGTCATACTGCTGAATAAATGCTTTGCATAAATGCTAAAAGAGTAAATATGGGATAACTTATGTAAATTTATTCAAAAATTTAATAAATATTGGCGTATGACATTCTGAATATTTGTTCATGTCAAACTATTGTGGTCTTCTTTTTTTTCATTTTAAATTATGCCTAAAAGGAAATAATAAAAAATATTCCCCACAATATAAACTGTTTACTGTAAAATCGAGAGATTAGTGGGTGACATAACTGATCGTAAGACACGCAGGAGATTCAGGAAGTCTCCTGCCTAAATCCCTGTTGATTGATGACATTATTATGACATATGATAAAAGGTGATCCAAAGATCATTGTCGTAATCATTTAGACCTCCAAAACAAAAAGGTAAATACCTGGAAGAATTTGAAGAAATCAGTCATCTGTACTGGTCATAACTGGAGACTTTAACATTCATGTTAGCAACAACTTGGAACAAAGGATTGTATACTATACTTGAAACTTTTGTCTCTCACAACTTGTAAAAAGTCCAACACACAATCAAAGTCACATTCTTGATCTTATTGTCTGTGAAAGTGTTGGCATTTCATCTGTTGAGGTGAAAGATCTGGCGCTTTCAGAATCATTTCTGTGTGTTCTTTGAAATGCAAATAATCCCAGAAGTTTAGACAACCACTGTCGTCTCTATTTAAAAAATTGTAAATGCAGAGACTGTTGATGAACTTCTGGATAAATTCACCTGGGACATTTCAAATGTCCTGGATGCTGTTGTTCCTAGTAAAACTAAGACCATTTGCATTTCATGCCAACCAAAAACGCCTTGGAGGTGCGCTAGGAACATAATGACTTTGAAATCAAAGTGCAGAAAAGCAGAGCGAACGTGGAGGAAAAAATCAACTCCT
The DNA here is from genome assembly GCF_054856555.1 of Leptonotus elevatus. NCBI lineage: Eukaryota > Metazoa > Chordata > Actinopteri > Syngnathiformes > Syngnathidae > Leptonotus > Leptonotus elevatus. The sequence goes on along the minus strand of NC_141240.1, from coordinate 4,761,454 downwards.
AGTTCATTTTGACTTGTGCAAACAATGCCTTTGTCATTTTAACAACGCGCTAGTAATAGCTGGACAACAGCACTTTACTGAAATCATTGTAAGAATCTCAATGATACACGCACTCCATTTGCCCTCGTCGGCAAACTGACAAATCCCTCAAATCAAACAGCGCCAGAACCCCTCTCAACAGATAAATGCAATGAATTTGCCTGCTACTTTAGTGAAACCAGCACAATGAAAAAATAATGCAACATTTAAAATCAACCAGGAATAATTCAATTACAATGACAAAATTTGACTCAGTGGATCAAAATACTATAACAGACTTATTTGGTTCAGCAGTTGAAAATCTTCCACGAGCTGTCTTGACTCAATACCATCTGGCGTTTTTAAAACTATTGTGGAATATGTTCAAATCGATTCACACCAAATAATCAACTGCTTACTTCAATCAGGTGAGCTTCCTAAACCACTGAGAGTAGTTGCCGTCAAACCCATTTAAAAAAAAAGAAAAGAAGAGAGAGAGAGAGAGAGAGAGAGAGAGCAAACACTGGATGTTACGTTGTTCGCACATTCATCTCAAACTGTCCCTTCTTAACCAAGATTGTCGAAAAGTTGTTTTTTAATCAACTCGGCAAATTCTTGAACTCAAATGGACTTCTTGGTTTCTGACCTCATCACAGTACAAAAACAACTCCGATTAAAGTACTGAATGACATAAGTTTGAGCACTGACGCAGAGAAGGTATCGGCGCTCGTCTTATTGGACCGTCAGTGCAGCATTTGACACGATTGATCATAATATACTGTTGAATGTCATTAATTGTTGTGTTTGTTGATGCTTGCTGGTGTTGTGTCTTTGCCATTGCCTTACTTACTATACACGCCATACTCTTGTTTATTTTGTGTCTGAATAAAAGTTGTATATGTTTGTTTTTGTTGTCCTAGGGTGGAGAACTACACGTCAGAAAACGGTGACCTGTGGCGAAAGGTGGAAAACCTGGAGACAGCCAACAGGTGAGGCCCGCTGCACATGGTCAAATTAAGAACACACAAAATATGATACTAATAACAAATTGACACGTGAATGCAAAAAAACTGTCACAGCTTAACGCTGGTGTGCCTCCTATCCTGCACAACGCTCCTTTTTTAAACAAAGTGTAGCGCTCACTGCCTTATTTTGGTTAATTCTCTTTTTGTTGTCTTGTTTCCACTTTGTGTTTCACAGAAGTTTGTTCATACGTCTTTGATAAGAGACGACCTGATTTGCACCTTATGGGCTTTATATTTGTAGACTGAACGTAAAAACGTCTTTATCCTGATTTCTGTGCTGACGCAAGCCTCAATGTCCTTGTTTTGGGAATTTGGTTCCTATCTCTGTGCCATGCTGGGCGTTTCAGTGTATATAGGATGTTTCCTTTTACATGCGCATGGCGCACCTGACAATTTCCTGGCTGACAGTAGATTAAACGTAACACCAGCCCAGCTGAAACCACATGTAAACGTTGGTGCAAGTAGTGCAACGCGATTTTCATGAATTTGCTTGGATGTCATGGTATTTAACTTATTTGCTCCCAAAAACGTATCAATCCATTCTATTTTAAATATTACAATGCTCCCAAAGACATATTTATACGTTTTTTATGTTTGTTTGTTTTTATGCTAGAGAGCATACAGAAAGCTTTGATGCAGCCTCTGACCTGAAGAGGATGCTTAAAGCAATGGTAGTTATTACAAAAAAAACGGCCAGCAGATAGCAGCAGAGTATAAGAGATCAACCAGAGTCTTGTGGCAAAAGGCTCTGTCCCCACTGTTTAAAACAGATTTCTTAATGATGATGAAACTTAGCTATGTTTAATGCTAAATGCTGCAAAACGGAAACAGATACAAATGAAATGAAATTAAAAAAGAGACTCTAATCTTTCTTTTGGTAAGTTCCATATTTTTATAGCAAAAGAACACAATATTCTGTGGGCCTTGCAAAATCCAGTAAAACAGCCGGGAGCGAAGGGGCTTGCTTCAGTGAAAATGGCTGGGAGTGAATGAGTTTCAGTTAATTGAATGCATTATTATTGTGTGAAGGCTGAAGCTGAAGCCTTCACACACCTTATTCCTATTCTTTATTATTATTATTATTATTATTATTATTATTCCGGCTACTTTTTTGTCCTGCATCTGCTTTCAGCATTTTTCATCAGATTCACTCCACTACAATTTCAAAACATTCACCCGTATTTTGAATGTTCATCACCTTTTTGAAGATTTTTTGGCGGGTTTTGTAAAAAATAAAATAAAATCAGGGGTGGGGTGGTTTCATCTGTGGGCTACCAGTAGCCCATCCCTAACCGTTCAATGTGGGTATGAAACAAAGAAAAGATCTAGGCCTACTGGTTGGTCCTTTCCTATATTTGAAAGAAAGCACCTTTTCATGTCACAAGCAGAGACACTCACATATAGAAGTAACACTTACCCTTAGCAAGATTAAACCTTAATTATACATACAGACCACAAATGGAATGAGGGGGGGGGGGGACTCTCATTTTGTGTTTGGATTATCAGTTTCAAGAATGCACCTCAATGTTAAACAGCAGAAAAGAAACAAGAATATCTCAGTGTCTACATTCCATATGGTAAATGAACTGCTTTTTATATAGCGCTTTATGTCAAATACTGAACGTTCTGTATCTGTCCTCCATACGCTATATTTAAAGTTATAAAACAGTTGTGTTAATATGAGTCCAATCTGCTATTTTTTGGGAGAGTGATAGGCTGGGGGGGGGGGGGGGGGGGTTCTGTCTGCTGCAGTCTGTAATGAAAGTTTTCATCGTGGAACGCCCACCCTCCGCATCCAGCCCACCCACATGCACAGACGCTCATAAACAATCACTCGGTAGAATGGTTGAGTTGGCACAAACTGGTCAACGTGAGTCAAAAAACAAGTTTGTTAGTAAGAAATGTATCGTGTTTAAATCAAGATGAAGATCCAGCACGGGATGGGCCTGACTTGCCCTTTTTTGTTTCATCCAACCACATTCACTCAGAGAAAGCCAGTGGGACCTTTTTATACGTGCTGTATATTTTAAGCAGCCATTAATCATTGCTGTTTGACATCAAAGTGTGTGTGTTGTGTGTGTTCTTTCACAAGGGAGTGACAAAGACCGAACGGCTGACTGACTTGCTCACTGTGCCAGTTGAATATCTGACTTGACTACATTTCATTGGGTTCATTTGGTTGCCTGTAGAGCCAGTGGCTGATGTATGAGTAACAGCTCGACTCAAGCGTGCAGATGAGATCTTGTGAAAGATCGTGTCTCCCCTCAGTGTTCACGTTGTGCCATTGCAGTGCATAACCATCAGAACCCTGCTCTCCAGGTCACACAAAATGTATTGTGTACTTCTTGCATTGGTCCAGTCTGACAGTCAAATGTGTCAAAAGAAGGGGTTTAACATTGTTGATTAAATTAAAAACTTTGTATTTCTTTCTTTTAATCTAAGGTCAAGTCTTTCTTTTTTTTTCTACCTGACTTGATTATTGTAATGCTCTCTAGCCATATGTAACATCTTGATATTTTCATTTTTCTTTTTTTTAGACTAGATTTACATTTGTTGCAATCTCCCCTCAATGCTGCTCTTTTATCCTGTTTGACCGTGGGCTAAATAAAGTAGGCGAACTATCCCTTGTGTGTGTGCAGAACACTTCTCCAGCAGCTCCAGAAACTCCAGTCGCTTATTTCAGGGAAAGTTGTCCCACGCACTTGTAAAATGGCCTCAACTCAAACAGGGACATGCCTCATGGTAAGTGCGGCTGCTTGTATTCTCCTTCCGTGGATTTTTAATGTACATAAATTGTGTTCTCTCTGTGCAGATGATGGCATTGTGTTTTGTCCTGGTGTTGGGCTCCTTTTCTCCGTGCCTCTCCTTCATCACCCATGCGTCTTCTTCCTCCTTACATACGTCTCCCCCTCTGTCTCCCCAGTCAGAGGACCTATACACCACCAGTAAGGGTATGTTGCCTCTCAAGTAATAGTATCTTTCATTTACAACTCACAACAACAATAAACAATAATAACAACAATAAATGTGGGTTGATAAGTAAGTGTTAAGAGGGCAATATCTGTCTTGACCAATGAGAAGCGCTGGCTGTACTGTCGGCAATAATTTTTTAAGGTGGGAATCGTTGACTGTCTCACGATTCGATTCAGATTTTTGGGTCTGCGATTCAATTCACAATCGATTTTTGATTCAGAAAGATTTTTGATTCAAACTGATTTGATTGACAATTATTTCTGCTTATATTTATAGCTGTGCAAAGAATCGTCATGATCTACTCCAGTCTAACTCGCTAATGTTAATTAGCGCGCTACTCGCTGCACTTTTATCATTCAAAAGAACGGCTATTCATACAAAACGCTTCAGGAATATATACAGAGAAGCATCTTAACATTACTCACCGGCATATGCTCTTTCTACGCTGCAAAAAAACAACTTTTATTGGCATAAATTGATTGTGACTTTTTCCTTCTACTCTCTAATGTGTCTACAACTTAACAGTGTATCAAAACGTGCGAAACCACACTGCCCCTAAGTGGCCAAATCGTGTACAACATGAACAGCACTCCCAAATAAAGGCACACACAAACCAGGGCAAGAAAATATAAAATAATTGAAATAAAATCGATGTTGGGACATTTAAAATCGATTCTCAATCGTACTAAATGAGAATCGCAATTCTTATCACAATCGATTTTTGGGCACACCTCTAATAATTATGTACATATTTAAGAATAATTACTTCTTTTTTTTTATAATACCTTATGTGTCCCCCTCATTCCATGTTTTTTTTCTTTTTTGAATAATAATGAAATGAAAATTGTAAGTAGTAGGAGTAGGGCATGTGTTCAGTAGGACCATCAAAAAATATTCAAGAATTAAAAAAATTACAGTACATTTATTCATATTCACACATGTGTTAGTTGATACTGTCTTAAAATTTCTGGAGCCATGCAACTGATACTTTAGTTGACCAAATATTCTTGGACGCTAATTTTTACACACACCCCCGATGGTGGTCACGAAACATAAAAAAACATATTTTATCACATTAACTCTTTGACCGCCATAAACGTTATAAAACGTTTAGCATAAACCTACGGAAGGGCGCCGAGGACGTTAAAAGACGTTCACTATGTTTTTTTTGTTTTTTTTTGGAAACGGGTGGAGGAAAGCCTTGGGCAGCTGTGCTGAAAGTATCAGGCAGATCTGGTTAGTATAATGACTCGTTTTGGCCCCTAGATGGCAGCGATGACTCTCTTTGCACAAGGTTGGATGGGCCGCCCACCGTGGGCGTCAGTAGAAGACATGAGGCGGAGCTAGAGTGTTGAGGGGACAATGGCTGATGAAGCCACAATGGCAACCGGTTGCAAGCAGCTCACGCTTGAGCATTTTTTTCAAAGACGGAAAGCATCGATCAATACTAAAAAGCGCATTGATGTCGACGATGATGATGACTCCGAGCTTGACGCCAAAGTTGGAAGCCTTGACGCGACCATTATGATCACGTAGTAAGCCTCACCGGCTAAGCGCGGCTAGCGCTGCTAACGCCGGAAAACGCGCACAATAACCGACCGGGTACTTCTACACAATCGGACATTCGATCGGGCAATGAAGAGTTGTCGAAAAGCATCGACCAATGCATTGATGATGATGATGATGATGGTGAATCCCGAGGTTGACGCCACAGTTGGACGCGGCCTTTATTCTCACGTCATAAAGCATCACCGGCTAGCTCTGCTAACGCCGGAGCTGCACATGCGGACATTTTGTCGGACAATGAAGAGTACCCCGAGTCCAATGCATATTCATCGGAGGAGCGGGTACAGTCTGATCACGGAGAAGACACTGTTTCTGGACTACGATGCCACCATGAATGGAGGGGATAAAATGGATCAGAACATCTTTTACCACCCGGTATAGCAACTGAAGGACATGAGGAAGCCAGACGTAACACCACCGTAACGTAACCGTAGCATGATCCTGATATTAGGCTTGATGGCAACACACACTGCAGTATATACATGCTATTCCCCGGAAAAAACGGCCTGCAAGAAAGTGGAGCTTTTGCACGCGAAGAGGCAATCTGTTGTTCTGCTGTTGCGTCTCCTTGCACGCAGGGGAGAAAAAACAAAAAGAAAAACTGTCGTTGAAACATCCACATATTTGTAAATAGCACCACAGTTGCACACATTTGTAAATAGTTTGCCAAATTGTTGTCAAATTGTTACACTGTTGAATGTAAATAAACGTATTTTGCTATCAAAAAACACTTTTTCATTCTTGGTGGTAGTGTTTTATAGAAGTAAAGCACTATTTAGGTGTTTGTGGCATCATTCATGGACAAAAAGAAGTGTAAAATTCACTAGAATGCATGAAATAATATCGTTTCACTAAAAGCTTGATTTCTCCGTATTTGAGTCCAAAACAAGCGAAATCGGGTGAAACTAACCATTTTCTATTGTTGATTACTAAAGAACGGAATAAGGTAGAAACAAACTTTCTTTTTCTGATGAAAGATGAAAGTCCAATCTTTCATTTGGTAGTATGTGTGTTTCCATAGTCCAAACAGAACATTTTCTGTGGACCTTGAAAGATCAGTCAAAATGCTTAAATCGGCTGGCACTGACGGCATCCCTTTTCTGAAAACGTCTGGCAGTCAAAGAGTTAAAAAACTGTAACTAACTGAAACTACATCTTACATTTACAAAACTACCTAAAACTAACTAATTATGGTGAAAATGTCTTTAGTTTTTGTCTTTGCAGTAAATTGGCCACCACCCAAGAAGTTTTCAAGAAAATGTATTAAAAATATATTTAAAAAAATAAATAAAAAACATGTTGCCACAGGATATACCTCATGTAATGAGGGTTAGGGTTAGGGTTAGAAAAGAGTTAAAAAAATATTTTATCACATAAAAAAATTTTTTTTATCACATGGCCCATGACGATCTATTACATTCACACCATAGCACGCAAACGGTACGGCCGAAAAGTCATTGTTTATTCACAGTCATGGTTTCAATAAATAAAATGCACACATATCCAGAATCCTACTCAACACATTCATAATACAAGCGGGAACAAACCAAAGCAAAAATAAGCGTTTAGAATTGTCAGAATTAAGAGATTTGTGTGCTGTTGTGCTTTTTAAATATGATTTGAATGAATGAGCCATTGTTAACAGCATGCAAAAATGGCATGAACCATCTCAGTCTGTGACAATTACTAACTCTGATTGACTGTTAGCTAATAAATGCAAATCAGTGCATGAGATAGAAGTAGACTCTGAAAAAAGCAAAGCAGCGGCAAAGAAAATGGCATTATCTAGAAAATTAAGCTCAGCAAAACATTGCTTTTTACTTGGACTTATTCCTACTGCTTGATTATGAATGTGATGAGTGTTGTTCTGGATAGGTGTGCACTTAATTTAATAAAACACTGACTGTGAGTGTTAAGATTAGGGATGTTTGATACCACTTTTTTTTAGACCGATACTGATACTCAAATTTTCACTACTCGCCGATACCGATACCAAGTGTCGATGCCATTAGTAGGCCTACTTATGATACATAAAATTTCAACAACAAAAAAACAATGACAGCTATTTTTTACGACATATATATCCCAACTATAGCATATGTCCTTAAAATTGAATGAAATTAATGGCAATTATATATTTTTTCAATTCGGTCATAAAAATCATTTTGCATAGAGCACACAATAAAATTAATTTAAAAAAAATCATAAATAAGATGAAACAAATAATCCAGTGGTCAGAAAAAAAGTCCCAATCAAAATATGTGCATGTACAACTTATTTTAGGAGGAATAGAGTGAAGTGCAAAGAATTCAATTCAATACAATAGGGCTTCAAGTAATTTAGTAATATCTACCGTGTTAGGAATTCCTCAAGCTATTTAGTGTGTAATGTTTAATTGTATATTTTTGAAATGCATGCTTTTATTTTGGAAGGCTGCTCTGTATAGGAATTAGTATACATAAAACCCAAAGGGAAACGAAAAAGCCACATTACAAATATAATGTAGTGCGTATAAGAGCTATAATTAGCGTCTGCAGGCCCCTAACGGCACCATTCTATTTTTAGTACCGCAGCTCCAACGATGTTAATGCGGCAATTAAGAACGCTACAAGCCTAACGAGACAATTAAACACGGCGAAGTTACATGAGCTACAAACATACATGAACCACAGATATAGGTGATATTACTCACAAAAAGAGTACTTAAAAAAACCTAGTATCTCAAAAAATAAGCATAAACAACATGTCGAGCTTGAAGTCGCATTCCATGCAGTGAGACACCAATGTCACCTTGTGCGTCTTCAGTTCCTATCAACATTGAGGCAATCTTTTATTGGTTTTACATGCAAGTGCAAATTTAAAAAAAAACGAAGCTATGTAATTCACCTTCACAATTTTCAGACATGAAAGGCTGTATTTTACTACATTTTTTTAAACACTTATTGATACCGTTCAAGACAACTAAATGACAGTCAGCTGTGTGTGTGTGTCTGTGTGTATTGCAGTCCGCTCCCGCAGCTTACTCTTCTTTGACGAAGAGTCTCCAGTGGAGGAAACCCCTGCAACGTTACTAGTGGGGAGGCTGCGGTCACAAAACCACATCCAGACAAGCCGCCACACAGCTGATGTGCACAGGAACCAGACAAGCTGGCCCAAGTCGGACCACAGGTGCGATTATACATCTCCAAGCTCAAAAGTAGTGCACGCCACAAGTCGCTATACGTTGACCAGCACTTACAATGATGTCTTCTTTGTCCCCTCAGAGAAACGAAACCAAACGACGGTTCAGGAATTTTTTGACAGACAGCCCTTCCGACTCCAGCTGACCCTCCCTCAAACTTCACGGCCCCCCTCACCCCCACGGCACATATTATATATATGTAGTGTATATATATCAATATGAAGATCTCACATTGTTACATGGAATTAATGACCTCATTCTATGTAAGCACACATTGACCTCCACTGTTGCATTCTACTTCATCATGTGCATCCCACTGGCATCTTAAGTGTTGCCACTAACATGTTTCAAAGTAGACATGCTCGTGTTCTCCTACACAGGAAGTGCCTTCCACTCGGCCCGATATGATAAGAGTTAACAATGCCAACTTTCGACCACACAAATGGAATGTCTTGATCACAGTTCATCAATTCATTTGTGTCTGTGAAAGCTTTGTGAGGTCTAACTCGGCAACCAAGAGGGTTCCACTTGACCTGAATTAATTTTGCAACCCAAAAAATTCTACACTCGTATTTTCCTATTGAAGAGTTCTGACAGGAGAGTGGGAAACATGACAAAATATTTTTATGGAATATAAACTTGTGTGTGTATATATGTAGTTGCAGCATTAAAAAAATTAGCATATTTAAATTATGCAACAAAAAATATTAAATGTACTATTTTAAAGTTTAGTTTATATATTATTGCCTTGTTTTTTTAAATAATGTTATAAAAGTATAAAAACGACAATAATATTGCTTTATAATATATTCCTCGCATCAAAAAAGAGCATATTTATTTTATGCAACAAAAAAAAAAGCAATGACGTGTTTACTATTGGGATTGTGTAAAGATTTAGATGGTGGTGTGTAGTTCATGTACTGTTCTGTGGGTTGTCTTTTTGCTGTAATTCTGTCTTATGTTTCACGACTATTGCTCAAAAATCACCCTTTTTTTCCTTTTTCTTCAAATGTGCGCAACAGTAACATCAGGGCAAAAATGACAAACTTTGATCGACTCCAATTTAGCACAAACTGGATTTAAAATATTTTGGAATTTAAGTAAAATAAACGCTTGTGTGTACGTATTTATTGCTGTTTGTAGAAATGTGTATATATATCGAACTACAGTCCCAGATGTGAAACACCACTACCATCTTCAAATGAAGTTGAGGTAAAAAATAATAATAATAATCTTTACTCAAGTTCTGTTTGTGTAAAAAAATATATAATAATAATAATGATTACAGTATGTAGATTCTTGACCATTGGGATGATCGTTCTCTATATCCATCCATTGTATTTGGTTTGATTGGCCCACAAAATTTTGTCACGGTTGCCTCAGCAATGTCAAAGCATTAGTGTACATAAATGATGTGGAGTTGTAAATACGGATCTCCTTGGTGGATTGTAACATTGCCTGTGGAAATATGATGAATATGGATGGATGGAGGGTTCGGTCACTTTTTCCAAACCTTGAAAACAATTAAACTAAATTGTTTGGAAAAAGTTGGGTTACAAATACTTGAGAAAGTAAATCAAGTAATGTTCACAAAGGATTGTTGTTGTACAGTGTCTTGCATGTCCGTCCATATATGCCTACAATATTAGTGTAGTCCGTAGAGTAGAAACAAGCAAAATATAAAAAATCTGCATCAGCATCACTGTCTCTTGACTTTCTTTCTTGACAAGTCCACCCTACGTGAGCGCCACTTGCTCTTGAGCAAAGCCCTGCGTAGTTAAGGCACGCATTAGCTGAAGTGTTTGAGGATGAGCTGTTTGCGCAACTCCTCAGCCTGAACATCACGGTCCTCTGGTCTATGCTCCAGAGTTTCAGGTTGCTCTGGGGGGTCCGTCCTTTCCAGAGTCCAGGCATCTAATCCTGACTGCAGGGAGGCGTTGTGGAGAACACAACAAGCTAACACGATGGATGCACTCCTTTCTGGTGAGTACTGCACAGAGCAGATGACAACAGAGGATTAGTTAGTGAATTGTGCATGTCAGAAAAATACTGTGCGTTCACTTTCTCAATGTTACTAGAAGTGAAGCACCTGCAAGTATCCTTTGGTGCCATCTAAACATCTGAATCTAGTCTGGATGGCGCGAAATGTTGTATCCACAATTTCATGCGTAGCCGAGTGAGCAAGATTGTATCCGAACTCTGCAGGGGATTCAGGGCACTCCACCGGGGTCATCAACCACTTCCTTAAAGGATAACGGCTGTCACCTAACAAGCAGAAAGCCTTAGGCATCTTTTTCACCATCAATGAACTCATCTTTCAGATATTACATGGCGATACAAACAATTCTCACCCAGCAAATAGCCCTCCTCAGTTTTCTGCAGTTCTTTATAAAGGGCAGATCTTTCCAGAACATCTACACCTTTGAGCCTACCGGGCCAGTGAGTTTCTGCGCTGAGTAACAAGCCTCGGGCATCGCAAACAAGCTGACAGCCGATGGAGTGAAATCCCTTTGTGTTCACGTATGATGAGTCTTCACTGTTCGGAGCCTTGATGGCAACCTGAACACAGTCCAGCACTCCAAGAACGCCCGTCAATCCCGCTACCCTATGGAACTCTTGGAAGTTCTCCTCTCGGATCATGGTCTCTCTGCGCAAGAAACACCATTCTTCTTTAGACATCATTGCAGCAAGAAATACGTCTTCAATTATTTATTTACCTGTTCAGTGTAATGAATTGAGGCGCTTTCTCAACCAGAGCTTTGGTCACATTGGAAACACATCTGGACATGGATGCTTGGCTGATTCCAATAGTATCTCCCATTGATGTCTGGAAAGAGCCTGATGTGTAGAAGCCCAACGCGGCCAGTACCTGGACCTCAGGACTGATGGCTCTAGATCTCTGTGTGCGTCTACAGAGGGACTGGAACATAACAGGAACACCAAATACTGTGGTAGCTTTCAGAAAGATCTGATGGTACCCTTGAAAGCGCAAGATATGTTTACCTCTCTGAGTAACTCTACCAAGTAGAGGATGAACTCTCTGGGGAAGCCAAACTGTGTGAGGAGGAAGGCGTCTGATACAGAGCCCACGTCAAAGCGGTCCAATGTCTTGTGACCACGGCCATGCAACAGTAGATCACAGTCCAAAACGGCTATTGAGATCGCCATGCTGTGTGTAATAATAACAAATACTTATATTGTAATATATATAAATTAACGTTTAGTGTATTAAAACGTCAACCATCGTTTAATTTGACTGTTTATACAAACGTATATAATCTATATATAAATAAACTTTACCTCGTTTCTTAAAGGACACATTTTTTTGTCGAATCAGATGTTAACATTAGCTTAACAACCAAATGAATTGAAACCAACGTGCTAACTCAAGACAATACATCTCAAATTAAGTCGTAGCCTACGTGTAAGAGAAAAACAAGCTCACGATCGGTCTACAATACGTACATACAATATCAGACATAATGAAACACAATGCACATGAACGATAAAATAATGCATTTTTTGTTTTTGCTATTTACCTTCTCGGCCAACCAACTACGTCTACCAAGAAAAAGTGTCTGACCGCACTGGTTCTTAGATTCGGCAAAAAAAACAACAACAACTATGCTTTGTATATATCACTTTTAAAGGTATAATCAGGCTTCATTTATGTCTAGAACGTCATAGAATAAAACAGCCAAATTATTCTTTCTAGTTTTCTTTTTTATATACTGTCACACAAATTTCGCGAAAGTGCCATTGTGAAAGCGTTGCTATCTAAACACGTCGACATGGGGAAGATAAACAGAAATATTGCACAGCTGCTGTTGAGATTATTTACATCAGAATTGGTCTTATTCGTGATTCTGGAAAACTGAATCGAAGGTCCTATTTATTGAACTGATTTGTACCTCACCAAAGCCGCGTTGCTAAAGGAAAAGCTCATGTAGGTTTGCTTTTTGTGGTAGAGTTAAAGTGCGCGGTGCCCAGCTAGCTTGTTGGACAGCCTAGCATTAGCCTTGTACTAATGATTCATCAGTTCCTTTGATGGAGAACCTATTTACTACATTTACAACATGATATAGTGTACGTTGCAAAGTGCCCTTCAATTGATTACATTGTCGATTCATTTCTATACAGTTGATAAATTGGCATCGTAATAACGACGCAGAGGCCGCATTGGCTTGACCTATACGTATTTGTTGCTGTTTGGTTTTTAAGCTACAGTTCCACATGTTCCTTTAGGACACTACTGTAGTATTAACGTGATGATGTTTGCTACTTGTTGTTATTTATGCTTTTTAGACAGCTTCAATATATGCTCATGCTCGATTGCAGGGTCGTAACAACATGGACAGTGACCTGAATCCCCAGGATAAAAAAGACTTGGATAAGTTCGTTAAGTTCTTTGCCTTAAAGGTGAGAAGATGGTTGATAATATATTATAATGACATTTTTCTTTGTAACTGTAAAAATAAATTGTGCATTTCATGATTATGTTCAACAACAGTTTTAATGTATTGTTGATGTATTTGTAGACTGTTCAGGTGATAGTCCAGGCTCGCCTTGGTGAGAAGATATGTACTCGCTCGTCTTCATCCCCAACTGGCTCTGATTGGGTAACTAAAATGTTTGGTTATTTTTAAATTGCACATATGTAAAGTTTTTATCTTATGTACAAGTCTCTGGTGTGCAGGAATGTAAAAAGTTGCATTGAAATATTGGAGCAAGCGCTGCCTCCAACAGCACAAGAGGATCATATCATGTAACCTCAGCTATAAAACTTAGGTTTAAGTTTTTCTTTTTATCTTAAAAAGTCATAATCCTGTGTCACATTGTAGACAAAGGCGAAACTGTAAAACTAATTGCGTTGCTCGACATGTGCAATGACAAAAAAATACCATTCCATATGTATTTATTATACAGTGGCAATGTTTTTTGTTTTTTAAACAAATCTTTTGAACTAATCTTTGTAACTGATTCTAATTATTCAGTACACTCAAAACACTGCCCACTACGCCCTGCATGCTCATAGTTCGAACAGATATTTTTTTAACAAAAATAATAATTGTGTTGGGTTTTTTGGAGAGCCACCCCTATTTTTCATAGAAAATTATTAGCAGTTTATCTGTGTATTTTTGTTTTGGTTGATGTTTCTTTTGCCCACAATGCTATAATTATATAACCTCATCACTCATTTGTTATTTGTGGGCTGGCCCAGTCCCAAACCCCCACATATAGCAGCGGTCCACACAAGTAGCCACTTGCTAGCTCCACCATATGTAAACTTACATAGAACATTATACAGGCAGGTGGGGTGAGCAGTGGTATCCTTTGTTTATTGAATGTCGGAGACTTATTGAGATACCTGAAAATTACTCAAAATGTAAACAAACCCAAAAACTATTTTAAAAGTGATTGTTTTGTTGAGTTCAACTAAAAGTTGGTTTGGATTGCGTGTCTTTCATTTCATTCATTTTAAGTGTAAGTGTAATTTATTTTGCAGTTTAATGTAGCAATCAAAGACATCCCAGAAGTGACCCATGAAGCCAAGAAAATTTTGGCTGGACAACTTCCAGGCGTCGGACACTCAATGTGCGTGGAGATCTCCCTCAAGACTTCAGAGGTAAAACCCTCATTTCTAAAGTGCGTTGATTTAAAGTTAAAGAGTCAGTCATGTAGCTATTTTTTAATGCAACTTTTTATGCACCCGTACTATTCTGACTCGCTCGCTAAAAATACCCAACTGCATAGAACCAAAAAATACACGATGTCCAAAAGTTCTATTGGTTGAATATGTGAGAAATAGATACAAATATAGCAAGAAATGCAGCACAATTGAAAATTGTGCAATATCACAGATCATCCCTGACACCTTTGACACTCCCCATTCGTGTATAGTAACTTCTATGTATGATTTTACAGCCCTATATACAATTCCAATAGTATAACTTATTTATTGCTTCTTGGTGTAAAGACAGTGAACAAATTCATCTTGAGGCCAGCAGCCAGCCAGAGGACTTATAAGAGAATTGGTATACTGTAGGTTTAGTGTAGGTACAGTCATTTCTGGACTACAAGCCGCTACTTTTTTCACTTGCATTCGACCCTGCGGTTAATACAAAGGTGCGGCTTATCTAGCAGATCACAATGGGGCACACTATAAAGGAAGCGCAAGAGCGTCAGGCAGAGCAAAACAAACCAAGCGAGCCCAAATACAGTAGGAGAGACAGAACGAGAGCGAGACAATTTGCGCCCTCATTATGGAAAAGAAAGTAGCATGAACCCGGTGCGGTAACATTAAAACACCTGCGGCCTACAGTCGGGTGCGGCTTATATGTGTAACAAACTCGAGTATTCCCCAACTTTAGCTAGCACGGCTTATTGTCAGGTGCGCCTTGTAGTCCAGAAATTACTGTAGGTTAATGGAGACATCAAACTTGTGAATCCTGATTCAGGGCAAAAATTAAAAACATTTAACTGATGCTATTCAAGAGCGGACCTGCTCTACTGGACAATCATCTGCCTCTCTTTCATCCAGGGGGACTCAATGGAGTTAGAGACTTGGTGCCTGGAGATGAATGAAAAGTAAGCTATTGGTTTTTTCTTACAAATGTAGGTAAAAAAAGGCAAAATTAATTTAAAGAAATGAAATACAGTATTTTGAACTTATTCCACGCCCCCCACTAATGTGTAGTGCTCAAACATGGTGATTCATAATAGCATGCTAGGATGGAAGTAAACAGTTATGATAAATAGAACGCATATCACCAGTTAGGAGGCGACCAGCAGCATTTTACACCAACTGAAGCCACTGAGGGAGGGTGCTGGCTGACTCCAAAATAGAGTGTGCAACAGTAATCCAGCCAATATGTAACAAAGGCATGGGTTACTGTTTCTAGTTGCTGTTGAGAAAGGAGGGGCTTGAAATTGGCCATCTGCACATAGGGCCAATAAGGCCAATTCTCAATCGTTATTGGACGCTTGGACCTGAAATTTGAATGTAGCCATAAAATGCAGAAACATGACGAGTCAAAATGTTTTTTCTTCTGTAGGTGTGATAAGGACATAAAAGTGTCGTATACCGTGTACGACCGCCTGTCTGTCCTTCTGAAATCTCTGCTGGCCATCACTAGAGTAACGCCTGCCTACAAATTGTCCAGAAAACAGGGACATGACTATGTGATATTATACAGGTGTGTTACCTCGCTTTCTCATCACTTTTCACCCAACGTTCCGTCTGCTCATTGTTTGTGCCTTTTTTTTTCTCTTTTTCTTTTTTTTTGGTCAAGGGTCTATTTTGGAGA
The DNA here is from genome assembly GCF_054856555.1 of Leptonotus elevatus. Lineage (NCBI taxonomy): Eukaryota > Metazoa > Chordata > Actinopteri > Syngnathiformes > Syngnathidae > Leptonotus > Leptonotus elevatus. The sequence continues at coordinate 4,745,384 of NC_141240.1, read as the reverse complement.
CGTTCAGATGAGAGGATTAGGAGAAGGTAGTTATTATTTGGTTGTAGGTGGTAACGATCCCCTTTCCCACCATAAGACAAATAATATGCATGGTTTTTCTTACTGTCCAAAACTTCAATAGCTTACACAATCAAGCCATTACTTTTTTTTTTTTTTTAAGGTTTCCAGACGGTGCGTATTGGTGTTGTGGGAACCCCTATTGGCACTGTCACACTTTCTTGTGCCTATCGCACCAACCTGGCTTTAATGTCCAGCAGGTAGGTAACATCTGCTGTGCCTTTTGACACTTCATACTGTAGCTGTCTCCACAGTGAATGTGTTGCCTTTTGAACAAATGCATCTTGGTCTTGCAGACAGTTTGAGCGGTCTACACCCATCATGGGGATCATTGTGGACCACTTTGTGGATCCTCCTTGTGGCAGCCAGCGACCTGTAAACATGGGTCAGCCCTGCAACTACAGGTACCCAAAGCACAAGTCAAACCATGGCACATATTTTACATTAAAAAAAAAATCATAGCACACCACCAACAAAAAATGTCAGAAAAAGTATAATGAAATAATGTTTATGTTTCAATTTCCTCACAAAGACTACTACTTAGTGTAAAATGTAGACCTGTTTATTTGAACATAAAGCTGATACGAGAATTGAAGAAAAATTATAATTATCCCACAGAGCACCGGATGATGATGGAGAAGCATTTGCAGGGGTTCAGGATTCACAGGAGGTTTGCACTACTTCCTTCTCCACTTCCCCGCCCTCTCAGGTAGGGTGACACGCCCCCTTTTCACTTAGCATAAAGCACAGTATGAAGAGACTATAAACTGCAACGTTTTCCTCCAGCTTTAACCGCTGCTGCTTATTTTCAAGATTTCCCTGATTCAACAAGCACCGCGTTCTCATCTGTTCTACTCATCACAATTCTCTCTCGATAGATAGATAGATAGATAGATAGATAGATAGATAGATAGATAGATAGATAGATAGATTTGCTATCAAGCACAATATGTTATTTTTAAACAAAATATACAATAGTTGGTATATTAAGAAACATGTCCCATAATGAATAAATAAATGAATTCATAAATAATTAAATGAATACTAACATTCTTCTTCTGTTTTTAGTATTCTTAGTAAGTCGCTGTCCCATCATTTATGTTGTCCTTGGGGCTAACTAGTACCCACAGGCACCATTATTCATTCATTTTTAGTAGGGATGGTCAAATAGCGATACCAGGTATCGGTATCAGATCGACACCAGGACACATTTTACGGTATCAGTACTCGCGACGGATATCAATACTGGTATCAGCCCCCGCTCTTGTGGCCGTTTTTCGGTCAGGAACTAAAGGCAAGGCAAGTTTATTTGTATAGCTTATTTCATACACAAGGCAACTCGATGTGCTTTACACAAGGAAAAACAACACCTATAAGCATCAACAAACACAGTAGTTAACAGAGGAAAAAAGAGAAAACAAAAGTAGGTTACAAAATGTACTAAAAGAACATACATTGACAATGTTAAAACATTAGACAGCAAACTTTAAAAACAAATGAACGTAATGAAATAAAAAATAATAATAATTAAAAGGGAAATAACATGATTTTAAACTGTTTAAAATACCTTAATTAAAGATATGCTAAAAAAACAAAGTGTTCAACCCAGATTACAAGCTAGATCTCAGAGTCCTGCTGGGTTTTTATTCAATCAGCATTTCTTGAATATGTTCAGGACCTAAACCATTCAGCGATTTATAGACCAGTAACAGAATTTTGAAATTGATTCTAGAGCTGACTGGGTGCCTTAAGGACTAGAGTGATATGATCTGATCTCTTTGTTTTGGTCAGAACTCGAGATGCAGCGTTCTAAATGAGCTGCAATTGTCTGATGTTCTTTTGAGAGGGTCCAGTCAGAAGACCGTTACAGTAATCGAGTCTGCTGGAGATAAAAGCATGGATACGCTTCTCTTGGTTTGCTTGTAGCATGCAGTCCTTCAGTCTGGATGTTTTTCAGCTGGTAAAAGGCTGTCTTAGTAATTTATTTGATATGATTGCTGGAAGTCAGGTCTGAGTCTATTAGCACCCCAAGATTTCGAACGTGATTCTTGGTTTCTAAAGACAGTGAGTGACTCAAGGTGTTTTCTAACAGCAATCCTCTTTTCTTTACTGCCGAAAACAATGACCTCCATTTTGTTTTGGTGTAGCTAAAGGAAATTTTAGTTGATCCAGTTGTTAATTTGCTTTAGTGAGTGACACAATGCGTTAATTGAACTGCTGTAATTTGGGGACATTGATAAATACAGTTGTGTGTCATCTGCATAACTATGATAGTCAACATTGGCGTTCTGAAGCATTTGACCCAAAGGTCACATATACAGACTGAACAACAGGGGTCCAAGGACTGACCCTTGAGGGACCCCACGTCATGACCATTTGATCAGATTCAAAATTTTCAATGGTCACAAAGTAACTCCTTTCCTCCAAGTAGTTTTGAGATAGGTCTATAATTTGCTAGCAGAGAGACATCCAGTGTTCTCTTTTTTTAGAATGGGCTTGACGCCGGCTACTTTCAGAGATATAGGAAGCTCACCTGATTGAAGTGTGCAGTTGGTTATTTGCTGTAAATCAATTTGAAACAGATTTCACAATAGTTTTGAAAAAGCCAGAAGGTATAGAGTCAAGACAACTAAAGGCTGAAATGGTTATTTTGCATTCATTGAGCGCCACAGGCGGCTCCGGTAAGAGAAGCACATAAGTCTTCAGTTGTACTCAACAATTTAATTAGCTCTGAAGTGCAGACAGATCTTTGTATATTATATAGTATATCGTCATTGACTACTGCACTGCTATGAGATGAATGACGGAGAATGTGAAACAGGAAACGGAAATACAGAGCAGCCTTCCAAATTAAAAGCATGGATTTCAAAACAAGATTTAATTAAACATCACACTAAACAGCTTGAGGAATTCTTAACATGGTAGATACTACTAAATTACCTGAAACACTATTGTAATGAATTGAATTATTTGCACTTCACTGTGTTCCTTTAAAGGAAGTTGTACAACCACATATTTTAATTGGGACTTTTTTTCCCCCTGGCCACTGGATTATTTGTTTTATTTTATATATCTATTTTTTAAATCCTTTTTATTGTGTGCTCTATGCAAAATTACTTTTATGAGTAAAGTGAACAAATATAACTGCCATTAATTTCAAGCAATTTTAAGGAAATTTGCTATAATTGGGATGTATAGGTCTTTAAAAAAAAATCTGTCATTGTTTTTTGTGTGGAAATTTTATGTATCTTAAGTACTAATGGTATCGGCGAGTACTGAAGATTTGAGTATCGAATATCAATATCGGTCTAAAAAAAAGTGTTATCGAACGTCCCTAATTTTTAGTGCCATCCATGCTACTCAACATGGCAGAAATGCACCCATGCTGGAGTTAGCGCAATTGCTTAATCTCACTGGTTTCCTTCCATCCCTTCTCTGTGTAGAGTGTGTATAACTGCTCAGCCAGTCAACTTTTAAAGTCCCCTCAAAAAAGAAAAGTAAAATTCATTACTGGTGATGGACATTTATATTATTTATCGAAACCTTGGACTTGTAAGCAAACCTGTGGTAAGTTGCCAAACCCGTATTCGGACCATGCCCATCACAAGTATCTACTCCTTGGGCGTTAAAAAATAAGAAAAAAGGCCTGCTGGAGTTCAGTTTGCTGACTGTCTACTTTTTGCTAACATCATCAATCAACTCTACCTGTGTGACACTACTGCCACTGTCAGTCGACATCATATTACACAGTATGTGTAATAAAGCAATGTACTCCAAAGATTTTACGGGCCTCTTTTCTATACTTCCTTGCTTGTTCTTGATTTCACATTATTTTGTCTTTTTCCTTCCTTCCTGCCATTGGACGGCTTTTCAGTGCATCTGTACGCTGAGTCCTTCTCCTTCTAAACTGTGTAAGGGCCTTCCTCTGGACAATCCACAGTTTCCGCTGGTTCCCGGTCTTGTCACTCACACTGTGAGTCTCCACTGGCACACCTTTTGCTTTTGTTTGACGGCAGTCTGCTTACACTTTTGCCCTTTCCATCACTGTTGACTAACAACTAACCAACAAGCCCAATTGATCCACACTGATTTTGGACAAGATCATTCATGACATCTGTTCTCCTTTCTGTGTGCAAATGCAGCTGTATGCCTCTAGGCTATCCTACCAACCTCCTCTTCTAGCAGGAACTACTGAGCTTTGCCACACTGCTGCCAATCCAAACCAGGTAATAATCGGACTGGTAAATAAAAGATGTGGACAAGTTCAAGACAAACATTGAAATGTTCTGCTCTTCAGACACTGCATGCTGGGAAGGACGACGGGGTTCTGTTGCATCCAGCGCAGCCCTATCACGGCGCTGATGCACATCTGACAGTGGAGCACATGGCCAACACGCCTGGCAGCGGGTAATTGTACCTTGATATCATTGCACAAATGAAATGTTCAGATGATGCCATTCTTTTAGAAGCTGTTTGGTGTTGGCCTCATATGTTGTGTCTTTTCCCAGTGGAGACGACGACATTTTGTCTCACAGCGCGGAGGGCAGGAGGAGTGCTTCTCCCTGCGACCCAGTCGAGTCTCTTAATGCATTCACCAGGAAAGTTGGAGCCTTTGTCAACAAACCCCATACACGAGTACGGTATTTAACAAGTCAAATCACATGATTATTAGGGATGTAACGATGCATCGAAAATCGATTTAATATCGATGTAAACTGCTTAACCCTTTCGGACCCATAGATGATTGCAGTGGACATGACATATTTGCGTGTCTCAACTAATAAAAATGCATAATTTGGATGATGTCAACACTTCTGGTTTATGATTGGATCCTAGCTAACCGATCACAAGTTGATTTGCATGATGTTCATGTTAAAAATGTTACATATAAGCTTGGTAAGTTTATAACACGTTACAGCCATACTATCCTGGCATCCACTATATCAAATAACATGACCCCCCCCCCCCAAAAAAATTTTTTTCTCTATGTTGTTCTTATGTGGGAAAAGAGTCAAAATCAGTAAAAATACATAAATAACTTAATATTTGCCCAACAGGAAAAAAATGCAGGGCTGAAGGGGTTAAAATGTGCATTGATGTAAAAAAATAAAAGCATCGATTCACAGCGCCATGTTAGCTGTTATGCCTTTCGCAGTTTTTCATCGTTTTTAGCTGGACCCTTTTTGGGGACGGACACGTTTAGCGGATATCCAGTATTGTTTGGCGTGTCTTTGTAGACGCCAGTAAAAACATGGTTATATCTTTGTAAGTAATCAATTTAATGTGTTAAGTTTTGTAAGTGGCTCCTCGTTTATTTAATAAGGCAATTTATCGTCTTTGTGTTGATTGCCTGTGGCTGTACACTGGGTGAAATATGTGTCGCTGATGTAGTGTCTTATTCGTCCAGTAGAGGGCATCGTTGGTGCACTTGTTGCAGAGACATCAGTTTAGTCTTTGTCATTTGATTTGATTTGTCTCAAACAAGTATGGCAATAAAGACATAATAAAGGAATTAAAAAAAGAAGCAAAACACAAATCCTCGACAAAGCTTCTAGAGCTTCATTCTTCATACTATCTGTCTCGCTGCACAAAGCTGAGAACATGTTGCGAGGACAAAATATTATCCTTAACCACAAAGCACTGATAAGACAAAAATGTAGTTAAACAGTCAAAATGATTAGTTATTTTTCAAGGTTCTTTTTAAATATATAAAGTTAGAAAAAGTTAATGTTTGTAACACGGACAATATGTAGATGTTAAAATTAAAAATATATTTTTGTTATCCCCCTAAAAATCGATTCAAATCAAAAATCGGGAATCAAATTGAACCGGGCTTGAGTGAATCGTTACATATCTAATTATACATAATGATGCAGTGGATATAAAAGTCAACACACCTTTGTTCCAATGCCAGGTTTTGGGGATAGTGAAAATGTAAAAAATGTGACCAAAATACATCCTTTCACAACTTTTTCCACCATTCTGACCTATAACCTGTAAAACAAGGGCATATGGGGGAAAAACTTGGAGCGGGGAAATAAAAGTAACCAACAGAGGTTGTGATTGCATAAGTGTGCATACCCTCCTGAAACACGGTGGCTTTGTCAAGGTTGATGAAATTACGAGCAGTTCCATCAAACATCTGTGGGGCGATCTGAAGAGCATATTTGGAGCATTTTCAATCAAAGTTGTAGAGGTTATAGGTTCCAGTAATAGTGGAAAAGCTTTTTAAATGGATGATCTTGTTCCCTTTTTGTTAAACCACAAAACAATATGTTAACAGGGGTGTGTAGACTTTTCATGTGTTAAAAAACCTTGACTTTCTTTTCCATATTAATATTTTTCTTTGCATACTATCACCACTAAATACTCCTCCTGGTATGATTTTAGCGATCAGCCACAATGGACCTGCCATTTGCTGCGTTTGCTCCTAGAGGCCTCGACTCCGAGGACAATGATCCGATGGTAAGTGTGGTTGTCGTGGCTTCACTTTGCATTGACTACTGATGATCTCATTGCATGCATGTGTGTGTGCGTGTCAGGTCCATCCTCCAGATTCTCCTTCCCAAATGTCCCCTCTGCAGGCCAGCCTCCACTCCCAGGACTCAGAGGGCTCGGGGCAGCAGGATGACTTTGTCATGGTCGACTTTGTACGTCATCTCAACTCTTCTTGAGAAGCACTGTATTTTCCTCTGACCGATGTTTCATGTTCTCAGCGGCCAGCTTTCTCCAAAGATGACTTGTTGCCGATGGATTTAGGAACGTTCTACAGGGAGTTTCAGAACCCTCCGCAACTGGCCAGCCTCTCGCTTCACATCAGTTCACAGTCCATGGCTGATGATCTCGTAGTATGTTTTTGTTTTTACCATTAGATGACAAATACGGAGGGACCAAAACTGCCAAAATTAAATTACTAAATAGTGAAAATAAAAACAGATAAAATTTATATATATATATATATATATATATATATATATATATATATATATATATATATATATATATATATATATATATATATCCCCAAGTAAATACAAGTAAAACAAATAAGATTAAAAAAATAAAAATGTCAAAATATGTATACAAAAATATGTAGAATTAAATGTAAAATGAAAACACTGCTCTCACATGCATTTTATTTAAGTCAAACCCAAGACATGCTTAACAAACATTTCAACTTGACAGCGCATCTGCAGCATGAAATTAATGTGAGAGCAGAGGATTTTTATTTGAATGAGTTAATTTTATTATATATTTTTATATGAATTTTTACTTTTATTTATTTAGGGACATATTTATATTTTACTGTTTTTATTTCGATTTATATTTTTTGTATTTAATTTTTGAATTTTTTTAAATCCGTTTTTAATTTCACTTTTCATTTTTTTACATTTATTTTTGTATTTTTTGGCAGTTTTGGTCTTCCAGAGACAAAAAGTTGTAAGTTGCCACTAACAGCAAGGTGTGTGTGCAGGACTCGCTGCCAGAGAAACTGGCCATCTACGAGAAAAACATTGACGAGTTTGACGCCTTCGTGGATATGCTCCAATAGAGAACATCAGCGAGCAAGAAGTTATCAGCTGTTTCGCAAGTCCCAACAATGTCAAAGTTTCTTTTCATCCCCAAGCTTGTACAGAATATTCACTGTAAATTATACAACTTCTGACACTGGCACGCACACGGGTCCTGCTTGAAATATTGATATTGAGACAAAACACTGATAAATAAGCATCCATACAGATAAAAGCATGTCCACTTAAATGTACACAAAGTGAAAATCAGGGGTGCAACCTGCTAGAATAACCTTGAGAATGCATTTACCATCACCCACTAACAAGCTGCTTAAATAGTTCAGTCTTAAGCAGAGGAGACTTTCCACTTCACTCAAGCTCCAATTTCCCAGCTGGTCTGTGGATTTATGTAAAGTGTATCGCCATACAAATTTCCACAGTGGCGTTGTACAGATGAATCAACAAATTCAGCAGCCGCACCCCAAAAGGTAGTTCCAAGCTATCCGTTTTAAATGTCTCAAACATCTTAAAAGTAGTTTAGGGATGGGCAACTTATATGCAAGAGGGGGCCACATAGAACTTCTTAAACCAGGGGCCTCATTTATAAAACTAGCTACATGAGAACGTGCCTATAAAAGTACTCTGAACAAAACCCAAACTTCCCATAAAGAGAGAAAAAAAATTTGTGTTTTATAAAATCATCCGTACATACTCATACGCAAAAATTTCTCTTTAGAAATACCGCATGATCCCAAGCTGTGTGTGCAGGACAGTCCATGCCCTTCCCCGGTCAAAGTCCACCCCCACCCCCATATTTGGCAATGCAAATAAACTTCTTCATGGATTTGCGTATTCATAAAGGAGCACGGTTGGCAAAAAAGAAAACAATGGACGGAAAGGCAAGAAAGAAGGTGAATTTTACCACGATGTACATTGAAACCCTCATTGGAGGTCGAGTCACGGAAGGTCATGCTTTGAGGGAGCCACAGCTCCAGAAAAAAAAAAGCAAGCTGGCCGAGTGGCAGCTTGTTGCCAATTCTGTAAATCCTATATGTGCTGCAGCGCACAGTGGCAGAAAAAAAGTGGTCTGACACAAAAGTAAATATAAGAAATTAAGTTTTTTTTTTTTTGCTAGAGGCAAAAATTAGGCGATCAATAGGCCCATCATTGTTATCATTTGTAGTATTATTCCCCAAAGTGTTGCTTATGGACATTTATCCAACTTCCACAGCTGTGTGGATTGTATTTTGAATGTTTATGGCAGACTTTATTTAGCTAGTTCAGTTTATTTTCTACATAAAGCTCCATAGTAAATGTTTGTACTAGACATTTTATTATTATTTTTTTTTTAAATCATGGACAGCATAAAACTGCTGAGCAGCAAATGAACTGTACTGGTACATTTTCCCCACACAAAAAACAATCCAATGTTTTGTCCTGTATATCATTCCAAATCTGCAAAAAAAAAAAAAAAATAGAATAAAGCCTATCCTCGTAGTATAGTGCAAGTAAGCCATCTAGTGGTGACATTACAAGTTAAAACTACAGTCAACCATTGCAGATTGCACTTAAGGTTCGGCACCCGTGGACTTGCCGGTAGTATATTTTATTTTTGGTATTTCCCCAATTCCCACCAGCTCTTCACGGAAAACAATGAACTGCTTATAAATGTTTTCTGCATATTTTGAGTTTGTAAATACATGTTTTGTTTTAAATTAATCAGCGTGGTCAGAGGCCATATGCGCCAGTTGGTTGCCCATCCCTTAAGTAGATTGTGAGGCTGCTGTACCAATTTTATTTTCTGTTGGTGTTGAAAGTTTCCAGGAAGGTTCAAGTCACATGTTCTGGTTGAAAGCTTTAAATGTAAACTTTGCTTGATGCCGAAATAAAAAGCATGTTGAAATGAGTCCGATTAACCATGTAAAGTAAAATATGTATACGAGCCCAGCTCCATCAAGTAAAGTTCATATAAGCATTTTCAGAATTCTCAATAGGATTTTATTGTACGGTAGGTAGTTTGTGAAATGTTATCACATACCTGCAGCGCTGTAAAGGGTTACACACCATAATAGCAAAGAGTACGGTAGCACACACAGATACTCTACAAGCAGTTAGACTTCAACTGGGTTGGCAGCGACCAAATGACAAGTTGAGCTTTTTTTTTTCTCCTCCCCTTACCAATGATACCTAAAGTGGTGCTTTGACATTCAGAAAAAATAAACCCTACTTACTCATTTGAAAAAAGTAAATTCACTATGTTCACTAGAGTTAGCCACTTATAACATGCCTTTACTTTGGAAACATCCCCTCTGACAGAGGTTATCCCCCCAAGGTAACTAGGAACCAAAAAAGGGGGCTCGAAAAAAGAAGAAAAAAATTCACAGGAGACAGGCAGTGACCGCCCAGTGTGCATGTTCAACTCACTGAGCTCTGCAGTCCAATAGAGTCCCTGTTCCACGCTACCCCCCCCCCCCCTCCTCCTCTGATCCTTATTTGTGATGGGCAATATGTCTCTCTGGGCAGAGGCAAGTCACACTTGAGGGAATGGTTGGAAACAAACATCTAGCTAAAGGAGATGAGACAGTCAGTCCTTGATGTCAGGGTCCTCCATTTTTGCTCAGTCAATTGAGTGCAGTGCGTATAATAGAATTGGGGGGGGGGGGTGTTCAGGAGGGTAAAGCCAGCTTCCTACACCCTGCAGATCAAGGAGTGTGTATGTATGTGTCGGGGGAAGAGTCAACTTTTCTTCAGGGACTAAGGGTGGGGAAGTCTGACCCGGAGGCTCACGCGGCATTCAGTAACTCTTGTATGGCTTTCTGTTGAGTCTCATTTAGCGTCGCTATGCACTGGGACCACAATCCTCCCGACACCTAGGACGGCAAAAACAATCTGTGATTGTCACGCAGCAAAAGGCCAGCGAGTTCACTCAGCCATGTGACAGCTCAGATGCGGAGTTCACCTGTACTTGACGAACCACGTTTGCCAGACGTTTACTGCAAGCGTCTTCGCTCTTCACAGACTCGTTTGCTACCGCGTCGGCAATGATGACGAAGAGTTTGGGCAGGTTGGAGTTGTCGGGTCCGAGGACAACAGGGTTGTTACTGCGGAAACAAGGTGGGACGTTTAAGAGAAAAGCATCACTTCAGGTCGTCTTCCCCCCCCACCCCAATTGCTATGGAGGACCAAAACTGTCAAAATAAAAAATAAATGACTAAATAAATAAATGAATAAGTGAAAATAAAAACAGATAAAAATGTAATTCAAAAATACAAATAAATGAAATTTATTATTTTATATTTAGTTTCACTTTTATTAATGAATCTAAAAAAACTAAATGGAAATTAAAACTATAATATATTATATATAGATAATATATATATATATATATATATATATTATTACAGTTTTTATTTCCATTTATATTTATTTTGTATTTAATTTTTTTATTATATTTTTTATATCAGTTTGTCTTTTCACTTTTATTTATAATTTTGGTCCTCCATAATTTCTGCATTACTCAAGAGAAGTACAGATTGAATGTCATCCTACCTTTCAATTAGATCACATAAGAAGTCAAAAGTGTGGACTGCCTCCTCTTTATCTTCATTGAGAGGTAACCAGCTGATCCAGTGGGGAAGAATTTCATTGACATTGGCGCACTCGGGCCGGAATCTCATGACCTTGCCAACTGCCGAGATGCAGTTTTCTGTCGCGTTGACGTTCTCCTTTGAGCGGGAATCGGCTGCCTGGATCACTCTGACCAGTAAGGGGATGGCCTCTGGAGCACAAATCAGTAAACATGTGACATATACATACACATAAATATAAATAACAACAATACAGGTTGGCAAGCGTGTCAGTAATACCTGTGCAGAACGGCCGGTAGTTCTCTCCTCCATATTGCGCCATGACACCAACACCATAGGCCGCTGCCTGTCGAACTTCGGGGCTGGAGTCGCACAGAGACTGCAACATGGGCCGCAGGAAGTACTCTGCATACTTGAAGGAGGACGGGCTGCAGTGCTCCACCACATCGTCAAAGATGCACAGCCCCCACTGTCTGTCAGCCCATGGCCTGTTTGGACACTAGAGGACAAAAATGCAGTCAGTTAATAGTGAGGAGGAGAAAGGCACAACGGATTCCTGGTGATGAACACCTACTATGAGCTGGACTATGAGCTGGAGAAGCTGTTCAAACCATGGGAGAACCTTTTCTTTGTAACTACTGAAAACAGAATGCAGGACGTCCGACACCTTAGTCAGGATGTACACGTCGTTCTCATCCTGACACATCAGAAGGGAAACATTAGGACTGCATTCGCCCCACAAAGTTTCATCCGATTAACATTTACCTCATCTTGCAAGGTTTCCTCCACCAGGTCATCATAGTCTTCATCCTGTCTCTTCGCTGGAAGGACAAGTGTGGCGTCAACATGAGAAACTTGCACAAGCACAATAATGGTGTCATCGTCGCCGCTTGTGAAGTCTCACCCTGCCTCAGCTCCTGGTTCTTAAAATGCTCCTCCAGTTTGCCTTTCAAAATGCCACCCAGCTCCTCAAAGTGCTCGTTGTTCAAACAGCCGTCACCCATCAGCTCGATGCACTACGTGAGAAGAAAGACACCGTTAGAATACTGGCAATCTATTCATACAGTTTGAATAATAATGTAGTTACACGCTAGTTTTTAATTTAATATTAATCAATTATTTTTTCAAGGTCCTCTTCCCATGAATGTTTCAACCAACACATGCAATAAATTAATCTATTAGAATAAACAGTACTAGATTTATTAATCATTTTGATCTTCTAGGTTATGCTTACACTAAAATAAAGCCAAATGAATCATGAATATGACAATCTATTTTATCTACTTCTAAGCGTTCACTACAACTAGACAAAATTCTACCAAACAAGTGTGATGTAAACAAATCAGTCAGTCAAAACGGGTTAAGACAGCAATTTTGCAAAGAAATGGGCCTAATTTATTTTCAATTATTCATGTTTTGTGAAACCGATGTGTAAACACGTGGACTAAGCAATTAATCTATTCTCAACACTATATAAATACTAATTATAATCGGCCGATTATTGCCCTTCAAACATCTGCCAAAACAATCGGCCAATTATTTCCCCCTTAAAACGTTATAATAGAAGAAAACCGAAGTTTCCAGCGCTGTGAAAGTACCCTGAATGCACCATTAGCACTAGCAAGTGCGTAGCATATGTTATTCTGTTGGCCCTAAGCGTTCTTGACGCCATTTAATGACAACCCAGTTGGAGTTAACTGTGAAACTAAACATACAACAATAAGAATAACATTCACTCTATTTTAAATACGAAACATACTTCGTTTTTATAACATTGCAAGCCTAGCGCTAATGCTTAAAGTGAAGGGAGGATTCCATTCAAATGCTAATCAGAAATTAGCATGGACTTCGGGAGTGTTTTTCCCTCAAACAACGAATATCCACACACAAATGCTGTGGGAACACATACCCACAGGCAAAGGCACAAATTATTCCCAATGTGTGAAAAACGAGTTATTTTAATGGAATTCAATTGCAACTTTCTTCTGTGCTAACTTTAAGCGTACACGCCATGGATGCACGACCCTACACTGTACCCAAGAGGCCAAAACGCACAGGAAAAGTCAGTATTTGTTCTTACGGGTTTTTTTTCAGTTGCTATGTTTGAGTATATTCTATTCTTATTTCACGCTCTTATTTTTATTAGGTATGGGCGAGTACCAATACGGGATTGGGCTAATACCGGACATATTTCATGCCATTTGTACTCGCGACGGGAATCGATACTGGTATCGGTCCCCGCTCTTGTGGCCGTTCTTTGGTCAGGAACTAAAGGCTGAAATAGTTATTTTGCATTTATTGACCGCCACAGATACCTCGAGTACTTGTTTATTTAAAGCTTTAGCGTATTGGATGCAAGGGCTACTTTTGATTTAGCCACTTAACGTCACCAATGTAATGGAAGGAAGAAGAAGCAGATTTTACTTATTTGATTCAAGCAGCAAGAACGAAGGTATTCAAAATAAATCAAAGGGGCGAGCGGAATTCGGAAATGGCGACGACGACGAACAAGGTTTCCGTAGATGAACCTGCGGAAAGATCATTACTGGAGAGAGTGAGCGCCCCTCGGCAAACGAGACAGAGGGTGCGGCAGATTCACGGGAGTCCAGCCAACCCGAAGCTGCGGGACAGCGAGCAGGTGGTGGTGGCTCTGCCGACCCATCCGCCCCGCGGGGCCGCCGCCACGGTCCCCTCTCGCCCCACGTCCACTCAACCTGGTCCAGGCTGGGCCGCGGCTGGCGTGGGGTAAGTTTCCGCATTTGCGCCCAAGGCGCCATGCCATGAATGGAGCGAACGACACGAGACGTGAATATGTTGTATACGTTTCAACTGGCTCCCGATTTAAGATGTGTCCTGTATAGGGCAATACTCCAGTAGATAATGTGTTTCGTGTCTGCAGATTCCTCAAAAGCTTCTTTTTCTTTTTTTATCTGTAAAGCGAAGTGATGAAACGCATTAAAAAACTAGCCTATTTAATCTGCCTTATTGCTAGTCAACTGTTCCAAATTCATAAATGCAATCACTACCCTGGCGAATAATGTAAGTGTACAATTTGAAAAAAGTTACCTGATTAAAAAAAATGTAACTTGTTTTTCATTAAGTGAAAATGTTGTGTACATTAAATTACTCTTTATCCAAGCAAAAATATATTTTAGTCGAGAACTTCAGTACTCAAAATTCTCAGTCGAGTATTCTATATACTTAAATACTCGTTAGTTGCAGCCCTGCTGTATTCCTTAAAAGCAACCACAAGTACAACTACATATTTTGATTGGGACGTTTTTTCCCCTGGCCACTGGATTATTTGTTTTGTTTTATTTATCTATTTTTTTAAAATTCATTTTATTGTGTGCTCTATGCAAAATAACTTTTATGAGCAAATTGAAAGAACATAATTGCTATTAATTTCAAGCATTTTTAAGGCAATTTGCTATAATTGGGATATAGGTCTTTTTACTTTTAAAGAAGCGGTCATTGTTTTGTTGGGGGGGGGGTATGTATCGTAAGTACTAATGGTATCAGCACTTGGTAGCGGTGAGTACTGAAGATTTGAGTATCTGTATTAAAAAAAATGGTATCGAACAGCCCTAATTTTTATTTTGGCATTGTCCTTTCAAGTTCTATAAAGTTGATATTTCAAGGATTCAAAGACTTTTTCAAAATCCAACCGGCTTGGTTCAAAATGACCACAGTATGTTTCCGTAAGCCCATCTATGGGATTTCCAATTAAGTTAGCATTGAGCTAGCAGACTTTTTCAGCTAATGTTAATGGACATGATGCTATCATGCAAAAGGGTTGTTGTAAATGTTCACTCAAACACTTTGCCTCATTTGGAGACCCGCTTACTATCTGCCACAAGCAACATCTGTTGCAATGAAATGTCTCAGGTGAGGCTTTATTACCTTGGCAAAAGAATGCATGATTTCTGACAGGACGTCCGAGTCCGGTTCCGTCCCGATCGCCTTGATGAGGGCGTCGCACATAAACAGCCACATCTGGGTGAGGTACTCCGGCCCCCGAACCCGTGCGCACTCCAACAGCAGGGGCATGGACTCTGCGGCTGCCACTCGCACACGTGATACAGTTAAGGAAATCCTTCTTTAGCAAGCATTCCTGTTTTTGAGAGAACAGCTTTTCTTTGCAAACTATCCAAACTATGTCAGTTCTTCAAGTCAACAACAAGGATATCATCATGGAAGTAGAACTTTAGTAAAGGAACCATCAGCTTCACTACTTGTTCAGTGTACTCCACAAAACCTTCCTTCAGCTCTTTGGCATAACACACCTGCAACACAAATATTAGCTTATCAGTGGTGACATTTCGGGTGGCTTGTTGTACATTGACATGTCACATTACAAAAAAATTGTACTTCATTGTTTTTAAGTAGTAGAAGGAAAACAACGGTTTTCAACTAAAAATCTAAAAAAAAAAGTAATGTGCTTAATAGGGCTCGACTATTAACCGAAATGTTATTGTGATTTCGATTTTGGCTTCTCTCGATCATAAAAACATAACGATTGAAGAAAAACAATGTGTTCCCTACATTGTGAAAGTACCCTGAATGCACCATGTTGCTTGTAGCAAGCCCGGAGCGAATCAGTGTGATTCTGCTGTACCAAAGCGTCCTTTAAGCCGTTTAATGACACTACAGTTTGAGTTAAAGGGACAGTAACTGTGAAAAATCTACTTTTAGCCATGTTAAAAAGCTAATTCCTCACCAAAGTGGTGTTTTCCTCCATTTGAACCTCCAAGAAAAATTCTAGGTCATTCTGCTCTCCAAGCACCAGCCCCTCCCAACCTGAGAAAACAAGTGGGTACTCACCATGATGTCATCAGGTGAGGACCCACCCTCGCACCGCCTATGCGGACTAAACACACGCCCACTTTCTCTGAGGCCTCCATGCTCACAGGATAGTGATACAAGTAGCCTTTATTATCAATAAACATTCTGTTCAAATAAATTCAAAGTAATCAATTATCCTTCACATTTGCAATGCCAAAGTGCAATGACAATTGGCCGACTTAAATTCACAGAAAGATCGGCTGACATGTGTAAACTACAAGTAAAATTTCTGCACTGTTAAACCTAACTGAATGTATGGTGTAGTGGTTAGCGCGCTCACCCTGTAAGCAGAAGGTACCGGGTTTGCGTCCATCTCAGGGTTTTATTTTCCTCCCTCCTTCCCCTCCACTATGATTTATTGCGGCAAAGGAGCCATTTTGTTTCAAATGTTTATTGAATAATTGAACATCCATCCAATTTCCACATTTAAAGAAGACACGGTTGGGGCACAGCAACCACACGGGGAGAGGCAGGCTTACACTGAACTTGGGCGTATTACTTCCACGTTAGAAAAATAGCCATTCAAAATACCTAATATTTCCTAAAAAAAAATTACATCGCCATGGTGTCAAAGGTAAGATTGAATCATTATATGCCTATAGTTAACTGTGGAAAGGCTTAGAATAACAAGATTCATCCACTAATTGTAAAACAATGACTGATATCCCATTTTGGTGATGAATGACGGAAGATTGACGGATGCCCACCTGGAATGACGGTTCGGCTTGAAATATTAATGGATTGACGATGACAGAAGTGTGTCCTGTCTGTTGACGATTGCCGAATGACGGACGCTCAAAATTCATTGGCGCCTCCACCTCAGCTATTATGTTTCACTTCACTAAATATGAGCCATTTTGTTAGTCTGTCATATGAAATACCTATAATAATTTTTTTCTTGCGGGTGTAATGTGACAAAATGTGAAAAAGTTCCATTTGCAAGTCGGCATCCTGCAGCTGACGCTTACCAGCATTTGGCAAGCAGTGGACTTTTCCTCCAGGCCGGCGGTCTTGATGCCAAAACTCTGCTGGTCTCCAAGGTTGACAAACTCCCAGCCGTCGTCCTCTGATATATTCTCCATATCCTGGGCTACAAAAATGTTGCAACAAGCTCTTTTTGCCATCGTTTTCAACAAGTTTGTTAATAATGATGAAACTGTTATATTCTAACGCCAATTGCTGCAAAACTGAAACAGATAAAAAAAATTCCCTGATGAAAGAAAAATACTTTCATCTTTATTTTGGTCGGTTCCATGGTTTTACAGCTATAGCCTTGCAAAATCAGTCAAAAGCCAGTAAAACAGCCGGGAGCGAAAGGGATTGCTTCAGTGAAAATGGCTGGGAGTCAAAGAGTTAATATAAAAGCCGATGGCATGAGCACAAAAGCGACTTACTGTCAAGCAGAGCCACCTCGGGTTTGATGGAGGCGGTCTTCAATAAGGGGCCCATCACCACTGGGAGGTACTGCTGAAATTCCTTCCCCAGGATCTTGCACATCCTGGCCCAGGCTGAGATCATGTATGAGATCTTTATCCAAAGAACAAAAAAATAAGTTGCCAACCCGCGGACGCCTTGAAAGTGTTTCAAGTACTGCCTAGCCTTCTCACCTGCGGATCATCATCTTCTAGGTCATTGAAGTCGGTCTGGGTTTTGAGAAGCAGCTGCATGACAGCATATGCATCTGGCATGAACTAAGAAAAAAGAAAAGATTGGTTTGGAACATAGGAATGAGCGCACAGGCATCAACAACTCCTTGGATGTACCTTCTCCTTGCCGACGGCGAGACCGATGAGGCTGATGCACTCTATGGTCTTGCCCCGAAGCAGCCGCAGCTCCTTCTGCACGGCAATTTCCACGATATGTTTGAGCGAGGGCATGAAGGAGTCGTAGTATGGCACAAACTTCTCCTCTGCAGTATCCGCCACAGACGCAATGGAAGTCACCACTTGCTCCAGGACCAGTTTGGTGCCCTTCTGGAATAACTAAGGAGGAGAGAGAAAGAACGCTGAAGAACTCAAAACCGAGCAGCGACTTGAGTGATAAAAGATGTGCGATGATTTCTACCTCTTGCAACTTGGCGACCATGATGACATGGAGGTGCTTCACCAAGCTGTCCAAATAAGGGATGAGCAGAGATTTGGGGCAGTCTTCTGTGAAATTGATGAGCGCAGCGGCGGCGTGTGCCTGCACTCGGGGGTTGCTCTGGTCATTCATGGTCTGAAGCAGCGCGGGGATCACCTGCAAGGAAGGAAGGTCGTCGTCCACAGACGGAACCTCTCCATTGGTCTGGCCCACTTGAATTTGACTTTACCTTATCATGGAACTTCTTTTGGAAAGTCGGTGCAAAATCTGTAGCCATTTGTCCAATGGCGTTGCAGGCAGCGTAGCGCACCCTCGGATGCTGAGGAGGATTTATTTTTGGTCGGTTTACCCCAGTTAAACAGCAACATCATTCAAATTGAAAGGACTTACCGGGTCTGCGCAAAAGTGCAGCACTGAGATGACCGTCTCATTAAGGATGGCCTCCATTTGTTGGTGGCAGCCTTCGCCAATGGCCGACAGCGCCATAAGCCCAGCGTGGCGGTACTTCCAGTCAGCTAGGAACCAACTCTAGCTTTATTTCAGCTTCATTGAATTGCAGTTGATATAGTTGCTGCCCGCCGTTGGACAGTTACTCACTGTTCTGCAGCATCTGCCTGATGTGCTGCTTGATCAGAGGCAAAATGACCTTTCCTCCCAGACCACAGGCGATTCTGTCTAGAGCACTTTCTCCTGCTACTGCATTGCTGTTAGGTGACAGAACAAGGTGACAACGCTGCTCGGATGTTTTGAGTTTGCCAGAAACATTACACTACCTGTCAAAATCATCATCTTCCAGCTCGTCCGCCATGGCCCAGTCCTCATCCTCTTCTAGGTCCACCATCATAGCCAACATCTGAGGCACTAGACATACAGACCAACTCCTAATGAACGGGTATTCTGAATAATATCTTCAGGTATAAACGGATTAGTAACAAATCTGAGGGCCACGCCACAATCATAAAGGATTACTCACCACTCTGAGCCACAATGGCGGTGTGTTTCCTCAACATGGCTGCTGCAGTCTCTGATAAGGTGACGATGACTTCCAAAGCTAACTGTCTCTGCATGTTGGGCAAGTTGCTATCTGCGCAGAGCTGAAGAAGCACGGCAAGTGTTGACATCAAAAGCAGAGCATGGTGTGCAGTGCAAAACTCATGTTGCATGGATTGGATTCCCACCTCACCTTCAGGCAGAGTTGCAGAGTGGCCTCCAAGTTTGGTCGCAGATATTTCGGTGCGGTGTCGGCAATTTCTACCAAAGACTTGAGGACAGAGTCGTCTCCCTGGTAGCAGGACTCATTCACTGCCTGATCAGAGCCAGAAATGGCAGGTGTTAACCATGCAAATTCTGGTGATTATACACCAGTACATCCAGTAGTATTAATTTTGTCAACAAAAATAAATTTTGTCAACACATTTTTCACCGGACTAAAACTAGACTAGACTAAAACCCTCATTAATAAACAATAACTGGGACTAAATCAGTATGCATTTTTGTCAACTAATGAAGAGACTAAAATGTACTTAAAAACTGGACAAAAATGTATGGACATTTTAGTTCATGAACAAAAACGGCGAAAATTATATGATTTTGTAAAATCTTGTCTCTGCTAATCTGTCACACTGACACACCCTTTCAAATCTGCAGCGAGCGAGTGCAACCTGCACAAACACATGGGAAAGAGAAAGACAGGAGGTGGATTCACACTGAAAGGTTAAAGAAAAAAGTAAATTATAGTTATAACTTCGTAACATTAATCCAACGACTAACGTTCCCACAATAATGTTAATTCGACCGCCAACTACAAATAATTTCTGTACTACAAAGCGCACCCGACTATAAGACGCGCTAAAAAACTACTACAAATGTCGTGTTATCAAAATTTTTTGTTTAATATCATAATAGGTCATTATACGCCATTTGTTTTTCTAAATGACTATTGAAAGTGACACTGTTGCCATTTTTGGACAACCCGGGATGCCGTATTACCGTTTTACCGTCCAACCCTAATGTAAGCTATTTATTTATCAATAAGTTTGGTGTTTTAAGAACAGATTTGTGTTTAAGTGCACTTATCTATCGAAGATGGGGGTAAAATCACTTTGCCATTTTAATGAATTATAACCAATGGTCCATCTGCTCGCTTATGTTACAGTACATTATCAAATCACTAAACTTCCACCCTCCGTTCTGCAAGTTTGTTCAGTATCAGTGGTCGGAAGTTCTCGAAAAACAGCAAATGTTAAATATTCACTGAGATTTTATACTGCACGAAAGCTTAAACGATAAACAACAAATCCTTTGGTGTCAAAAGACTTTTGTACAGTATTGGATATTTCTGGGGGTTGCTTATAAAAGTAAAGGTGTAAAGTGTTAACTTTTCATCTTCTTGCTTGGTACGGTCACCTGAATTGTAGACTTAATAATAAACTTTCCAGGGTTGTGTGGAAGATAATTGGCAAACCTTAGAAGCCTCTGATTCAACTCTTCACAGACAGGACGAGGAAAAAGGATTGCTCTCATCCTCTAATCAGCTATTTGAGTCTCTAAATTGTGGGAGGCGCTACAGAGTCCATCTGGCAACGAAGAAGAATGTATTTAGGAAATCCTTTGTCCCTAGTGCTATTAGCATTCTCAACTCTGCAAAGTGACTGATAGGATGCAGACCACAACTATGATATGAACTGCTCATTATTTGTGTATTTTTTTTTTGTGTTCATGTTTAATACTACTGTTTGGTGAGCCGAAGAAAAATCCATCTTTCTAGTGGACAATAAAAAAATTATTCTATTCTATATATAAAATTATTATTAGTGTTTAACCATGTTAAGTTTTTTTTCTTCAATTCCTATTAAGTGTTGAAAAATGTTCAAATGGCATTTTTTTTTTATTATCAATGGAAGGCTAATCTTATATTTTTAAAAATTTAATTAATATAAATAATACAAATTTGAAGTTATTTAGCTACGAACTCTTATTCCCCTTCTTTTTACTGATGTTAAATGTTGGTATCATGAGAGTTGAACAGATTTGTGAAGGAAAAATGGTCAAGAGCCTTACCTGCAGGATACCTGGCAGTAAGTCGGCGAAATGCTTGAGCAGAGCTGAATTGCTTTCATTGGACAGGACAAAAGAGGATGCAGCCCGGGCGGCCAGTGTGCGGATCTGAAGGACGATGAATGCATAAGGAACGTTGAGTGTCAACTGACTGCTAGCTGACCTCAACTTTGGGCACATGTTACCTGAGGGTTTGCTTGGTCCTGCATGCACTGAACAAGCATGCGCTTGATAACATCCATGTAATGCTGCTGCTGGTTGCCAAAGATTCCTGGGAAGTTCCTGGAACCAAGCAAGGCAAAACTTTTAGAGTCACCAAATATCTTAAGGAAACCCACCCAAGACAAGGTCTCCCAATTTAGAATCCTTTCAAATCATGGTCATCAATATCACAGCTGACCTCACAAGACTGCCGCCGTCAATACACTGAATATAAATAATCTCACCAGAATATGTGCAGGGCAGCCTCTCGCAGGCCAACGTTGTCCGAGTTGACAGAGTCAAATAGGAACTTAAGTACCTCTGGCCACTGGTTGTTCCCATCATCATCTAGATTACAAATAAATACATATTATCATTCTAAACCCTGTTGTGTAAAATTAACTTCTCATATGACTTTTTAACTTAAGACAGGAAGTGTTCAAATATTACCGATAAGGTTGCGTGAGAGCTCTGCAGCGATGTCGCAGACCTTCTTGCGGATGTTTACTGAAGTCTCCTGTTGGATGCTGGTCAGAAGTTCGGTTTTGATGGCTGTCTGCATGTCAACTGTGAGGCCTGGGTAGATCTCTTCAAAGGAGGATGAGAGCAGCCGCCGCAGAAGCACTGCTGCCATCTGTCTGACCTGGTGAATGGAGAATAAAAATATAATAAACAATGAAAACATTTTTTTTACCCCAAATATTTGCCTAACCAACCCTTTTGCAATCTAAGCAAGTCACTCCTGGACTTCTCCCATTTCAAGACTAAAAATATCAGCTTCGAGGTAAAGCAGCTGGTTGACTCTGGATAAACAAGTTCCCCAATACCAAAGCTATGACTCATAGCAAGCAGTTGTCATGGCCAAAGAGAGAAGACTACATTTATAACCGAAATATTTCACACATGCATGCTGGATTCTCAGAAGTGTACAGATGTGCATGCACCTCCTCTGCAGCAGATGGATCTCGGATGGCCTGAAGCAGGAACGTGATCTTTGTCTGACCAGGGATGGTGTCATAGGTCTCCTGGAAATACAGAATGGACAGTGGTTACTGGTTAGAGAGAAACATGCCACTGCATGGGTCAAGTGACAATTCAGATTTATTTATTTTTTTGCCCCCAAGTGGCACATTTGGGATATGCACCACCACGGCAGCGTAACAACAAGCTTGGACATGTAGCAGGCTGCAGCTCAGCAACTGGATTTGTCATCAAGGATGAGACAAGTGAAGCATGCGCCACATGCTACATTTTATTTTAAGCTAATATTTTTATGTAAAAATAAAATGCTAAACTCACACCCTTTCTTCCAATCAAGAACAGTTAAAGTGGCCACAGTGTCCCGCAAGTGTGCCATAATAGAGTAAATATGTTAAAGTTAAACTGAAGTTAGCAATGTTAAAATCATCGCAACTGATACTTCCAGAATCTCCTCAAAATGCTGAGCCATGTGTTTGGATCTGCAGTGGCAGAACAAATGTACCTGGCTCAAACATACTATGGAAGACATGCTCTGTAAAATATACCAGATGCATTGTGCCAGCCGTGGGTCTTGCAGCGACAATCACACAGACCAGACTGCAGATGTGGCGAGGCTATTTTTGCACTTAAAACTAATGAAAAACACAGTATGAATCAGAATAATATAAATCTTTGTTTAATATCAAACATACTTATTGTACTTATTTTACTGAAATGTAAAATAAGACTTAGTTCAAAGTTCAAAAGCAATTAAATAAATGTTTTGTTTGTTTATTTGCTTGCTTGCAAATTGTTTGATTGAACCTTTTGGGGGGGGGGGGGGGGGGAATGGCATATACAGAATTCTGCCACCCCCGCCTCAGTTTGGGCCAGAACAAAACCGGGCATTAAATGGGAATTGGGTAGTCGGATCTATAGTGTAAATCAAGCTTTAGAGTCCACATTTTACATTTCATTGCTTTATGAAACATAAAAAGTTAAAGTGATGAAGCCAGTTTTTATTTTTTTATTGTTGTGATCTGGCTTGTGTTTACATCACACTTGTTTGGCAGAATTGTGCCAGGTTATCGTAGTAAACGCTTAAAAACTGCAAATCAAAGTGTTTAGTAAGTTAATAAGTATAATTTTAGCTTTAGTCTTATTATGGGCCACTTGCCTTTATTTCCACACAAGCCTAACCTATAAGATGCACAGAGCAGAATTCTAACCCGGGCCGTGACCCCGCACTTTTGGGGCGACCACTTTAACTAATAGGGTACAAGGTAGTTCTCACACATTTCACGGCAAAATAGCGGTAAGTGGCGAGTTGCTAGTCACGGCAAAATATTCACTTAGTATATTATTAGTTCTTGCTATTTATTGCAATACATATTTATTTATTGCTTGTGTTTGTTAGAAATAGATGGGAAGAAGACCTTAACAACAAAACCCCAATGATCTTTCACATTGAAAAACATTAACATACTGTATGGCCAATGCCTCTGAGAAAAATTGAATAAATCAAGCACCCTGAATTTCTGCAAACTGAACACGTTTATGTGGCTAGCACTTCCATTGTAAAGTCATTACAGTACATGACATTAAAAAGGGCCACTGACGACTCACACGGTACATAATATGCTAATGACTTGCTAAGTTTAATTGATTACAAGTTGCCATTACGTGTGAATCAAATGAAAGCGTAATCCGATGATCTTAGTAGGATCGAGGCAGAGAGCTCGCATTTTAAATACGTCGAGTGCTGACTGCTACTGATTGTTGTTAAGTCCCAAATATCTCGAAGAAAAACTTGTACAGGGTCCAGGACAACACTCGTAGTAACAAAGCTTTGGCGCGACAAGTGGGTCGTCATTGTGCAGTAAAGTAAAGACGACAGCTCGACTCAAACCAAACATGCCAGTCGATATATCGTAAACACGACAGGTGGGTGATTTGAGAAGGCTCCTGATTACGCGGAACAGAGTGCTTCTGGGTAACATTAAACAAGTACTATGTATGCAGCAATCACACACTTTCGAACACGTCAATGGATATCTAGTAATGTTGTTTAGATAGCTTGATCCTTGCTGCCGCAACATTTCTTTTTCTTTTTAATCAATAACGCTATTTGAAAAGTACAAGACAAAAATAATCAGATGACCCTTACAGTCATTTAATAGTGCTAATGCCCAATGCTAGTTCACCGGCTAAATAAGTTAGCCACCGGGAAGTAGCTTGCGTTTTGTAGCGCCATGCTACTTCCTGTACACTAGAGTTAGCTAGACGCCTAGCTTCCATACTAGCTGGAGATTTTAGATGCTTCATCGCCACCGGGACATTTTACACCAAATCTAAGCGACTGGCAACGACACGAAGCCATTTATGTGTGTGCAACTCTGAGAATGTCAAGAAGACTGTTCAGTTTCTGAGCATACTCGCGTCCTCAAAACTACGCACCACGGTCCAGCAGGTTAGCATTGTAGTGTTAGCTGACCACTGCCCAACGCTGGCTCACATTGCACGTGGGCTACCGAATCTGATGCGCGGCTACACATAGCACTAGCAGGGCGGTTAGCTTTGACTACAGCAGACACGCCAATTGGCTCCAATCTCCCACTTGTCAGGCATGAAAACTAATGGCACCAATGAATCCTTACCTCTGATTGTTTCCTGACATTGTTGTCAGGGCTCATCAGGTTAGCCAGCAAGAGGTAGAATTGCTGCTGTTCCGCCATTGCAGAGAGCCAAGAAGACCAGCCGGGTGGAGACGCGGCGACTTCAGCCCGGCAGTTCCAGGCAGCTCCAGTCGCACAATGGTTCGAGCCGCTTATTGGTTTAATTTAGTAACTCTTCTTAACACCCATTGGACAGAAGATAGCTCAAAGATGCACGCTATTGGCCCAAATTTTCTCCTGCTCGTCAATTGGACGGAGTCGTGAGTATCCCTTTCTCATTTGCGAATAAATGTAACAAATCGCGGGAAAAACGTTAAGAATATGAACAATAAAACATAAGCAACAAAGCTTCAATTGACAATCGCGACCTTACGCCACAAGTGAAAATGGCGGTCAACTCGGTGAAAGGAAGCTCGTCATCTCATTGAAATTTGAGGATTTTGATTTCAAAATGTGATGGAATGTCGTTTGACTACTATAACAATCTGCCTGGTTTGTATGCCACTCACAGGCAAAAGTAATACAATACGCTATTTGTTTTCACTGTGTAAAGGAATCATTTGCATTATTTCTTAAAAATCAGAAATGCACGAATGTTCGGAATTGTCATTTGTGTGTAATATATATATTTACTTTTAATAAGAGAGGCAGGTTTTTAAACTCAATATTTTTTTCAAACTAGGATATTCCATACAACATAAAACAAAACCTTAGTGCATGGTGGCAATCACAAATTATTCTGAGCATTTTATAGTTATTGTATTTAAAGAAAAGAAAATATCCAGTACTGTCATATTCTGTAACCGTAAAACCAAGACCTTACAATACAAACGTAAAAAGTAGTCAAATTTTAAAACGCGTCATCCCCCGCAATTTTTATTTTAGTTAATTTTTTACTGCTCAGTATTTACCGCTCTACATTCTGAGTGGATTTTAGTGTATCAACAGTTACTTTTTCTGCTTGTAATTGTACTGTTCTTTTATGCTGTTTTATGTATCCTTTGATGTTTTTCTTTTATCTAGATTATGGGTGTTTTTTATTTCCTGGTTAAATAAATGTTTTTGATTGATTGATTGATTGATTGATTGATTGATTGATTGATTGATCGATTTAATCGATTGATTGATCGATTGATTTGGGCGGTTCTTTATGACAGACAGCTTCATGGCAGCTTGAAACTCCGGTTGGATGTTTACAACTTTCTCCAGCAGATGGCAATCTAACTGAAAAGATTGCTCTTGAAGCCTGGCCCACCAACAAATGGATGTATTGGGCCACGGACCACCGACGTTGAGCCTTTACATTTACTTGTAAAAAAGGAAGTAGAAGTAAATTATTGTGCCTGCGCAAAAATAAGTAAACAAACAAACAAACAAACAAATAAATGAGAATAAATTCTCTGAAATGTAGGTCTACTTAAGTGCAAACAACAAGTACAACAGTTGTTGTTTTTTACTGTCAGGTACAGAATGTACATCCATTTTGATAACATCACAAAAAAAATGGAGAATAGTTCCACAAACATCGGAGCCCCAAAAATGACATGGGATTGTTTATTTCATTTGTGGCCACAATAAGACTCTTTAAAAAAAAAAAAAATCCTTGAAAAGTTGACTAATTTCCATAATTCCATTAAAAAAAGTCAAACTTTCATAGATTGTAGATTCAGGGCCCACAATTTAAGTGATTTGAAGTATATATTTGTTTAGCCCTGATGAAGACCCTGTGAGTTGAAACGTGTTGGCAACACGCAATTTTTGTTTTAGTTTGTTGGTAATATGTTTCCAATAACATTTCAGCAGCAGAGGGCCTCGACTCTTATTGTGCTTTTTTCATTCTAATTTTTTGCCCACCGAGTCTGAAGAGCACCTGCTGTCCAGCTTATTTTACTGCCACTACGCCCTACATGATTCTTTGATTCAAGGCAGCACTCTCTTCCCCCCCTTTTTTTTCATAATTTGTTTATTATTATTATTATTTTTTTTTTCATAATTTGGGCTTCCAGCTGATAAATACCCACAAAAACAGGATTTAAAAAAAAGTAGAATGCTGTGAACGAATCGCCATTTACACAAAAGGATAAATGAATGGTATTTTTAAAACAATATGTCAATCTTCAATAGTTGGTTGGGAATCCTTTTGCCTTAATCCCTGCCTCAATACGCCGTGGCATTGCCTGGGGGTCCTGGAAGCCCAGATTTTTTTTATGCTTGCAGACAAACGGACAAAACGAGGCTTGTACTAGCACAAAAATCAGGATGCACTTCTTCTTTTTTTTTTTTTTGCTTAACTAAGCGTAGCTGCGCCGTGATGCCTACCTACGAATATAGAACCTAAATAGTATGAATACTGAAATAAGTATGATCTATTAGCTCACCAATGTACTGAATCATTGTGAAATCTGAGCCTGTTTAAATTGAGCACAAAGCTGACATACTGGCAATGGCAAGAAGCCATGACTTATTCTGTTGATTATTGTACCTTCTGCCTGTCACTATACATCGCTAGCATAGTTGGATGAACCATGATATATTTGTAAATAATAATGCAAAGTAATTTACGGAAAAATGAAGTTAAACTGGATAGTTTAATTTCCCACGGCACACTGGTCAAGTCCACAGTGCTGTACAAATGAGCTTTTCCTCTCACTTTTCTGTTCCTACACACATGTAAATAAACATAAGGCTTCCTTCTGCAGCCCCATGTTAGATACTTTTCATATCAACGCATTTCCCAGAATTTCTCTCCAGTCAATTTGATTTATTATTTGTCTAACCATCTATTTATGTGTGTGTGTGTGTGTGACCTCTGCATGGGCAGGTACATTTTCAGCGTCTGCAGGGGTTTCATACTCCAACACTGCCAAGCTTGTTAAGGCATCTTGTTTTACGGAACAAGCTGCGTGTTTGAAGCATTTGAAGTCAATATTTCCTGGTGACATGCAGGCTTTCTACACAGTGGAGTGCTATGTGCTGCACAAGGCCGCCATTGAAGTTCATTATGTGAGGGGTGGGGCTATGGAGCA
Organism: Leptonotus elevatus; assembly: GCF_054856555.1. Classification (NCBI taxonomy): domain Eukaryota; kingdom Metazoa; phylum Chordata; class Actinopteri; order Syngnathiformes; family Syngnathidae; genus Leptonotus; species Leptonotus elevatus. The sequence goes on along the minus strand of NC_141240.1, from coordinate 4,717,383 downwards.
GGCTAACCACTGTGGGCTTCTTTTGCTGCTGGTTGTGGATTCATGTAGCTCTCTGGAGATTAATAAACCTAAATTATGCTTATAGGTGACAAATGTTTAACAGTGTCTGCCACGATGTCTGACGTATTATAGTGCTTGATTACACTCTCAGCAGAAATCTTTAATATGAGGCTGCATTCAAACAGAGCACATTTAGCCACATCTGATCAACATATTGCACACTTCAAAGTCAGGAAAGGGCAGACGCCCTGTTCTTATTTTGTGGCGATCATGGCGCTGTCCGAATAAATTTGAATTAAAATGAAAAATTCAAATTCAAATTCAGAATACAATATTAGGTACAACAGCACATTTTAATGATAGTCAATACAAGAGCTGGAGCTCTGTCCAATTATTAAAAAAAAAGAAAAAAAAAAGAAGAGGATATATTTAGCTTTGCCTAGCAAGAGAAATATTAGCAATATGCTTTGTGAACATCACACCACAGCCAAATTCAAAACTGCTAAATTCACAACTCTGTGTCAGTATAAACAGACCATTGTTATATTTATAAAGAAAAGATGTGGCACCACTGTATCCATTTAGAATTGTGTATATGTACTATGCAATGATCAGAAAATAATGTCCTTGCTAAGAGACACACAATACATGCAAATACCCCTCGTTCTTTATCTGCTAACTTCACAGCTACAGTATACCTTGCATCCCTGTGGTTTAAAATGACCGAATCAAGCAATCCTTAGACACAGAGTGTGGGACTGGTCGTGTCAGTGAAAATAAACGTACTATAATTACATTACCCTTTTATTGAATTTTGTAGCCTTTGTGGAAACAGTGCATTAGTGTTCAGCACAACAGCCTCACAGTTCTGAGGTTTGAGCTTCCAATCAAGGCTCTGGCACCCTTGCGTTGAGTTTGCATGTTCTCCCCATGCTTGTCCCCATGACGCTGTCTGTCACAGTTGCATTTCACTCTTCCCACCCTATTCCATCCTCCCATGTGTGTTTTACCAGCTTCTTCCCACATTCCAAAAGCATGCATATAGTATGTGAATGCGAGTTGTTTGTCTATATGACATGGCGACCAGTCCCCATCTTGCACCTAAATTAAGTGAGGATAGGCTCCAGCTCACCAGTGACGCAAATGAGGATGAGGGCTGTAGAAAATGGATAGATGGACTGCAGATTTTGCGGTCTTTTGTTTGGGAGAAAAAATGACAGAGAAACAAATTATAACAAATCTTTTGAAGAACTTCCATTAAAAAAATTAATAAAAAAACAATCATAAAAAATCTTGAAGATATGTGACCCTTTTGAATCTACCGGTAATTGTTGTTTTTATGTCAAATTGTTGTGCATTTTCTTTCTTTTGGTATTTTCCTAGATTAGCACAGGTAGAAATTGGCGTTTGTGTCCTTGTGCGCCGTTGTGGGAGGGAACACAGCAAACTCCTGGCCAATCAAAGTGGCTCCCCTCATTCCTTTTAATTTCAGTGCAAACAGAACCGCATGGTCTATATGTAGATGCAGGAGATTGGCGCGCGCAAAAAAAAAAAAAAAGGGACCGCAAGAAGATGTCCACTTGCGGATGATGTAAAGACCGCCTTCCATCCCCGATCGGCCTTCCATGTGTATCGTGCAGAGAAAGTCAGTGTGGGGTGCTTATTATGTAAACTTGTGTACCAACATTAGTCTCACTTTTAGGTGGGCAGAAGTGCATAACGCTTTGTTCACAAGAGCATTCAGAAATCCAAAATCTACATTGTACAGTATATCTTTTATGTCATATGTCCCTTTGTTGCCTCCTTTAGACCTGATTGGATCTTTTTATCTTTGCGATGGGCCCAGTCCCCTCACTCATTCATTGACAAACGTGTTGGCCTGAACAGCACATTTCAAGAACAGTTTATACCTGGTTAAAGACTATGTCTATTACTTTAAACACTTTTTAGTTGGACACATGCCCAGAGTTTGAATGAGTTGGCCTAAAAATGGAAGTAGTATTAAAAAGTGTGAAGCCGAAAGTAGGCTGAAAACCAAATTATAGTCTTCGAAAAATAGCATCAACACCCCACCCCCTGCACTAACAGTCCTGTGTGCATAAACAGGACAGTTTCACCACCCGCAGCCCCCCACCCCTCGTCACACTCCACTTTACGCCTCCCTCCTCCCTGCACACAGGCCGGTCAGCGTGCCAGTGCGTAACAACTTGCCTCTCTTGTTTCTCATCTTTTTCGTCAACATGTGAAGCGGGATCTGTGGCAGCCGTTTGCCTGCAACTTTACTTTGGTGATGGTGAAAAAGTAGGTTTAAAAATATATTTTTTGCATATTTGTAAATAGCACGTTCCTCGGTGCATGTGTCCCATGGGCCAATCAGAGCATGGCGTTTGCTGTTTTGTACATGTTTGATTTGAATGACGATATGTCAATGAGCCATTTGTTGATGTTGTGCATGTGACATTTTGCATTGTTTTTGACAAGTTCTCTTGCTACAAATGAGAAATTTGAGATGACCCGCAGACGTCCTTTTGAGTTGATATGGCTAATTGTAGCATAAAGACAGCAGGATGAATTGACCATTTACCCGACATCTGTCTGTACCTTGTCGATAGACAGAGGTGCAAAAGTGGAGCTGGTGTGATGAGGGAGATATGTGAAGACGGGCGAAGTGGCGTCCAGTGCAGCTGTGCCTCTTTAGGATTCCTGTTCTCTACCTCCTCTCACCATTGCCAAACCGCTATCATTAGGTTTGGCAATTTACGAACGCCCATTGTGGTGTGGCCATGGCCCGTTAGTGTTTCCTTTTAAGTGTAGCGAAACTAAGTCCATTCACTTGTAAAAGAGTGCGCCCATTGGCAGATAGTTGGCAGGTTGCACAGAGAGGCCATTCACCTTCGTAGGAAGGAGCTGAGAACTGCCTCGGAAATGCTCACCCCCGCTTGAATATTTTAATGGGGAGACTTTGGATGCCTTCCGAGGTCCCTACATGCTCCTGTCCGCATGACCTGACTTCACTGCTCTTCAACTATAGAGAAGACTTTATTTATTTATTCATTGTCATATGGAAGCTGCCAATGTTAAAATTGGGTTCTTTGTTTTGTTTTTATCTCAAGAAAGAGCACACATTTTGGAATCCCAAGAAGCAGGTGGGTGAGTGCAGAGAGAGGGATTCGCTGTGCCTCTTGATTATGTTTGGATAGAGTCCAAGTACTCTGGTTTAGACAAGGCTCATATATACAAAGTCAGACCCAAGGCACCTCTTTTATTTGGGATGCCATGTGGAACAAATTAAAGCCCTTTTGAATGAGGACATAACGACTTGTGATCAATATCCCTGTTATAAATAATGCCAGTAAAGAGGCCTTGACTGGATTTTAATGAACCTCTCTTCATGTGTGCATTCAGTGTCTCAGCATGTCCGTTTGCTAGGAGCCGAGTGCAAGTAGTTGAATCACAAATAATTCTTGCTGTTTTTGTGAACTTTTACACACCCTGACAGGAAAATAAATAGTCACGTCACAGCATGAAGATGAAAGTCCTGTTGGACTATTTAAGCTGGGTGACCTGCAGACTTTCTTCCATATCCTTCTTTTATCAAATCAATCCATTCAAAAAATAAAGGATACATTTGGAGAGTTCAAGGGTCAGTGAAAGACTTGATTGCTTCAGTGTGTCTGGAGACAAACCCTGAGCAGCACTGCAATATCAAAACACTCAAATGTATTGTTGTTTCTGTTGGGAAAGGTTCTCAGAGATCAGGGATAGGCAACAGTTTGAGTGGCCGCTTGATTGATTAAAAAAAATATATATTTATCATCTTCTTTTTTTTTTTGGGCCGGAGGCAAGGAAAATACGCCCGGAATACTCACAGCTTAGCTGCAGATTTTTTTCCTCAATATTTAAAATAAAATAAAAAACATTTTTGGGGGCAACCTCTCATTTTTGGTGGACAATTTATACTGACGGTTTAAGTTTTTTATTATTATTATTAGATAGTAGATTGTTACATTTAGAAAAATATGTGATCAGCTCTGGCAAAAGGGTCCTCATGTATACAAAAAATCTAAATTTATGATATTGAGATATTAATATATTCAAATTCTACACTTAAGACCTTTTAAAATATAATATAATAATAGGAATAATAGGAAAAACGGGTTTAAAGTTTTGGTCTTTGCATCTATCAAATATCCATAGCAACCAATACCTTAGGAAAAAGACATTGACCCAAAATTTTCAGGAACTGTTATAAAAGATCACTGGAAAGTAAATTCCAATTGCAGGTAAAGCCATCATCCGAGATATGAACCCTTTAAAACTTTTGGAAGTTTGACCTTTCAACAGATGAAATCAGCCTGAACTTTGAAGATCACATTAAGTTTATAATTCATCTTCTGAGGCATCAGCCAAAGTTTGGTTACATTTATTGTTGCTCCTTGTGGTATTTTCTTGCTTAAATAAGATCATATTACCGCAGTGGAAAATTGTATTTATTAATTTTGTGTGAATTAAAAGATTATTTGCAATTTAGTGTAGTCTGTCACCTGCGATTGGCTGGCAACCAGTTCAGGGTGTCGGTGTCGTCCCGCCTATTGCCCGAAGCCAGCTGGGATAGGCTCCAGAGCCCCCCGCAACTCTTGTGAGGACAAGCGGTTGAGAAAATGGATGGATGTCGTCTGTCACCAATACATTTAAGGATGTTATGTCTCAAATGCATTTGGTCACACAAAGAAAATTTAAATGTTATGATGGTTCAACATTAAGTCACTCCATAAGCGCTGTGTGCATTTTGTGGCGGGCAGACTCTTATTTTGTCCACATTTCATGGCATTTTTATCATACATCTGCTTAGGAAGTGTGAGGTCCCAGTAGCACTGATGAACTCCAGTATTTAAGTTATCCATCCCTCTCATAGAACATGTTTAGTGTTGGAGCCTTCCGTACTGTGTAGCTCTGACAGCGCTATAAACTCAGCAGCCGCTGTGTTCTCTCCATGCAAAGTGAAGGCATCTACAGTATGGGATTATTGCAGTGTAGCACACAGTGACAAGGTATGAGCCCACCCAGAGAGAGAGGGGGGGTGGGGGTGGGAGGGAAATAAAGCTGTGAGACTTGAGGAGTTAGTTAAGCTTTAGCAATGAGCTCTTGGGCAAAAATCTCCATCAATGCTCTGCTTTTGACCTTTGTTTCTGTCTATTTTTGTCTGGTAGTCACATGTTTACTCAGTGTTATGGCCGTTTCTTCCCGTCCAAACATATAAGTCACATGAATTAGACACACTGTGCTGCTAATCTCTTCACAGGTTGTTAAGGCTTTAAATTGTTTTTCCAACCCAGGCCACGACACTAAACAGCAAATGGTCCATCAAACTCGTTTATAGAAAGGTTTCACTCCTTTCTTCCCATTTAACCAATTTGAAGTGTTTGATACAGTGAAGACAAATGTTGAACGCCATCTGCTCTGGGATGTTGGTCAATTTCTGATTTGCTTGGATTTTCCCCTGGAATCACAAATTCAAATTGGTTGCAGATTTTTCTGTAACATCTCCATTCATTACTCAATGTGAGGTACAGCGCTGTCATTCAGTGAGAAGAAGTTTGCATGTTTGCTCCTCATAACAAATTGTTGTATAAATGAGAACCCAAAACAACATAGCACTGATAGATTTTAATATCATAGCAGTCCAGTGGAAGTGGATTCTTAATCGGCTGAAATGAGGTCGTGTGAGGTCACTGTATCATGCATATAAAAAAATATGGAGCTTTTTTGCTTACATGGCCGACAGCCACGGCAAGCCAACCGCCATGACAAAGCCTGTCTGTTACTGTAGTTCGAGGTGAGAACATGTTCAATATGGCCAAGCAACTCGCTAAGGGGTGTTGTGTCCTGTAAAAAATGTTATCCGATGTGGCGCTGCCACAGGAGCGAGCAGCGGCGCACGCATTGAGTGGAAGCCACGCGACAGCACTACCTACGCATGTTTTCAGTACACATGTGAAGAACACGTGCTTTTCAATTTTTTGTTTTATAAAACGTTTTGTAACAAGAGAAAGATGTGTATCACAGAGAAGAGGAAGAGAAAGCAACAATCCCTCGCGTTCTGCAGTGGACTTAATGAACAGGCACACGTTAATAATAATGCATCAGATTTATTTTGCGCTTTTTCTAGACACTCAAAGACGCTTTACAATGGAATGGATACATTATTCATGAACTCACACATTCACACTTTGGTGGCGGTAAGCTACTTAAGTAGCCACAGCTGCCCCGGGGCAGGCTGACGGAAGCGAGGCTGCCAGTGTGCGCCTACGACCCCTCCGACTACCACCAAACATTCGCACCTTCCATACACCAGTGTGAGTAGCACTGTGTGTGAAGTGCCTTGCACAACGACACAACGACATATGACTTGGGGAGAGTGGGGATCAAACAGCCGACCTTCTGGTTACTGAATCTCTCTGAACTCTACACCCTGAGCCACAGTTTGATACTAAGATTAGCAGTATCGCACACCACTACTGAAAACTCAGCACAGACTGGAATTGTCATAACCAATTAGCTATGTTTACAGACGTAAGGAACATTTTATATGGCCATGAATGCTCTCGGCATAGTAGCGTTCACGTTTTGGCTAGCATGCTGTAGCTACAATAGGCTATCATCACCCTAATGTGTTAATCTGCTAATTGGAAGATGTTTGAGTCATAAATAGCCAAATAAGAAGGCTATTGTAAAAAATTGGGCAAAATCCTACATTGAGCATCTTTAAGTGAGTGAGACACAGCCATTCACTGCAAAGCAATAGACATACAGTACCATGCACATATATTGTATTTTAGAACAGAATTTAAGCATATTATAATTTCATATGTATATGTGGGTGAAATAGCAAAGCTTGTTGTAAAAATGTATATAGCTCCCTTAGTTGCACTTAATAGCCACAGACACAAGTAGTTTTCTTTTGTCTGCTGAATTTATTGCTTCTTGCCAACAATAAACAAATGGAGCAAAACACACATACAAACAAAATAATTACCATAAAGAAAATAAAGATAACTTAGATTTAACTTACACAAAAGTATTGACAGACACAAAATAAACTAACCTCGTTGGCTGTGTGCAATGTCCAAAAAGGGAACTAGGCTTGTTTTCTTACTCGCTGACATCCACACATCCACCCCGCTAAAGCGCCCTCTCTGGTGTGGGTGGTAACAAACACCCAAAAGCAAAGAAAATAAAATCCATAAAAATGACAATGTGGCAGTTACAATGTATTAGAGCAGTGTGCACTTTACCGGTCCATTCAAGGGAATGGGAGCAAGCCCTGCCTTTCAATTTAGCCACACTTTCCTCTTTTTTATTACCCACATCTTCTTTCTGTAGGAACCCTGACTGACACGCTACCTTTTTGTGGATTAAGAAAAGTGATACAATACAATATAGGGCTATTGTATGGAGAGCCTCAAAACATGACACAGGTTTACACAGTTCACATCGGAAGGCAATCATATATTAAACTGTCCAATTTTTCAGGGTTGAATGGCAAACTTTTATTTTTTGCAATCCCAGTCCTGTGTGGTGGGCCTTTGCGCTAAAGCTACATGCGTCAAGCTACATAGGCATGAACACATTGGTACAGAAAAACACACAAATAGTAAGTTAATCAGTAGGTTCCAATGAAAAAAATACACTGTCCACATCCTTTTGGATGGATATTTGGCTTTTTATTTTTTTAAATGCTTAGTTTTCACTTAGTAATATCGTTTTTGAATCATTATCGAGAAGTGTGTGTTAGTGTTGGGGAGAAAGGGGGACTCTGCAGGGGAACTGGATGATAAAGTCCATCTGCACGACACTATGGTAGTTCAGAGAAGCAGGCACGGTGATAGAATCCTCATACGCTGTAGGACTGAAATATATAATTTATTGCTTGATTTTGTTTAAATTGAAATGATTAATTCTATGGTTTAATTGAAGAATTTTAAAGTGGCCCTGGCACCCTTTCATTTTTCTATATGCGACCCTCAAGTGAAAAAGTTTGGACACCCCTGCAGTTGGTCCTCTGATGCGATGGCACTGGCACTGAGCCCAGGCTGGTCACTGAATGGGTCCGTTAAGTCACAAAGGGTGCTGTCGGTGGCACCTTACGTTTTATAGCCAATGCTATAAATCATTGCTTTGGGCTTTTGAGTTGAAATAGCCATGGAAAAGTCCTGCTGACAATGAAAGAGGGGCTGGATACCAAGCAGACAGTCCACGGGGAAATTAAATTTGTAAGATGCACCGTCAGGTCGTGAAAACTCCTCTTTAAGAGATGTGGACGTTCAACATGACTGATACAATGCTGTTGTTAAGATTGACATGCATCTCTTTGGCTTTTGTAGGTGGTTCCACAGCACCCAATAGAGGATCGTATGCAGTTGTAACTATGGTCACATTAAGGTTGGGGGCATGGACCCTCTCTCTCTGCGGCGGCCTTGTGCTGGTTATGTGTGTACTTGTGTGTCTGTCCCAGCCGCCCCCTATCAAACCTGAAGACTGCGATCGAAAGGAGCATCCCGTCGTGTCCAATCAAGGTGAGGACATCATGAGTAAAATTAGCAAAAGTGGTGTTTTTAGCTCAGTTGATGACAGTTTGCTAGAAATCCAGCGATCCACATGTCTATTTAAGTCCAAATGAAACTCAACTCTTGTCTTGACCTGAGTTACTGCTTGACTGAATTAACTAAATATGCTATAGAAAATATTTTAAAAAATTCTACTGCAAAGAGGACAGGTATCCTGCTACTTTTAATCTTACTGTATATGTAAATAAAGCAATATGGCTTTTCCATGTTTTTCCATGTTTTCACAGGCTTGAAGACATGGGTGTCGGAGTTCTCACACCCAGGAGTAAAGGACTTCTCTCAGTTGGCCTTGGACCTGAGCAGAAAGCAGCTTGTTGTGGGAACGAGGTGCGAGTAATTACACGCCAAGCAGAAAAGAAACGACTGAGAAATAATGACCTGCTTTGTGATGTCTTTTACAGAAACTTCCTTTTCAGCCTTAGTTTAGGCAATGTCTCCCTCATACAGGTAAAAGTTTTGTACTTTCACTGTGCTACCGTTTGTGTTGTCAGGTTTTAAAGAGACAGTGTTTTGGATTTAGTGCCATCTAGTGGGGAACTGATAATTTATTCATAAAAAAAACACATTAATTTGAATAATGTGCACACACAAAAATTCTATCACAACAACGTAATTGTGCCACGCCTCACAGAAGGCTGACATGTTCCATCGGCATCTTTCTGGTACGGATACATGAAGTAAAAGAAATTTGCGAACGTAGTTAGCCTCTGGTGGTGCTTGCAGCTAGTGTCAGACCCAATGGGCCGGCCACCGCTTACCTTCCACAATAGGGGCCTGCAGGTGGTCGTCGCTGAGTCCCGTGATTCGGACTCCAGCCGCTTGTCTCACTCTGCTTTACTCTCGCTAGTTTTTGCGAGCTTCTCCCACTAGCTCTTGTTAGCTGCTCAAGCTAGTTCTTGCTAGGTGCTCGTTTGCTGCTCCAGCGAGTTCTTGCTAACCTCTCTTGCTCGCCACTCCTGCTAGCTCCTGCTCGACGGGCTTCTCGCTCACTCCAAATAATGATTGATCGTAATTGTTTGCAAAGTGTAGTCTCTCTACATGCTTTAAAACCATTGCGCTCTATTAGTTCACCACTAGATGGTACTAAATCCTACACATGCCTCCTTTTAAATGTTCCTAAACCCTAAACCAGTGTTTTGTTATGTTTTGGCTTAGGCAACAGAATGGACACCTGATGAAGACACAATACGCTCTTGCAAGAGCAAGGGGAAGACAGAGGTAGAATTCAAAGTGTCATTTTAAAATGTAGTTGACGACAGTGGCTAATGTCATGCTTGTATGCAGGAGGAGTGTCACAACTACATACGGGTTTTATTGCTCAGTGGGAGGACGCTTGTCACATGTGGGACCAATGCTTTCACTCCTGTCTGTATGACCAGGCAGGTTGGTGCTAGCTTGATGTTTCACCAACCAATGCAAGTCATCATCCTCCAGACTCCAAAAACAGCCTTCATACACACTGAGTAATGCTTTCCTATTTGCTGTCAGATTGAAAACATCAGTCAAGTTTTAGACACAGTGAACGGTGTGGCGCGATGTCCCTATGACCCCCGTCACAACTCCACTGCCATGCTTTCCGAGAAGGGCGAGCTGTACGCAGCCACGGTGATCGACTTCTCTGGACGTGATCCTGTCATCTACAGGAGCCTGGGCAACATGCACCCATTGCGCACGGCCCAGTACAACTCTAAATGGCTCAATGGTAAACAAATACGCATAACAGTCATCAGTCTTCACTTCATCTAATTTTTTATGTTTTTTTTCTCTCCTTCACTCCCTTTAGAGCCTCAATTTGTGTCTGCTTATGATATTGGCCAATTTGCCTACTTCTTCCTGAGGGAAACTGCTGTTGAAAACGACTGTGGAAAGATGGCGTTCTCTCGCGTGGCCCGAGTGTGTAAAAACGACATGGGCGGTCGTTTCCTTTTGGAGGACACCTGGACTACCTTTATGAAGGCTCGACTAAACTGCTCACGCTCAGGAGAAATCCCCTTTAATTACAACGAACTACAGAGCACCTTCTACTTACCAGAGCAAGACTTCATCTATGGCATTTTCACTACTAATGTGTGAGTGACCTTTAATAATGCTGTGATTAAAAGTTACTCTTCATGCTTGCTGCTTTGCAAACACATTTGCAGAAGTGTTATTTTTCTGTAATAGCCCATAATCTAATTGTAATTAACCACTCACAGAAACAGCATGTCAGCAACTGCTGTTTGTGCCTTCAACCTGACCGCCATCACGCAAGCTTTCAATGGACCTTTCCGCTACCAGGAAAACCCCCGCACTTCCTGGCTCTCCGCTCCAAATCCCATAGCCAACTTTCAGGTAACTCCATGTGGGTGTTCATGAGATGCCAAATCCAGGTCCAGAAAGTAAAAACCCTGCCACAGTTTGACTTTAGCTAGCTCCCTAGCAGGTAAACAAGCACCCGGGTAGCTAGCTAGGGAACTAGCTAGCTAGCACCTGGGGCTAAAGCCAACTGTGGCAGTTTGGCTTTAGCTCCTAGTGCAGGGTTAGGCAAATTCGGTCCTAGAGAGCCGCAGTCCTGCATGTTTTCGGTGTGCCCTGCCTCCAAACCCAGGTGTTTCAAAATCATCAGCTCATCTTTACGTTCTGCAGGAGCCTCTCAGCTGTGTTCGAGGAGGGAGACATCAAAAACATGCAGGACTGCGGCTCTCTAGGGGCGAACTTGTCTATCCCTGCCCTAGTACTAGCTAGCCAACTCCCTAGCAGGTAAACAAGTACCCGGGGAACTAGCTAGGCAGTTAGCTAGTGTTAGAGTAAATATAATAGTATCGTACTCTTTGCGTGTTCAATTAACTGAATGGTGAGATTCTGGTGAAGAAGTCCCTTTGCAAAGGTATCATTATAACAGAAGCTTCTGATGACAAAAACTGACGACACTGAAGCCGTGTTCCATCAGATTGTGTGTCGTCTACTCCGGCACATCATTATTTATTGAAAAGTGGGTGAATACGAAAAGTCTCCTCCCATCAGCCCACAGTACATTTGTTTACAACTCAGTAAATACCAGAAAAATCCCTCTCTACTCCCTCTCCGAGTTCCCATAGGTATAAATCAGATTAGAGAAAAACAATCATACATCAGCCTGTCTCTTCCGACAGAGACAGGTACCAGACAACATACACTCCCTTCTAAATAGCAGATGGAAGGAACCCGTTGCCCTTCTTCTGAGAGTGAGACAGATAATACAATTCTATTCATTGAGCCATACTGCTATAACTAAATCCAAAACGGCTAAAATATAAATTGAAACTGAAAAACAATGTTAATAACTTAACACTAGCTAGCACCTGGTGCTAAAGCCAAACTGTGGCAGGGTTTTTACTTTCTGGACCTGGATTTGCCACCTCTGCCCGGGTCAGTCGGACAAGCTTTTCTGATGGCAGCATAAAGGATGTTTTTGCCCGCTGTGTCATCAGTGTGGCACGCTGGATGATGGTGGCACTGGTGGGAACATGACTGAACGCAACCTCCAGGATGCTCAGCGGCTCTTTCTGATGCACGATGTGGTGCAGCCGGTGACAGTCAACCCTCTGCTGACCCAGGACAACATTCGCTTCTCTAAGCTGGTAGTGGACATTGTGCAGGGCCGTGACGCTATTTACCACGTCATGTACATTGGCACCGGTAAATGTGGCGTGACACTGATTGAAATTAAAATCCATATGAAAGCCTTGACTGTTTCTTCTCGGTCAATCAGAATATGGCACCATCTTGAAGACTCTCGCCACAACAAATACAATTCTTCGTGGCTGCTACCTGGAGGAGCTCAGGATCCTTCCTGATGGGCAAACCGGGTCAATCAAGAGTCTGCAGATTCTGCAAAGTGACAGATCTCTGTTTGTGGGACTTGATGACAGACTGCTGAAAATCCAGTTAGAAAGATGCTCTGACCATCCAACTGAGCGGTATGGAAATTAAATAATCCTGCATTTGTCAAATTAATGAATGAATAGTTTATTCCGGGTTCCAAAGGTAACCCAGAAAAGAAAATACAAACATCCTTTCAAACAAATCAATTAACCAAAAAAGGAATAGGCTGAAGCACCAGGCCTATCCTATAAAGTCTGCTTCAAACTATACAGTCCCATCAATCACATAGAATTACAACAAACTAAATAAATAAATACTGCATTCTAGGGGGGGTGAATTGCCTAGTACCTGACGATTCAATCCGCCTATTATTATTATATTATTGAGATTTTTTTAAAACTCTACTACTAAACTCTAATACTAATCAGTAAACTTGTACATGTACACTGTAAGATTTGTATGAAAATGTATTTATGTATCTGAAACTTCAGGCTTATACCTGTGAGCCACTGTGTTTAACAAACAATATGTTGCAATCTGTTTCATGTTTGAACAGCATTGAAATAAAATATTAAGGCTTAATGTTACATTAAAATAACATTATTCCATGCTTAACATGTGAACCCTAACCCTAAGTAAGACGTTTTGTTGAATACTTCCATTAAAACTTGATGTTTAAACATCGATTCGGCCGCATATCGAATTATATAATATATAATTATAATAAATATTTTACATTTTATCAATGGCACTAAAAGCATGAATTATTTTACATTTCTTGAACCTCAACAAAGAAGTGCACAGCTTCAACTGAAAACACATTTGTATTTGATGTTGGCCCTCACTTTACATGTTTAAAACATATGGTAAATAAACCACTTAGATAATAGTTTCATTCCCTTGATTTGAATAAATTATGAATACAAACAGTTAGCATATTGTTTACTGCATAAAAAGCATTTACAGTGTTTTAAAATATAGTGTACACAATATCCCTACATTTTCAAATGCCAGATCCTATAAATAATGATCATTTGATTCTCTGTAGCCAACCTTATTCATTATACTAATCACTTTTTATCTGTAATTTAATAATTGTGTCAATATTTGTTTTATGTAAATTTCTCTAAACATCAGCACAATATGACATGTGAGGTAACACAAGAGAAGAGGGCAATATGAAGACCTTTCGTATTTAGCAAATCCATTACTTTATAAAGAACAGCCACTGAGTTACTAATAACTTCACTGATTCAGGTGAATGAGCTGTCTTCACATCGGTGTGTTGGCCAAACACCACTTGAGGCCAACTCAGAGCAAGGTTCCAAATGATACACTAGACAAGAGTTCACCTTTGTTTGCTTTACTCCCAGTTTCTTCATTCAATTCACTTCCATCTTCATACATTGATACAGGATTTCTTCCTTCTTCATACAACATTCGTTCAGTATTTGTGGGCTATTGTTTTAAGGTGTGACTGTAGGTGTATATGTGTGCACTGGCGTAGACATTATTCATTAAGAATGAGTCTGTGTTCATGGCAGTCAGCAGGTCCAGGTGGACTGCGGGGTGGTAAGGCATTTGAAGGCATCTTTTTCCTCGACGGCGGCCCACCTTTTCTTCAAAGGGTCCAAAGCAATCCATCCTTGTCGAATTGAAAGCAGGCTTGAATAAACGAAGACAAGCTGTAGGTAGGTCTGCCATTCATCGGACAACTGGTCTAGCTCTCAATCTTTGGCAATCAAAGCAACTATACTGGTGGGGCCGGACAGCTTCACGTCCACGAAGAACCCAGAAAAAGCGTTGCAGCTCAGCAAACACCAGTTCAAGGCCCGGGTGGTGCAGTCGGTTGTCAAACTCCTGGATCAGGAGCTTAGTCACTCTATGGTGCTGGTCAAGAACAACTGGGTGAAGGGTTCCAGGTTCCAAATCCTCTGCTCGACAGAGTCTTCCTCCACTCGGATAAGATCTCCACCGTCATCGAGCTCAGGCGATAAAGTGATAAGTCAACTGTTTCTTGGGACCGCCTTGCCCTTTTTCAGTAAGCTGTACTCATCTGAGCTTTTGGGAGAATCACCTTCTCAGCCTGGCGGTACTCTTCTGCAGAAGGGGGACCATCTGAACCGGCCGCCCTGTGTAGCTCCCGTTTTGTTCCCTCCAGCAGATCCTTCTAGGAGCTGAACTGCTCTAAATCTAAGGTATGCTGACATGAGTTCACTGTGGTGACTCCACCCAAGACTGACTTGCGCAGCTCTGAGGTGTCTGGCACTTGATCAAGGAAAGGATCTTCTGGCCATGTATCTTGTGCAGAGTCATAGCCAGCTGTCGTTCCACACTGTGCAAGGTGGGCATAATAGATTCTTTGGTAGAGTGAAGAAGTGGCATGTTTTCCCGCCGGAGCAGCGGGTTGGCATATCTGAGTACGCCATCAACATTTACTCAGGTAGTCTTGTTCTCAAGAATAGTAATTGCCTTGTGGTCTTGCTTGGAGCAAGTAACCAGTTTCTCACTTCTGAAGGGAATCGTATCGACCTGCTATAGTTTCTCAGCGTCCCCCATCGACTCGTTCACCGAGGCGACTACTGTCGTCAATAAACACAGCTGTGGTTGAGCAAGGTTGCGGATTACACTTGCTGGGCCCTGTAGCGCCCAGCCCAGTCTAGTGCAGATAGCTGCAGGTCCTCCTGGAGGTCCCTTCCTGACTGGCTCAATGGGGGTGATGAGGTGAGGATGATCACTCCCAAAGAGAAGTAGAGGTTTCAAGGTTTGTAAGGGAAGGCTAATTAGGTGCTTATACTTCTTCTTGAGCTGCTGCATAGGGTAGTTGTGGCTAGCTAGTCTAATATGTGCAGAGGTGAAGGCAGCCGTAATCTTGAACCTCGTCTTTGGTTTTGCAGGGGAGGAAATGGAGAACGACACTGATGCACCCCTTAGCACCTGGACCTCTTGTCTGATAGTACATAGAGGTATGTCTTCTGGGGTCCCTTGCACTCCCAACCTCTCCGCGGCATCTGGCAGCAACATGGTTCTCTCAGAACCGTCATCCAATATAGCATAGGTGCACACAATATAGCATAGGTGCACACAATATAGCATAGGTGCACAGTGTACGATCAGCATAATGAAGGTAGACTTTGACGACTTTCAGGAGCTGCCTTCTGTGGGTCGATCTAGGTACAGCACCTTAGTTGTAGCCCTTGTAGTGTGACTCTCTCCCTCTGTGGGTGTGGCTGGTACCTTAGCTGACCTCATGTTGACTTTGTGCAGGACCTGAAGGTATCTACCTTGGCAGAGGTTACAGGTCTTCTTCAAGTTGCATTGAGCTGCCTGATGAGACCGTGCGCAATGCCAACATCTCCTGTTGTTCTTAATCCATTCTGTCAACTGATCTTTGGTTAGCTTGGAAACGGCTGTGCACTGGCTAAGATCGTGATTTGCATTGTTGCAGAATGGACAGAATGGCTTGGTTCCTTTCACCTTGGCGTTGGCTGGTGCTTGCATTTCTGACTTACCATAGAGGACGGTAATGGGGCGACTGCTCTGTCAACCATCTTGCTTGTTAGCTTCTCTCAATGCCAACTGGGCTTCAGTGTCCTGACACCATGCCACGTATATCAGCCACTCGGGTAAGGTGTGTATTTAGATGCCACGGTGAAACATGCAGCATTGAAATTCAGCTCTTTGCTCTGATTGTGACTTGCTTAACAGACGGGCAACGTGGGAGCCACACTGTAACTCTGCCTCTTCTTCAGGGCCCAGTGTCTCAACATTCCCATCAATGACTGTACTAGGAGTGCAAACTTCTCAAATGCAGCAATGTCTCCTCTCCTGACATCAGGGCAAACTCCATTGGATTACGGCGGGTGAAGTTGCTTATGGTCAGATGTGGTTTATAGTAATTAGAGGCTGCCATGCTGCCTGTGATCAGTCTAGAAGGTGGCGGCTGGGGGCCATCCCCTGGCTCACTCTTGTGACTGGAAATTGCATGATATTTGGACTCAGGCGGGGGCGTAGTAAGTGGCGAGGACAAGATTCTGATTCTGTTTGAACGGCCACACACACGAGCGCAAGGGTAAGCCATGTCACGTGAACTCACTTTTCAATGAAAAGAAGATACAAATCATGCAAATTAGTAATCGTCTCAGTTGCATAAATAACAGTTAAAATAAACAATAACAATAAACAATAAAAGTTGAACATATTAGACTTAAGAAATAAACAACTTTGTAGACTTTTCTACACACTGATTTAGCTAATTTAGATGAACTGTGTTCTATCTGTGGCTTCCAACACACTTTATGATCAATAATCACTTCCCAAAACTTTGTTTCAGTAAAATATCGTTCCATTTTTTTTTTTATTGAGTTTTATATCACAGTTGCACTGGACACCATCAAACACCATAAATTTAAAGTTTAACAGTTTTTTCCCCCGTTAAATAATAACTTATTACAATCAAACTTTTTTTTTTATACGATCAATTATTTTTCTACAGTTTTTATTAGTTGTTTCATACTGTCCCCTGAGCAAAATAAATTTGTATCATCAGCAAATATTACAAATTTTAATATATTTGAAACAGTGCAAATATCATTAAAATAACTTCAAAATAATAACTTAGGTCCCAAAAGAGAATCTTGTAGAATAACACAGGTTACTCCTCTCAAGTGGAATTTGGCATATAACAGCCCTCATGCAATATTGTTCAGTCATTTCAGCAGGAGTAATGAGTGATCAATGGTATCAAATGCTTTACTTATGTCAATAAATACACCCGCAGCATGTTTATTTGTTTGTTTTTATCTATTGATGTGGCTATATTTTCTACAAATTCCATCACTGCCAAAGCTGTTGATACTAGAGGTCATTTAATAAATAAATAAATTCAAAACAAATTCTTTCTACAAACAGTTTTTTAAGTATTGTAGAAAATTGGGGTAACAAAGAAATAGGTCTATAATTTGACACAATATGCTTTTCACCATTTTTATAAATTTGTATCACTTTTGCTATTTTCATTTTATCAGGAAAAATACCTGTTAAAAAGCATGTGCTGCAAACATAAGCACATGGTTCAATAACACAATTAATTACTTCCTTGTATGTACATATCAATATTATTAAAATCTGTTGTTTTTTAAAAATAGATTAAGATTCACTGATTGTCACACCCACCTAAGTGGGGTAAAATTAATTCTCCGCATTTGACCCATCCCCTGAGGGAGCGGTGAGCAGCAGCAGCGGCCGCGCTCAGGAATCATTTCCAATTTCCAATCCAATTCCAACCCTTAATGCTGAGTGTCAAGCAGGGAGGCAAATGGGTCCCATTTTTAGAGTCTTTGGTATGACCTAGCCAGGGATCGAACCCATGACCTCCCAGTCTCAGGGCAGACACTCTACCACTAGCACACTGAGCTGGTATTTTTTATTTTTTTTTGCTCTTAAACTTTCAAACAGCTTCAACACACCCCTCAGAAGGAATTGCAATTATTCAAAGCACAATCAAACTTTATAACTCTTTATAATATAATCAATCTCTTGGCTGGTCCATCCCTCTAGCCGAATTTGGGCCTATATTAACCACACACAAAAAACATTTAATTTGTTCACAATCTTCTCTATATTATCAATAACGGATTTGTCATGTTTAACAATATATGTTGGAAAATCTTGATTATGACTATTTTTAATCAATTCATTTAGAACACAAGTAGGCTCATAATAGTCCTTCTTTTGCCATCTCAAAATAGATATTAATTTGTTTTTATATTTCTTATACTTATCTTCTTTTTCCTATGTTCGATATTTCATAAATTCCCAATATAGCTTATTTTTCTTTATACTGTACAAACTTTTTCCAAACCATTTGTTAACCATGGTTTCCCTCTCTTCACGGACTTTTTTTTCCTCCAAATTCCTTGATTGGACAGAGTCTGTTATACATGATAACAAATGTTTCTAAAAATTGATTTTTTTACCAACATATTGATCAACCACCTGTTCTAATTAGACACTGCATAGAAGCACGGGACCCGTATTGTGGCTGGGATCACAAACAGGAGCGTTGTACAACCATTAAAGGGATTACCGACATGAACCAGTGGACTCAGAACATCACCCAGTGCCCAGTAAGTCATATATTGTACTCCATAACTTCGTCTTTCTTTCTTCCTCCCACACACGCACACATTTGTTCTTCCTCAAGGTGCGGAATCTAAAGCAGGATGGCGGGTTTGGCCCATGGGCACCGTGGCAACCTTGTAACCACAATGATGGCGAGGGTTCCATCAGCAGTTGCATTTGCCGGTCCCGCTTGTGTGACGGACCTGTGGCCCGATGTGGTGGGGTCAACTGTAAAGGCCCAAACATTCAGGTGGCCAACTGCTCCAGGTAAGCTCAATGTGCTGTGGCAACTGATGGTATTAGAGTGGGACAAATGGCCCTTTATAATTTATTCATAGTATGATTGTGGCATTGGACAGCAAATGTTTAGGAGCCAGCTTTCCACCTGAAGTCTGAAGGGGTGAGGGCATGGTGGCTCTAGACTCTGAGGGGGTGTGTAGATTTTTCCATTAATGAGTTGGGTCAAGTCAATTTTATTTATATTGAGCCAAAAGACAACTGTCATTTCAAGGCACTTTACATACTGAGCAGGTCAAGAACCACACTCTTACACTTATTTTGTGCACAAACGAGAATCTTGGCGAACGACAAGAGCGGCTCGCGGGAGTGAGTTGGAGCCATTGGCTGGAGTGGCTAACAAGAGCAGCTAACGGGAGGAGCTAGTAAAAAAAAAAAAAGCTAGTAAAAGTTTGCGAGAGCAAAGCATAAAATGATAAGCGACAGTCCCGAATCACGGGAGTTAGTGATGACCACGTGCAGGCCCCAGCTGTAGAAGGTAAGCTGCGGTCGACCCATTGGATCCGACACTCGATGCAAGCCCCACCCAGGCTAACTACATTTGCGAAGTTGTCCTTTGGGTAGCAGGAAGGTGGCGGCGAAACATGGCAGCTCTCGTAAAGTGAGAATACAGCCATGTATTATAATTAGTGATTACTAGACCTACAAATTATATTTAAAAAAAACATGTTTATGCGATACAACATATTTTTTCTGCATACTATTGACATAAACAGTCGTGTGTTTTTTTTAATGAATGAATTATTAGTTCACTACTAGATGGTGCGAGGGATCAATTAATGTCCCTTAAAAGAAAATCTAAATGAGTATGCACTACATAGCAACAGAGGCAAGGAAAAACTCCCTCAAACAAAAGAGATGAGTTGAGATGGAGAGACATATTAGAGGGCCATAGGAAACAGGAAAAAAGGGTTGAGCAACTGGGGAAGGGATGAGAGAACAATGGGCACAACAACTGCTGTATCAACAACATCAAATCATTCAAATATTCCAATAGATTTAGGTTTATCTGAAACGGAAACTGCTGTCTATTTTACATTTTGATTAACCACACTAGAAGTAATTGTGTATTTTAAAAATATATCTATAGCAAGACCACTTGTTAGTAATTATGACATTTATTTATTAGTTAATAAGCTGTAAATTAAATCTTGCCCAGGGTGGTGCCCCCGGTTAGTAAACTCATAGCTTTTTGGAGCGTCCTTTTTCACAATTCAAAACAAAAATTTCTATTCCGTCGTGAGAAGACTTTGTTGATCGCACGGATGTGTAATTGTATTTATGACTTGTGTGATATTGTTAAACAAACAAACAAACAAACAAACAAACAAACAGGAATAGTCCAATGATGACAGCAACAACAATAATGGTTCATTCCAGATGTATAGAGGAGTATCCATCCACGTCTCGGTCAAATCCAGGTCCGGAAACCAAACACCCTGCCACAGTTTGGCTAATTTTTATTTATTGTCCAAAAAATGCCCAGAAATAATTAGTGTTGAGAATTATATAAGCAGCTGGATCGACATAGCAATTTGACACTATGTCAGCCAGGCTACAGTGCTGAAGAGAAATGTGGTTGTTATTTTCAAATTAAAGATGAGTAATAAGCAACCCTGGCATTAAATAGGGCCTTTTGTAGATTTTAAGTCTTTCCAGGCAAAAAGATTTTCTAGCAAACAGGTAGAACACCGTTTTCTTTGTAATACACTATATACCCCTTTTTGCTTCACTGTTCATAATGATGGCTTTATTTGGGAGTGATCCGAAGTTTAAAAAGCCACATTAATTTTCAAACATTGCTGCACTGATGAAGTGACAGTTTGTATTGTTATTAGTTTTCTATGAAAGTGAGTAGATTTAGTAAATTGAGTTGATTTTGGGGTTGCGTGGGGCTCACGGGCAGACATTTTAGACAGTTTAGAGTGGGCAACTGTTTGGGGAGCAGTATGAAGTCTGTAGAATTTTCATCACAATTTGGTGTCCCCGACTTTAATTCTAAAAATAAGCAACAACATTTTTTACTAATTTCATTTTCTGTCATAATCCACTCTATTTTTAAATGTCAAGAAATTCGATGTACTTGTTATTGGTCGTTGTGGTCAGCCTGCACCACTTCAATTGCTGTCAGTCATGTTTTGGTATTTTAATTTAGTTGAGCTGCTTCAAAATACTTGACTCAAACATAAAGGAACTCAAAAAGGGTGCATTCAAAGCAAGAGCATGCTTAAAACGGTTATCAAACGCAAATATTGAAATAAAATGGTAAAATACTCATGCCATTAAACAGAATACCCGAAAGCAGAAACTGCATCCTTAAACAGAAGACAACAACACCAACATTTTAATACTATGTTAATGAATGACACAAGAAGACACATCTAAAAGTATGTCATTGATTTTCCATCTCCTGTTCAGGAACGGTGGCTGGACTCCCTGGTCTTCATGGGGCCCCTGCAGCAGCAGCTGCGGTGTGGGTTTTGAAGTGAGGCAACGGTCCTGCAACAACCCCTCACCTCGTTACGAAGGTCGAATCTGTGTTGGCCAAGGTCGAGAGGAGAGGTGAGAAGGAATGAGAGGAAAGGGGGAAAAAAACATTAATTTGCACATTTCACAGGGTGAGCATTAAACACGGACAAATATTTAGCAAGAAATGTGTATTTTCAGGCTGTGCAATGAAAAAAATGCATGCCCATTACCAGTTCTGTGGACTGCGTGGGGGTCTTGGGCTCAATGCAGTGCTGAATGCGGAGGAGGAGTACACGCCAGGACCAGAACCTGTGAGAATGGAAACAGCTGTCCTGGATGTGCTTTGGTACTGTGCTGCTTGTGTACTTGATTCTCAGTCTTAACGGACCATAACAGTGAAGCTATGGATTGTGCTGTTCAGGAGTATAAGACCTGCAACCTGGAGGCTTGTCCTGAGGTGCGTCGCAACACCCCATGGACTTCCTGGATGCCAGTCAACATCAGTCAAGATAGATCACGCCAAGAGCAGAGATACAGATACACGTGCCGGGCATTGCTTAGGGACGTCCAGCAACTTCAATTAGGAAAGAAGAAACTCGAGACCAGGTTTTGTCCAAATGACGGTTCTGGAACCTGCCAGACTGACTGTGAGGATTTGAGACCATGAGGATTTTTTTTTAATGTGGATTGAGAGGTATAAGCCTGGTTTTATGAAATTGGTTTCTGCATCTTATTTCCAGCTCTGTTTGATGACTTGGTAAAGTCAGGTGGCCGGGCTTTGTCACAGCCCAAAGATACACACTGGGAACCTTGGGAAACATGGTCCACCTGTTCCCAGGAATGTTCCAGAGGCTTTCGAACCCGGAGACGTGTTTGCTCAACAGCAGAGGGAAGGACCAATCCAAGTGCATGTGTAGGATCCCCGGTGGAATATCAAGATTGCAACATGCGACTGTGCTCAGGTAGAATGCTGATTACTAGAGCTGGGTTTAAAATATCGATATATCAATATCGAATCAATATTGCTTTTCATAGACCAATATTGATTCATAAAACCATGTATCGATACTTCTAATACGGCTTTTTACAGTAAATGAATGTGCCCGAGGCGAGCACGTACTCGTTCAAAACCCTGTGTGAGCGTTGTTCAAATGTGCCCTTCTGTTATTCAGAGTACCCCAAAAGGAGCCCAGTGCTTTACAAAGAAAGGAAACAGCTCAAGCATGAGCTGCTCCGAGCTGCTGATTGCAATATGACTTTAAAAATGGGCTGCGTTTTAATGCAAGCGGATTGCATCGCGAGTCTCCCTCTTGAAAAATATACACATGCAAACACACACTGTTTAGACAGATGCACTATGGAAAAGCTTTTCTTTTTGCAGTAGTTTTAAATGGCTTACCGTAACTAAAATTCTGCGTCACATTGGAGCCAAAAGTAGATTCCTGATTGTTTACTGTGCATCTTGCTGTTCTAAATAGTGAATAAGTCATATTATACTATGACTTACACAAGACTATGGACTTCTTCTTCTATTTCTATTTGATGGTTGTCAAATACTTTTGGTTCATTAGCGCCCCCCTTCTTTAGCATAGCTATGGCTATGAAGAAGGCCACTGGCGGTAATGCATGACTTGACTTGACGCGGTAGGCAGGTGCTTTTGGTGCATTACCGCCACCTTATTAAATTGAGTGCATGCAATGTGACAGTAATTAAACTGTACACTAAATGAAAGGAAAAGTGAATGATACCCCAAAAGCAGTAAGGTAAGAAATTAGACATAAAAACACAAAACATGGATGCATAATTATGCACTATGACTGTGTCTCTTATGTAAATTAGTTTTTATGTATTTATTTATTAACCACTGGAACCACCTTAGCATAAAAAACATTACAGAAATGTGAATGTCGTGATTTGGGTTAGGGTTAGTGTTAGTGTTTTTGCCACTTTATTTACATAGCACTGTAGTTGTAATTTATTTCAATTATTATTTATTGTTTTGATCAGGTCATGTTCAATGATTAATGTAACTGCATTGGATTCAATTATAAATGTAAATATTCATATTTTTAACGCACCAAGTAAGAGAAAGAAGTTTCTACTATTTGCAAATCTTCTAAACAAAAGTAAAATTGGTACTGCATGAAATCCTTAACTGAATTGAAAATCAATGTGAATCGTGAATCGAATCGAATCGGGCCCTTCTGAATCGAATCAAATCGATTTTGGAAATCGGAATCGATACCCAGCCCTACTTACGGTTACGGTTTATATTGTGGCAGTTTTTAGTTTGTGTATGCACCTTGATCAAGGGATATCTAAAATAAATAAAGAACACCTGCAAAAACTGTTAAACTGTCTGTGCTTTTGTTTCAGTGGGCGGAGCCTGGTCATGCTGGTCTTCATGGTCCCAATGTACTGTGAGCTGTGGGGGTGGTCATTTTCAGCGGACACGGTCATGTGATAATCCACCTCCTGCCAACGGAGGTGGGATCTGTATTGGTTTGCACACTGAAGAGGCACTTTGCAATACACACTCATGTGAAGGTACATCATTCAGCAAGGCCATTTTGTGTGACTGTATAGATCATTTGTGATGACACTCAACAGGATCAATAGTATTGACATTTTGAATGGTTTGGTTTTTACTGGTCATCAGGTTGGGGTGTGTGGTCAGACTGGGGGGACTGTGATGAGGAGGGCTTGCAGTACCGCTCTCGCTCCTGCAGCGAAAACCAGGACGCTAACTTGTGCCAGGGTAACCTAAGCCAGGCCAGACCATGCCAGACACACGAGGTGGCAGGTAAACACTGACTGTTAAATAGTCTAGATGCCTTCAATGGCAAGAAATGATTGCGCCTTAACTCATTCCCTCACAGTCATTTTCACTGAAGCAAGCCCCTTCGCTCCCAGCTGTTTACTGGATTTTTTCTGATTTTGCAAGGTCCACAGAATATTCTGTTCTATAGCTATAAAAACATGGAACCTACCAAAAGAAAGATTAGAGTCTCTTCTTTCATCAGGAAAAGGTAGATATATAGATATAAAAAAAAAAAAAAAAAAAAAAGGAAAAGGTAGATATCTATCTGTTTCCGTTTTGCAGCAATTAGCATTAGAATATAGCTAAGTTACATCATTATTCACAAACCTGTTGAAAACACTGGCGAAAAGACCTTGTTGCAACATGGCCCTGGCAGAGCTCGTATACTCTGCTGCCACCTGCTGGCCGTTTTTGTAATAACTACCATTGCTTTAAGCGACCTCTTCAGGTCAGAAGCTGCATCAAAGCCTTCTGTATGCTCTAGAATAAAAAATAAATTAAAAAAAATAAAAATACAAATACTAGGGATGCACCGAAATTGATTTTTTGGGGCCGAAACCGGAAACCGAAAATGAGAAATGCTTTGGTCGAAAACCGAAACGGCGGAAAAAAAATCAGGCCAATTTTTTATTATCATTGCTTTTATTATAATTATAATTAATTATAATTATCAATTATAATTAATTATATTAATTTATCATTAATAAATGCACATTTTTGCCATTTTCAGCTGAAGATTTTCGGTGGCCGAATATTCGGTGTATCACTAATAAATACGTTTATGGGCGTGAAGGACAAAGTATTAAAAACGTATTTATACGTTTTGGTGTTTGAATGAGTTAACTAAAGAGCTGAAATTTAAATTCTGCTCATGGCTCCCCAGAGCCAGGCTGCTTAGTGTGAGCCTGGAAAAAACCTCAGCAGATACAGACATTTACAACAGATCGCAAGACTTGTACATGTACGAGATGGAAGACGGTGAGGATGGATTGTGTGTCAGGTTGGATAGAGGGACGTGACGGAACCAAGCAGAACTTGCAGCTCAATACAAGCAAGTGCTCCTCAGCGCAGGTACCATCACATGGGAGGAGTGTGGGATCCAACGTAGACGGTGATAACATTTTGTGTGTGTGTGTGTAAGTGCGTGTGTGTGTGTGTGTGTGTGTGTGTGTGTGTGTGTGTGTGTGTGTGTGTGTGTGTGTGTGTGTGTGTGTGTGTGTGTGTGTTCAAGCATATCGTCTTATTACCAAGGAGACAGCCTTGGCCATCTCAATTGAGTACACAGGAAGGAGTGGGGAGTAGATAAAGGAACACCAGTGTCCAAAAAAGTAGTTTGAATGTTTTGGCAGCAGGCCGACAAGAATTCAGTCAACCTGCAGTTGTTTGCCTCTGAGTGGGTGGGGCATTATTTAGCCAGATTAGCAAGCACTTCTACATGACTTCTCCAACTGCCCTTCTTGGCAACCATTTTGCAAAGCAACTCAAAAATCGCATCCATATTGCGATTGAGTTTGCTCATCGCATGAGTGCGAGGGTTGAAAAGACCGAGAACTTGTTCTCTCCCAATGAAGTTGCTGCTGTTGCTTGAAATTTATCGTAAATGAAATTATCCAAATAGTCCACCCCAGGTTCAAACTGTTGCTATTAAAAGGGCTTTAACAGGCAATTTCCAATTAACATTTTAACATTTGTATGTATCATAAAAGTCTGAAAACAAGCTAACCTCCTCTAATATTAATTATGATGTCTTACCCCGTTTGTGCCATTTCAGTCATTTTGCCTGAAGAGGAGGACCACAAATGTGGAAGTAAGTGGGAAAAAAGGATTGTCTTTCAATTCCTGCAGAATATTATTCTCACTCACTGCCCATCTTCTGTTTGACAGCTTTCACATTGTTCCAGCTGGTCGCTGTCGGCATGGCCAGTTTTTTCGCAGCTGCCCTCTTGTCTGCGCTGGCCGTGGCCTATTGTCACCATCTGAGCCGACCCTCCGCAGAGTCAGCGGTCATCCACCCCAGCACGCGCAACCACCTCACCTACAACAAGCATGACAACGCCACGCCAAAAAATGAGAAGTACATTCCAATGGAGGTCGTGGTGGGTTACAGTCAAATCTGTCCATTTTCCACAATCTCACACTTGTGGGTTGATATCTTGGTAACTGGAGCTTAACCCAATCCTGCAGATGCTACACAAGAACAATCTTCATGTAAACGATGACAGCAGCCGCCACTTCTCCTCCCCGCCTTCCAGCAACATGTTCAGCACGACCTACTTCCCTCCCAACCTGAGCAAGTATGACTTTCCACCAGAAGCACCATGCAGGGCTTATGTGCACAGCTAACAGCACATCAGCTCCAAGTGCAACACCAAAACCCACCAGGTGCTTACGGATGTTAAAATACCCAAATTACCTTTTGTCATCTTATTGTACAATATCTCAACGAAGCATTGCAATTTTGTTTGGCTACTGAGCAATCAAAAAAAAATGAAAAGAAGAAGACCGATAAGGATTCACTGAAGCTCATATTACTATTATTACTATTATATGTTGTATAAAAAATACAAATAAATAAAAAATAAAAAAGACATACCGGCAAGGTGTGCTTCATCGCTCACAGGATTGGGATGCGGTTATTTTGACTGCCTTGTACATTTTCTACTTGCAGAAAAGCTAAATATGAATGAAAACAATAAAATGACGTGTTGTGAAGCACTCTTGCACATGCAGAGCAAAGACACTAAGTGAGACCTACAGAGTTTTCACAAAGTCAACAAGCACCAAACAATGCTGAAGATGACAACTGAACGACCTGAGAATGATGAAGATGCAGGGTTTGTCTTCCTTATCAATGACTACAAATGCATTATTTGTGCTTTTGTTTTTTTCACCCATTTGATATCACCTACCGGAAGACTTTTTCCGGAGAAAACCTGCTTCCTGGAATCTTGGACTGTAGAGTGACGTAAAGAGTTAACAGTTTTTTATTAAATGGCCTCAATGGCTTTTGAACACTGAACTGTTGATATTCACTATATTTTTGTATAATGTACTGCTCAAGAGAAATAAAAATGTGTTGTCTGGTAGGACAGTTGATAAGTTTGCCTCACAGCCAGAAGCTTCAAAGTCTTTCTCTTTGTAAATTGAATGTCCCTGTGCTTCCGCCCGCAGTGTGTGAATGTGTAAATTAGGTTCACTCTGTTGGTGTGGCTATATGTCAGTAGTGCGATTGACAGCTAGGTAATCACTCCAGGGTTTACCCTGCCTCATCCTAAATCAGATTAAATTGACTCCAGTTGTTGTAGCCAAAGGATGACTGGATCAAATGTCTTAGTGCACTGCACTCTAAAAAGAGAATTATTGAACAAATTTAAGATTACAAATTGAATTATTGACCAACTTAAACAAATCGCTTCAAGTGGTAACACACAATTGGATTAAGTTAGTCCTACGTGAATTTATTAAATTTAAGTACTTATGAGTTCATTAAAATGTATGCTTTTGATTGGAGTCACTTTGGATTAACTTCATTCAGATGAATATATTAAATTAAATGAACTCACAATTACACCTAACTTGGACTAATTTAAGTCAATCATGTGTTACCACTTAAAGCGATTTTTGGCCCACAATTAAATTTGTAATCTGAAATTGGTTCAACAATTCTCTTTTTAGAGTGTATGTTTCATACATTGCTCAAAAAATAATCTGTGATGTATAAATGGAAGTGGAAATCATGTAACATCAGGTTCAGTTGTAAAGCCAGATATATAAGTGCACCATGGTAAACTATATTCATTGTCGTGCGTGCGCGCGCGCTCTGAATTCTGTACCAAGCATTGGAAGCTGAAGCGCAACGTAGGTCTCACTGGGTGAAAGGCAGCTCTCCGCTCATTGAAAATGATTGGACTTTAGATTGCTGTAATTTGATTTGTGAGGATTATTTTTGATCTTCTTTTAGATTGTGATGAAAGCACTTCAGAACTGGTTTGTATACAATACTACAATGCTACAATACATCGTTTGTTTTCACCATGTAAAGGAAGCGTTTGCATTGTGTTGTATTACAGGAATATCAGAAATGCCCGGATGTTCGCAGTTGTCAATTGGCAATGGAGTGGTGGCAATTGATGGGTGGCAGCCGTCATCTCGTACCCAGTGTAAAACATCCTGTATGCTATTTCCTTCTCTAAGGCTGCCACCTACTGGAAGTTGTTTGCACTACAAGGGGGCTATACAACTCTAGAAGTGTTGCAACAGATTGTAATTGTTCCCTTTTTGCACAAGTCTGTCAAGTGAATTCTATTTACAGTGCCATTTCACAACAGACGCAATCTCAATGCACTTTAAACATGGAGCAGGTCTCACACGCAATGACCACAGACGCAAGGTGAAATCACATCTCCAACCCACGTGGGGGTGGGGCGGGGACGTACTGCAGCAGAGCGTCGGTATTCATTTTATGAACCTAATGGTATGGTTACTAAATTGATTACAGGAAATGTAAAGCGGGCCTAGGGGAATTCGTGGCGTCCTACACTGGGGAAAGGAACTATGGCGAACTATAATGTAGTACAAACTAGAAAAGGCTGGCCACAGCCAACGACATAATAGTAGGCTATACAGTGGCTCGGAAGTAGAAAGCCCTACAACAAATAACTACACAAAACAACCAAAAAGTAAACACAAAAACTCACAAGAACAAATGACACATTTGGTGTTTGTTGTTGTGTTTTTACTTTTATATATGTGTTCATTTTTTTTGTTTTATTTAGTTATTTTTCTGTTTTTGTGTCTGCTGTTGTGTTTGGTTTATATTGTTTATTGTTTTTTATATTTATTTTTAATTTTGTTGTTTTGACCATTTATATGTTTTTGTAAATGCTGCTGTGTTTTCTGCTGTTGTTTTGTTCAGGTATTTGTGGTTGCTTTGCACTTGGGGGCCACTATATATAGCTGACACTGCAAAGCAAACGAACCAGGGATCTATGGGGTAGATGCCACGGACTTCCGACTTTTACACATTAGCCCCGTTTCTGGCCCCTGCTGGCCGCGTTCCAACACTCGCACCCCCACCCCTTCGCCCCCCAACCGCGCGCTCCCGCTCATCGGCCGGAGGGCGTCTCGGCTATCTAAAATGCTTCTGACACTGAGACAGATACTACACACTCACAGCCTCGCACTCCTCGACGGGAACGCGCAACTAAGGGGCACAAAGGCAGAAGCGCAAGTACTGGGACGCGGCACACACACACACACACACACACACACACGCACACACACACACACGTCGCAAACCGGAAACGGAAACAAATTTGCTGGGTAAAAACCCGGAAGTCCCGCCTCCTCCGTGGCATATAGTCCTTCACTGACTTCTTTGCATTGGTGGACATTATTTGCACTGATGGGATTTGTGGTGCATGATCCACCAACCCAACACATCATTTGCCACAATGACCCAATCCACTTTTGGGGACTCCTTTACCTGTGGGTGGAGAGGATGCATGGACAATCAGCAAAAGGCCTTTGCTTTCGTCCCTCTTCGGATATGTTTTCTTTTTTTCATCTCATCCACTTTGATGAGCAAATTTTAGCTGCAGCTCATACACTTTTCAGTGTTGGGCTAGATAACAAATAGGCTATACACTGAAAAAAAAATCTGAAAAATCTACTTAGAAAATGTAAGGCAGGTAATTGCATCAAATTATCAAGTACTTACAAGGGGGGGGGGGTCATTGTTAAAACAAAGCAAGTTTTTAATTGAGTAAAATCTAAATTTGCAAGTAAATGCTACTTGAGTTTTTAGTTTCACTGGTCAATCTTGTTATCTTTGGAATTACTTATCTGAGTTTTTAAATATGATTTTATGAGTAGAAGCTACTTACTTTTTAAAATTATCTATACTACTACTACTTTATTTTTACATTGAATTATCTAAATGGGATTTCATAGACAGAAAACTATACTTACAAATAAAAACAAGCGAAATATACAGTACAACACCACTGCTTTTCAAGTTTATTAATCGGGACAAAAATTAAAGTTTTGTACATTCAACTTTTCTTTTTCACTTTGTGCAAAACGTGTTATACAACAGCAGAAAATGTAGGAACATTCATGAGACAAGATGACACCTAATAATTGACAAACAGTACAGTACCTCACAATTATGATGAATTCAGTCCCCACCCCTCCCAACACACGCACACACAAGAACCAGTGAATTAAATACAATTCAAATTGACATCAAATAGTCAACATGGCAATGAAAGTTTGAGCCTTGCAACAGCTTACTTAAACTGCTTTAAACCTGTGCAAAATGTTCAAACAATAAAATATCCTGATTCTAAATCAGTTTTAACATAAACTTAATATTCATAGTTTGTGCTTAAATGCCATAATTAAGTAGTTGATAGCTATTGTAAACATGTGACGTCTTGTAAACCACCCATCTAGCATTCTGCCCCTTGTGCAAAATTACAACTCACAATAACATTTGGATGTAACAGAACATAAGAATGTCAGCTTTTAATGATGCAGACAAAGACGAAATTCGATTTCAGGATTTGGCAGATTTTCAACGGTTCGACTTTTAAAATGATGATTAATGGAATTAATTCCATTTATTGCCCAGCCTTACTCCTAAGCCTAGTAGGATATGGGCTTAAGGCCCATCAGAAAGACACAAGCATTTGCCACATCAGGGATTCTCCATGACTATTCCTGTTATGTTTCGGTTCTGTGGGGTTGGGTTTTTGTTTGATTTGGGGGTGTTCTTGTCTTTTGTCTGTGTGATCAGTGTTTTGTTTTGTGAACCTTGTCTCTCCCCTTGTCTCGTCATGTGTAACCACCTCCACCTGTGTGTGTCTTCCCTGCTCCGTGTGGTCAACCCAATCAGTGCCCTCATCCACTTGTCTCACTTCACGTCCCGTTGTGTCACGTCTAATCTAGTCTAGTCAAAGTCTTGGTTTTCCTGCCCACTTGGTCTTTTCCATAAATCATCACATTTACACATTCTCTCTGCCTGCTCACTATGCTTTCTTGCAATGGACTATATGCCACGGAGAGGCGGGACTTCCGACTTCCGGGTTTTCACCCATCAACTTTGTTTCCATTGTTTCCACTTGCGCTTCCGCCTTTGTGCCTTTGCGCGTTCCCGCCGATGAGCGGGAGCGCGCGGTTGGGGGGCGCAGGGGTGGGGGTGTGAGTGTTGGAACGCGGCCAGCAGTGACCGGAAACTGCGCTGATGTGTAAAACCCGGAAGGCGGGAGTCCGTGGCATCTACCCCATTGGGCTCACATCTCAGGCTCTACCACAAAACCATGACAATTCCGGATTACAGTCCCCCATTTTGAGCACAAAGACGTTCAGGACAAACGTGCTGAGGGGCTCTTGGATGGCTGCAGGATTGTTTTCATCAGAAATCTGTAAAATAATTGAAAATGAAATCTTGTATCATAATGTAAAGGATGCTAATCACATGAATGTTTATGGTAGTATTTTCTCTTTAGTTTTACAACTGAGATTCATCACAGGCATCAGATCAAAACAATAGGCCCACAAATGGGTTAAACATATTTTGGTCATTTATTCAAACTTGTTTCCTGACACTTTTGTCCAAGATGTTTTCCTCTCATTCACAATCTTTCGAATCATTTGAGTTTGCTTTTGTCATACATATGTACACCTATTGACATAAATATACAGTATATTAAATACATATAGTGTATAAAAATACAGTACATACAGAAATGAGAATGAGTGGTAAAAGTGCTAAATAGTTCGTATTTTCAATTCCAGAGGCATTTGCTTATAGTCATGTTAGTCGACTCATTTTAACATGAGTACGAACAAAATTTACAAAATGCACCACAACAAATAATTTAATAACTCTTACTGTCAAGGGTAATCTTCGCCCCGCACTCCTTCCTCAAGGAGAGGGAAAAAATGCTCACCCCCTCCCTCTTCAGTCAACAGTTATTATTTTTTTCTCCTTCACTTTATTAACATAGACTTGTAGAGGATACAACGCCTGAACATGGCAACAATACAAACAACAAAAAAGAATATAAAAAATAAGCAAAACTGGGGATTCTTGCACTTGAAAGGAAGGTTTACAGTTTTTCCACTTAGCACAATGAATATGATGTTTGCCCATTAACAAAATAATATTAATTAAATCCAAAACAGAAAAGTTCAAATCATCCATAAAGAAAATAACATGACTTAATTAAATTTGTGGAACGTCATTAATTCTTACTGATAACCTAGAAAAAACAAATGATCCAAAGTTTCTTCATCATTTTGGCAGAAGGAAACTATCTACCTCAAAATTAAATCTTCTCTTTAGAAATTCTGCCACAGGGTATATCTTGTTTATGTTTTTAAAATGCGTTTGTTTCACTTTAGGTAACACAGGCCATCTAATGTATTTAGTAAATGCCTTATTTATATTAACTAAATTTACTAAATTAAAACCCTTCCAAACTGTCCTCTACCAAAATCATGAAATATTCTGGTTTTAAATACCTTTCCAATTATTTTTTTTGTCACATTTCCCTTCAAAAAGAATATGTTCATCCACCATTAGACTTGGCAATGCCTTTGAAGCATTGTTAGACACCCAAAAAAAACTCTGAATTAAGAGAATCAAGGGTAAAACAGATTACACCGAAGATTTTTCTATATTCTCTTTGAGGACAGTTCAAGTTATATTTTACTGTAAAGTCTAGATAACTTTAAAAAAAAATCAATTACTATCAATTACAAATACAATACCCTTCTCAAACTAAATGATTTTAAATATTGATTTTCTATTAATCATAATTACTCTATTGTTCTACAAAATTGTCTTGTGAGGAGAAAAATTATGGGCAAATATCATTTGATCAGTTTCTCCTTCGCTATGTTCAAAGCGATTTTAAAGGGAATTAAATCAGGGAATGAGGGAACTTCTAGTGGTGGCGAGCTGCATGCGCCTGCGAAAATGCCAAAACAATGTCTAATCGCCCATGCACATATTTAGACCACGCTTCACACCATACTTGTGCTGGTCACGAAAATTTTGTAATATAATATTAGTTTAATATAGGGTTGTCAAAATGTGTGTGTTAATTTTGCGTTAATTTAAAGTTTCTTTAACGCCACAATTTTTTTTTTAACGCCTGATTAATAACCGCTACTTACTTGGAAAACCTGTACTGGGGGAATTCCAGTCGCAATGCAGCAGACACGTCCACATCAAAATTTAGCAGTAATAAACTTAATAATAATGCATATATTTTTGGAGACTGGGGTCAAGTCTTTACACTTATAAAAATGCACAGAATTTCAAAAGTTACTTCAATGACTAAAAGATGCAGCCATATTTCTATTAGTTTAACATTTTTTCGACAACAAGAGTATGATTTTTTTTTATTGTACATTATATTGTACATTTAGAACAGATATAAAATTTGCGATAAATTGTGAGTTAACTATTGAAATCATGCGATTAATTGCGATTAAAAAATGTAATCGCCTGAGACCCCTTGTTTAATATTTCATTTTTTGTCAGACAATGTTGTTGCATTGTTGCATTTTTAAGGAAATTCAACAAAAAGCAGATTTAAGCATAGCATAAAATAATCATAATAATAATAATAATAATAATAATAATAATAATAATAATAATAATAATAATAATAATAATAATATGGAAGGCAAAGACAAAAAAATGCCAAGTCACATTGGTCATTTGTGAAGCTTTTCTGAAAATCAGTTACATACAATATAACATTTCAAAATGATGTCAAATGTTTTGGAAAACCTTGTATATTATTCCAAATAAGCTTGTTTCCAGGATAAGTCTGGAATACCTTTTACATAGTGTCAAAAATAGCCGACAATTATCCCTCTCCGCAGGCTAAAAAAAGACCCCCCTCCCTCATCCATCACTCAAGTCCATCTGCTTCTGAGTGGGTGAGCATCATCATCATCATCATCATCATCATCATCATCTCAAGTCTCCCTGCAGCCCACAAGAGCAGCAGCAGGAGCACCTGTGTCCTGGCAGCGGAGGAAATCAGACAACGAGCGCCCATGTCCCGCTGCGCGGAGTGAAGCTGGATCACGCAGCCCGCAAGCCGCCACCCCTCCGCTGGGCCGCACCGGAGCAGCCAGCAGTCTGGACCGATGTCCTGGCTGAAATGTCCCGTCACATCTACATACGGAACAAGATTGGTGAGGGCATCCAAGCGCCCATATTCCAGGTATCTCCTCTTAATGTGCTCAGGAATTTTATTCATTCTCATTTTGTTTACTGTGGCAGTTCAAATTGGCTAATACAAACGTCAGGTTTTCAGTGGAAACAGTTTTACTTTGTGTTAATGATCTACTAATGTTTTTAAGACTATTGCCTTTGAGTTTGCATGTCACATTTCTTTAAAGCTATAGAAACGATACCGTTCCTCTAAGTGAAAATAGTTGTTAGACAGCTGTACAAAATACATGAAATAGAACTCCATCTGAAGGCTATTTCGAGACTTCTCTCTTTTTGGCTTTTCTTGGCTTGCATTTGCTGACAGAAAGAGACGATGACCCAGATTAATGGCCTTGTTTTAGATATTGAGAGAAGTGGGCCATGACTTTTCTGACATTGTCGTTCACCCTGGAGACATGGACAGAATTGGGACAGATCACTGGCAGATAATTAATTTTCATCTCTAGAGGGTAAGACCGCTTTTATATATGGCATTTATGGGAGACAAAGAGAGGAAACGTTGAGGAGAAATTAAGGAGTAAAACACAAAACTGTAAAGCAAGGGTTGAATCAAATTTAGCAAATGAAACCTAATGTCTTGTTTTGGTATATAGAGAGGTCAGCAAACTTTCCGTCAAAAAGAGCCATTTTAGGCCAAATATATCACACAAAAAAAGTGTCTAGAGCTGCACCGTAACACAAAAATATGATGTATACAATACATAGAGGTTATTTTGTTGTTGTTTGTTTTGTTTTGATAATTTTGTATACATTTTTTTAACTTTTTTGCCTTTCTGTCAAATTTTATGGACATATGTTAATTTTCTGCCTCTATTCTTTTTTTTCGTTTTTCCTTTTTTTTAATACGTTTTATGTATTTTTTTGTTATTTTTAATTTCTGCCTTTTTTGCTATCAATTTTCTGATATTTTTGGCAATTTTGTGGACATTTTATGGTCATTTTCGGGATGTCTTCTTTTGGTTTTGGATATGTTATGGTTACTTTTTGAGCATTTTCTTTCCTGTCTTTTCTTAAATCAATTTTCTGACATTTTTGGCAATTTTGTGAAAATGTTATGGTAATTTTCAGTATTTCTTCTTTTGTTTTTGGACATTTTATGGCTACTTTATAATTTGTTATTTTTTGCCTTTTTATTCAATTCTCTGCCGTTTTTGTTGGCAATTCCAAATATATTTTATGGTAAGTTTTTGCTTTTCCTGCATTCCTTTTGGACATTTTATGGTCACTTTTTGGACATTTTTAGGTAATTTTAAAAAAACTTTTCATCTACTTTTTGTCTCTCCTTTTCTGACAACTTACAAATTTGGACTCTTTTTTTGGTGGAATATTAAATTATTCTTTTTTTTTTCTTTATCAAATCATGAATTCATATATATATTTATTTATTTATTTTTACTATTTTTTAATAGATCCACAGGGAGCCAGAGGAGAGGCTCCAGAGGCACAAGTTGCAGACCCCAGTAATTTGACCCGATTTACAGCATGTGGTGCTCTTGCCTCCTAAACAGCAGGGACATCTAACAACTTAATTGTTTTGTTATATCCAGTAACAATGGTTACCCAGCCTGACTGCTTCAGGAATGAAAATAAATTGAACAGACAATCTGCCATTTGTTTTGAAATTGGGATTTATTTGCAGTTCCAACTCATTCAAAGTGTTAGATGTAATAGATTAATACCAGCAGTGGAACCACGGACTAGAACAGCCATGCAAAGTGATGCTTTGTTCCCAGATTATTCGGTCCAATAATATACGGAAAACAACTGTGCGCTCACCAGAACTTTATTCATCATAGAATTTTTAGGACACCCACACCAAGACACTTAACAGCACCGTGTGATAGCTAATGGTGAGTGACATATTAAGAACTCGGATAGTGTGTTTATAATAATGCAGCTTTTCTCTTTCGCTGCTTATGCTTGGTCTAGGTGAACCGGGGGACTTATTCCCGGAGAAGTCGCCTGAAGCGGTCTGACGGCAGCACCACCTCGACCAGCTTCATCCTCAGACAGGTGCTAATCAGTGACATGCACACGCATCATTAAATAGTGCTTCTGCTGTGAAAGAGGTTGTTTTCTGTGCAAGTGATGAACCACTCTTGGGTTCTTGTACACTTTATGTTTACGACTAGGAAATTGCAGTACACCGGTTAAAAAGATGATTGCCGGCAGATTCATATGAATGAATGAATGAATTTAATTTTTCAAACACACATATTAAAAAAAAGAA
Organism: Leptonotus elevatus; assembly: GCF_054856555.1. Classification (NCBI taxonomy): domain Eukaryota; kingdom Metazoa; phylum Chordata; class Actinopteri; order Syngnathiformes; family Syngnathidae; genus Leptonotus; species Leptonotus elevatus. Next base: position 4,680,711 of record NC_141240.1, on the reverse strand, counting down.
AACAAGAGAGAGAGAAAAATCTACTTAAAGATATTAAAATTCATATTAAACAAAAACATAACCTATACACATGTTGAAAAAAATTAATATATAAAAATGGTCTTGGTTTGAGAAAGCCATGTATCAAGAAGACTCAGAAACGCAGCAAGCTACTTTGGGCCTGGCTGAGCCACATTCTGCATGTGTTACAAGTTACAACTGTGTGGCTTCCTAGTAAAAGAGTTTGAGTACTAGACTGACCTGCCAGCAGTCAAGATCTCTCTCCCATTGAAAATGTGTACCACAGTGTGAAGTGTAGACCTGCAAACCTTTCTTGAATGTTTATTGAGTTTAGTTAAAAGAGTTGTTCAATTGATTGATTCATTCATTCATTTATTCAATTAGTTTCATTCGATCAGTAATTCCACACCAACAAGCCATAGGGTGAAGTCGCAACTTGACTCTGCTTCTTTTTTTTTTTTTACAATACAAGAACATACATCAAAAGAAATTCCTTCAAATCGCCAACACAAATGTCATCATCTTATAGAGTAAAATTAAATTATAAAAAGAAAAAAAACACATTTTAAAAAAACAACAGCAAAAACCAGCTTGTTGCACAAATTTGTCCTCACAGTCACGCTAACACCAAAAAAATTGTTGATTCATAACTTCATATATTTATCCAGTACTTTAAAACATATTGGAACCCACATATTTTCAGATCATTTTCACAATTACGCTACAAATTTACACCTGTCACAGAAACAAATTCAGCCTTCTGTTAGTCCTTCTCATGTATTATTTTTAGAACACCAGCTTCCCTCAAATCATAACATCGCTCTCTGTTTTCAAATAGCTTCAATGTAAATGTGAATTATTCTGTACTTTGTACATTATTTGTGCCGTTTTCTATTTTCTATCATAGGCTTTCAGAGTAGTTAAATTGATTAATAATGTATTAGTTGGTTCTATATATTTAACAGAGTTAAAAACTTTTCTTGTAACATAAAAATAATGTAAATATTTGTTTCTTATGTATTTATTGCACCATATCTCAACACTGTATTAAAGTAATAGCAAGCAATAAAGTATACAACTGTTGTTCAGGTCATCCTTCGTTTCACAGAGGATGACTCTAATTTTTCACATTTTGGTTTTTACATTGTCTTTTCTGGAGCTTCCAGCAAAAATTCAATGGTCACTCCAAGAAATGTATCATTATATACTCGTTCTATTTCAATTGAACGTACATTCATTTTAACCTGTTTTGATAATTGTTTGGTACCAAAAATTGTCATCATTGTTTTGTTTAAATTTAGTGAAAATTTATTGATATCAGACCATAATATGGAAGCCCACGCCCACCAGTAAAAAAAAAGAAAAGAAAAAGTAAATGTTTATTTTATTTTATTTTTCTTCCCCACTGTCATTGGCCCATTTCCGCCAGTGGAAAAAAAAAGTTTTTTGTCAGAAGCCTATTTATAACCTTGCTCTGCAAGATGATTTCTCGCGGTATTTGTGAGTTCACAAACTCCTAAGAATACATCTTGTACCGAGCCCGTTGATTTCAGGCATCAAATTTAGTGGATAGTTACCACCCAAAAAATATATAGTTTATCCGTTTGACCACTAAATATCTTTTCGAAGATTATTCAATTAACCAGACAAAGCACAGCTCAATTGTATCCAGTATATAAATCATACATATGTATAATATAGACAAATATTGGAATGCACCACCCACGGAGCCTGGCCGGGCTCAGCCCGAAAAGACAGCGTGGGTCCCCTTCTCATATGGGTTCATCACCTGTGGGAGGAGCCATAGGGATTGGGTGCAATGTGAGAAAGAAGGTGGCACTAGGGAATCTAGCGAATGTCATGGCAGGGAAGGAGTCTGCACTGGTGTGTGAGGGCGAGAAGTTCCGACTTAACATAGTGGGACTCGCCTCGACACATCGCTTGGGCTCAAACAACCAAACAGGTGTGGGCATACATATTGCCCCTCGACTCTGTGCCTGTACATTAGGGTTCACCCTACAGGACAAAAAGGTAGCCTCATTCCACCTTGAGGTGGAGGGAGGGGTCCTGAGTGTTGTTTGTGCCTACACACCAAGCAGCAGCTCAGAGTACCTACCCTTTTTGGAGTCCTTGAAGGGGGTGCTGGAGAGCGCTCCCCCAGTGGACTCCCTCATTCTGCTGGGGGACTTCAACGCTCACTTGGACAAAGTGAGACCTTGAAAGGTGATTGGGATGAACCAATCTGAACCCAAGCAGCAGGGCCGGCCCTAGGTAATTTGGTGCCCTAGGCGAAAGTGTAGATTGTATTTTCATGAATTTATAAAACCCCCGGACGCCCCAACAGGACGTAAGAAAATGGTCTGTCCTCCCAGAGGAGGACACATTTGGTCACCCTACTATATACTATAAATTAATTGTCTTAAATGATTACCTTTTATAGCCTTGACAATCTCTTGAGTACAATTTATATTGTAAATAAACATTTTAACCTTGCCTGTTGCCTTTATAAACATCTTAAAACAAAAATAAACCATACAGAAATACAGATTCTTAGTCAATAAAACAGAATCTTGAGCAATAGCATTGCTAAATGTTTACCAAGGAGCGTTAGCACATTCCAGTGGACGAAAACGGTAACGTTTTACTATGCAGTAAATTACACAATAAACATGAAATACAGCAACAATAGTTAAAGCTACTAAACATAGAATATTCCATTTCGAATCACTACTGCCACCTGCTGACGAAAAATGAAAATGCACATACCGTTCTTCACATACACGTCACATCTGCAGATAGGGCGCGGGAAATTCTAACCCGATTCCAGTCTGAAAGCTATTGGCCAGAGCAGCTAAGGTGTTAATCTACTAATTAGAAGGCATTTCAGTCATAAATGGTCAAATAAAAAGCTTACTGTAAAGTTATTTTGGGGGGGAAAAAGTTCCATATTGCAGCTATAAACAATGAAACATTGCTCCAATACGAACCTCGTTCCCTTCTCAGCCAGGTGCTAAAGAATCGTTCACTGAATTAGTTGTAAACTTCAGTTTTCTCTGATTTTCTGTGGCGCGTACACGTCTTCTCTGCACTTGGAAGACGGCGCTACTAAGTACGTCGGTTACTTACGTCAGTTCCTACCGGCTTATGAGACATTTTCCTGTATCCTTCAAAATAAAAGTATCAACTATATTATAATAGCACAATAAAAACACGCAATTCTGCAATACAAAAATGCAAAAACAAAAATAATAGCAGGGTCATTTACATATTTTATTTTAGAAAACCTGAGGGGGGGGGGGAATATTTGTTTATCTTCTTTCTTTTTTTTGCCCTGCAATTTGGCGCCCCCTCCACTAGATGGCGCCCTAGGCGACCGCCTAGTTTGCCTATGCCCTGGGCCGGCCATGCCGAGCAGTGTTCTGTTCTTGGACTTTTGTGCTCATCACACGGTTTGTCCATAACGAACACCATGTTCAAACATAAGGGTGTGTTTATGTGCACTTGGCACCAGGACACCTTAAGTCGCAGTTCGATGATCGATTTGTGGTTTTGTCATCAACTTGCTGCCGCCTATCTTGGACACTTGGATGAAGAGAGAAGTGGAGCTGTCAACTGATCACCATCTGGTGTTGGACCAATCTGGCAGACTGGGAATGTCGAGCAGTCGCCTGTCAGAAGGAGTTTCAACTCCCACCTCTGGCAGAACTTCACCAAGGTGCCGTGGGAGGTGGGCGACATTGAGTCCAAGTGGACCATGCTCCATGCCTCCGTTTTCGAGGCGGACGATCTGAGCTGTAGCCATAAGGAGGTCAGTGCCTTTTGTGGTGGTAATCCTAGAACCCGATGGTGGACACCAGTGGTAAATGTCATCAATCTTAAGGAGGAGTCGTGTTGGGCCTTTTTGGCCTGTGGAACCCCGGAGGCAGCTGATAAGCACCAGCTGGCTAAGCGAAAGGCAACTTGGGTATTCACCGATGAGGAGGGGGAGGAGTTTGGTGAGGCCATTTTGAAGAAGTTCTGGTCCACCCTCCGGCATCTCAGGAGGGGGAAGCAGTTCACCATCAACACTGTGTATAGAGATGGGCTGTGATGATGATGATGATGATGATGATGATTCTTTACAATAAATCCAGCTCTCTGAGAAAGGGCTCAAAAGTGAAATGGAGGATGTTGCTCCACCCTCCTCCCCCACTGATCCCTGCTGCCTCTGAGCTGACTGGCCAGCGAGCCAGCCAATCACATTGGTGCACATTTGCTCAGTCATCAGGCTTAGATATTGAGGCACGATATGCTGCTGCTGCTGCTGCTGCTGCTACTGCTCGCTGTTTGCCTGTGTGGTGAAATGAAATGCCAGGATTGGGCTACCTCCAGGGAGAGCCTCTCCATCCTATAATGTGAGCCAGCCAGCAGCTGTGTGGGACCAGGGAGACGCTGCATCCATCAAGGCTCCAGAGGACCAGACACCATCCAACGGGAAGAGAGAGCTCTCTTTTTTTTAAAATAGCCTTCTGTGCTGTGAAGAAAGGGGATTGTCGTCATCCCAGCCATCCTTTTCCCCCTTCTCTGGCGCCCCCTCCTTCCTCCTTTGCCTCTACACTTGCTCTTCCCCCCCTCATTCTGTGTCAGAGGCGCGCGTTGGAATAACAAACCTCCATGTATGACAATTTGTACCTGCATGGATTTGAAGACTCGGAGGCGGTGAGTGTTTGTGTGCGGCTGTCCTTGTTCTCATGTAGTCGAAAGGCCTTTCAGCTAACAACATAGTGGGATTGAGGGCTCTGCTTAGGCTGGATGGAGGTTGTGTATGTGTGTGTGTCAGGGTGGGGGTGCACATTTGGCAGATGGCATCTGATGTGTGTCTTCCGTCAATTTGATCTCTGTGCCCACCATGTGTGCTCGTGATGTGCGGCTGCTGCTGCAGTCTGGCACCATTTAGTGCTCATCGCTCTGACGCTCCCAGAAATGCAGCTAATCCAAGCACCGGGAAGAAGACGGAAAGATGCTCATTGTGACATGGCTCTGCTCGAAATAGATGCGACCAAGCATTTTCCACTCCACCTGAGAGGCCCCGTCGTGTAGGCTCTACCCAGGCTGGAAGAATCACGCATCGTGATGTCATTAAGTGAATTGTGATGTTGATGAGTCACATGCTGAAGCCACTCCATTGGACGAGCGCTCGGATGCTGCAAAGCATCCACGTAGATGAAAAGATGCTTTGCTTAGTGATTTGACATGGAGGGTAAAAATGGTGTGAGGACACACGCATTTATTGGCTTACTTGTGAGCGAGCAGCTTTGGCCCTCACACTCATTTCCTGCCATTCCACTCTGTAGCCCATCTTTTATAAATTTGTACTCAAGCTGAAGTAACGGTTTTGTCTCCTCGAAAAGGCCATTACACAGATCACTTTCCCAGCTGAGCACGCTGTACTGAGCTGATCTTGATGCATATGATCAGCAGAATGTGCCTGTTATTTAACGATACCAAAACAGAGCAAGCCAAGCGGTGGATACATTGCATCATTTGGACATCCATGTTGTCGACTCGTAATGATGCCTCAATCCAGCAGTCTGCTCGTGTCAGACCTTACAAGAAGCTAGCTTGGACATACAAAAGATGTGTATAGGCATGGCAAGAAAAAAGTGCTTAGCCATCAGTCTTGAGACACCCTTATGAGCTGAATCATGAATGCATTATTGAACATCCCAAACATCCTTAAACTGCTGATCCTTAATTGCAGACAGCCAAAGGACGCCTCTGCTTTTGTACGACATGTTTGCAGGGTTCAGCTGATTCCTATACAAGTAGACCATCAGACTCAGATGTCTCTTTGGAGGAGGAGCGTGACGTGCAGGCCCAGGTCCAGAGCCAGAGCCCAAGCCAGAGCCAAGGACCGGGACAGAGCCGGCAGGAGCGGGAGCAGCAGGCCACCATCCAGTTGGAGAGAGCCAAGGTAGCCACAGGCATACATGCAGTACAATTAGTATCAAGAATTCAGGTGTGTTTGTAGTCTCAACGTATAATGAATTTGTGTGTCCAGACTAAACCTGTAGCGTTTGCTGTGAGGACCAATGTCAGCTACTGTGGTGCTCTGGATGAGGATGTTCCAGTCCCCGCCACAGCCATCTCCTTCGACGCCAAGGACTTTCTCCACATAAAAGAGGTTGTTTTGGGGATTTTTGGATTCGCTATTGTCTAGCTTTCATTAAGTGAAGAAAAGTGGAGTCAACTTTGTGGTGTTGTGTCCTGTGTTGTGTTTCTAGAAGTTCAATAATGACTGGTGGATCGGACGCTTGGTCAAAGAGGGCTGCGAGATCGGCTTCATCCCCAGCCCCCTGAAGCTGGAGAACATCAGGCTCCAGCAGGAACAGAAAAGAGGACGAGTCCAAGGGTAAATATCAGAAGACCATGCTGTATATTGTTGTTTAACATTTGTCGGAATTCGGCTTAAAAAAAAAGCTTAAGCAACATCCCCAGATAATATTGCACTTAATCTATGGGATTGTGTTTAGGCAACATGTATATTAGCACCCCCAGTAAATTCTGCATACATGCGATAATGATATGTGAATAAATATATATAAACACTTTTGTTTTTGCTCCCATTTTTTATGAAATTAACCTAAAGATCTAAAACTTCTTCCACATACACAATATCACCATTTCTCTCAAATATTGTTCACAAACTAGTCTAAATCTATGATGATGAGCACTTCTCCTTTGCCAAGATAATCCATCCCACATCAGAGGTGTGCTATATCAAGATGCTGATAAGACACCATGATTAGATTAGTGCACAGGTGTACCTTAGACTGCAATAAAAGGCCACTCTGAAAGGTGCAGTTTTGTTTTATTGGGGGGTGTCTGGGGACTTACTGATTGGTTGGAGGGGTACTGGGGACCCAGTACTGACTGGTTTCCTGGGTCAGACCCCCCTCCCCATAAAACAAAACTGCACCTTTCAGAGTGGCCTTTTATTGTGGGTAGTCTAAGGCACACATGTGCACTAATCATGGTGTTTAATCAGCATCTTGATATAGCGCACCTGTGATGGATTATCTCGGCAAAGGAGAAGTGCGCACTATCACAGATTTAAACTGGTTTGTGAATAATATTTGAGAGAAATGGTGATATTGTGTATGTGGAAGAACATTTAGATCTTTGAGTTCATCTCATAAAAATAGGAGCAAAAACAAAAGTGTTGCGTTTATAATTTTATTGAGTGTGTTTTGGTACTGTGATTCCAATGGACGCAGTAGCAACCCAGTCAATGTGTGCATACTTTGCTAGAGAAGTTTTATTTATTTATTTGATTGTTTTTGTGCATACTTTGTGCTTATACCCAACATGCATACTATATGTGCAATGTCCTCTATTTTAAACATGGACTTCAGTATTTACAGTGAAGGGCTATGATTAAAAAAAAAAGCCTTTCCAAAGTTGTTATCAATTTTGCGTGATAGTCAAGTAGAAGTAATGTTAAAAACAGATTACATTCTGTTGGACTCTCTAGTGCAAATCTGTTTATGACTCATGACTGTTTAGACCATCTCCTCTACTCACGCGGCCCTAATAAGAGGTCCCATTAACTTTGTGTGCGCTTTCTCGCGTGCGTAATTTGTCTTGAAGGTTATGTCACCCAGCATTTGTACAGTAACTCATGCACTTCTTCAAGCCTCAATGTCGACTTTAACGCTAATCTCTGTGGACCCGACTGCTCCAGTGCTCTACTTGTGAGCTTGGTGGCTGCCACCAAAGCATCTCAGACAAGCGGACACGTTGAAATTCACTGTAGCTGGAATTCCCGGACTGATCCCTTAACATTTCCTCACGCCTTCTCACGTTTTTTCCGCATTAATGCCACGCTGTGTTTCTGTCTCTCTTTATCCCCCTCTTGTTTTTTCCAGTAAGTCTGGAGGGAACTCCTCTTCCAGTGTAGAGGATGAGGTTTCTGCCTCTATCCGACCCCTCATATCCTCGGCAGGTGAGCGCATCAGACAGAGGGAGTGGGCCCTAAGTAGCAGCTACCTGCTTAGTGACGAGCCTCCTGAAGCACAAGAACATAGAATAAGAACATAAAGCCTTCCCGTTGTCTCTATAGAGCCTAAGTTCACTGCCTACGGTTGTTGGTACATTTTCCCATGATGCTCCTCTTCCTCCAGTTGAGGACTGCAGGCGTTCTGAGAGTGGGGCTTACCACAGTGTGAATCCAACGACAAGACTATGAACCCCCCCTGAACAGCACTCATGTGATTTTGTGACTATAATAGGAACATAGAAACTCACATTTTTTTGATCCTCGTTGATAGTTGCTAGGTTTTCTTTACTCATAGCACACAAGGTTTTTGACTGTGACTCCTTCCCCAAGCAGCCACTGACGACACTGTCGCTGTCTTCTCTCCCCTCCCACAGGAAAGCAGAAACAGAAAGTGGTAAGTTGGTGAGACCCACTCATGAAGCATCCACTGAGTTCTTGTGGCCTCCATTGCAGAATGACAGGAGCTTGTGGCGCTGCAGCAAGTGGCCACGTATCACACGGAGTGCAATAATTCAGGCTCACTGAAGTATCAAAGTTGTCTTTTTTTCGCATCTTTAAAAATACAATCTGAAATCAATCCGCTCAATGTCTGTTTGCAGACATCGGCATGTTGCTCCTCATCCTTTCATTCTCTTGTTACATTTAAGCCTTGTTTTCATCAGTCATTACAGTTATATTGAGTTAGGTGATATTGTTGTTAGAGTGACCAAAATAACACATTTCGCACCGTTTGCAGGGGTACCAAAAGTGGGGCAATCCAGACACATCAGTCCATACATTCATTATGATGGAGTGTCATAACTTCCAACAACAAGGGGACTGGGATAGGGAGACCACAAAATACATTTTCTCAAACACATTTGTTTTGTTCTGGTAAGAATTAACATGCTAAAGAAATGCAACATATATTACCGGATGTTCTACGTCGTCTTGCATACATCATAATTGTTCCAAACTTGGATAAAACTGGCTAGGATAGCACACTTTTTTTTTTATGTAGCTGACACAGCTAACACAATCCCACCAAACACTTTGCGATGGAACCCCAAAGCACTCAAGGAGATGATATATCATGCTAAGCCCAAACGGAACTGTACTGCTTGGTGGAAACATGGTTTCAGTGAGTTTGCATCATGCAAGAGCAGCTTATCATTTTAACAACTGATTGTAATCCACATTCATCCGCTGTTCATTGGAGCTGTCTGATTGTGTTATTTTGGCTCTATTGTCATACTCATATTTAGCCGCCTGGCGCTGACTAAATGTTTGAATTGACAGACGGAGCACATCCCCCCATATGACGTGGTTCCCTCCATGAGACCGGTGGTGCTGGTAGGACCCTCGCTCAAGGGTTATGAGGTGAACTTGAGAAGACTTTATGTGCTTGTGTGTTGTTGTTTTTTCAAGTACTCCGGCTTCCTAACTTCCTGAGGTGTCACCTTGTCATGGTGGAAGGGTTAGTGTGTCCCAATGATCCAGCAAGCTAAGTTGACAGCATCACCCAGGGCAAGCAGGTCCTAGATGATTGACCAAACAAAGTATGGCTCAGAAACTCCCTATGAATAATACATTATTGGACAAATACCCTCACCGGGGCCACCCTCTGAAGCCAGGCATCAAGGTGTGGTGCATGATGGCAAGCACCTGGTGGCTGGGTCTGCACCCATGGAGTTTGGCGAGGCAAACCCTGAAGTGGTGATATGCGTCCGGCTTCCCTCTCTGGCAGGAAGGGAGTTTTTGTTTGTGTGTGATGTTCATAAGTTCCCACTAGATGGACCTAGCCTCAACACACATCTTGGGCTCTGAAATCAGTCCTCTGGAGAGAGGTTGAACGCTCTTCCATTTTTGAGTTGCACCCGGTTCTAACCGATCTTATTTACTTCCAGCTTGGTGCTTGCATTTAGGGGTTCACCTGAAAATGTGGCCTCCCTTTGTCTTCGAGTGGCAAATGTTTTTTTTTTGTTCCCTTAACATGAAACAACAGCTTAGAGCTCTGGTTCTCAATCTCGGTCCTCGAGGACAGGATCCAGCCTGTTTTCCATGTCTCTCTCAGCCAACACAGCTGAGGATCATTATCAGGCTTCATGCAGAGTTTACTGATTAGCTGATCGTTTGAAACACCTGTGTTGGCCCTGGGAGAAATGGAAAACAGGCTGGACAGGGGTACTTGATGACCGCGGTTGAGAACCACTGGCTTAGAGTACCCAACCTTTTCGGAGTTCTTGGATTAGGACGCTGGAGAGACTGAGTACTCCATGTGGGCATTGACAGTAAAACCTGGATGGACATAATCGGAGAAACAGTCTTCCTGACTAGAACCAAAGCATTGTTCTGAAGTTGGTCTCTTGCGCTTGCCACAAATTGGTCATGATGACACTATGTTCAAACCTAAGGGTGTCCACCATATGTGCGCTTGGCACCAGGTCATCTCGACCTCATCAACTTGTGATCATCTCATCGGACTTGTGGTTGGCCATGGAGCAATTGACCAGCCTTGCACACTCAACAGGGTCCTGGAGGATGCATGGGAGTTACCAGTCAATGTGTGCTTTGTGGACAAGGCATTTGACCATTTCCCGCTGGGAGTCCTATTTGGTGGGTGCTCGAGGAGTATGCGGTACCTAACCTCCTCATATAGGTTGTTCATTCTTTCTGGTGCTGGGCAGAGGGAAGTCTGGTATTCCCTACTTAAACTGCTGCGTTGTTGACTCATGGATGGATGGATGGATTCAAAACAAAAAGAACATTATTTGCTGCTTTTTAGCGGATAGCATTACAAATGTTAAAACTCCTCTGTGCAGGTGACTGATATGATGCAGAAAGCACTCTTCGACTTTCTCAAGCACAGATTTGATGGCAGGTAAGACTCATGCAATGTTTCCTTCCTTTGTTTTTCTTTTCTTTCATCAAGTAGATTTACAGATTGTCTCACACTTGCAGGATATCAATTACTCGAGTCACTGCAGATATTTCTTTAGCCAAGAGGTCCGTCCTCAACAACCCTAGCAAGAGGGCCATTATAGAGAGGTCCAACACACGTTCCAGCTTAGGTAAGAAATGACATTATAAATGCTGCCTAATGGAAAGCTATATGTTCTGTCGTAGCATCTCAAGCGTGCTCCTCACTGATGTCTTGTATGATCAGCTGAAGTGCAAAGTGAGATTGAGCGGATCTTTGAGTTGGCCCGCTCACTACAGCTGGTTGTGCTGGATGCTGACACCATCAACCACCCAGCCCAACTCCTGAAGACCTCATTGGCTCCTATCATTGTCCATGTTAAAGTGTCCTCGCCAAAGGTAAACTTGAGCAAATCCAGTTTAATGGTCATTAGTTCCATCAGCTTAAAATTAAGTTGTATGAAAGATCACAGAAAATCTAGTCAGTAGGGACAAACAACACTAACATTTTGATATTTCAAGCAGAATTCACCAATATTAATGTAACTGCCATTTTAAATAGATGTTTTCCATCATTTTCTGAGTCTGGAAGTAGTGTGCACTTTTAACTCATTCACTCCCATCCATTTTCACTGAAGCAACCCCCTTCGCTCCCAGCTGTTTTACTGGATTTTTATGAATTTTGCAAGGTCCACAGAACATTCTGTTTTATTCCTATAAAAACATGGAAGCTACCAAAAGAAATATTAGAGTTTTGCAGCAAACATCATTATAATATAGCTAATTTACATAATTATTCACAAACTTGTTGAAAACAATGGGAAAAAGAGCTTGTTGCAACATGGCCCTGGCTGATCTCTTATACTCTGCTGCCACCTGCTGGCCGTTTTTGTAATAACTACCATTGCTTTAAGTGTCCTCTTCAGGTCAGAAGCTGTATCAAAGCCTTCTCTATGCTCTAACATAAAAAAACATTTAAAAAACAACAACATATAAATATGTTTTTGGGAGTGCAGGACAAAGTATTAAAAACGCATTTATAAGTTTTTTGGTTTGAATGAGTTAAGGGTAGTGATGCACTGGCAGGTGGAGCTAATGTATACTTATACTCCTTGTCCTCTAAGGTTCTGCAGAGGCTAGTCAAGTCCAGAGGGAAGTCCCAAAGCAAGCACCTGAATGTCCAGCTTGTGGCTGCAGACAAACTTGCTCAATGCCCTCCAGTAGGTGTCTATCTTCATAGCATGTTCTGCTTTCATTGAAATGACAATAAGTAATAGCTGTTGAGCATTTTGCTGCCAACAGGAAATGTTTGACATCATCCTAGACGAGAACCAGCTGGAAGACGCCTGTGAGCATCTTGCAGAATACCTTGAGGCCTATTGGAAAGCAACGCATACCTCCATGGCGACGCCCCTAAACCCCTTGCTGGGACGCAACCTCGGCCCCAGCACTCTCACAGCATACCCTACCAGCATCTCTGGACTGCAAGTATGCCTCAGCTACTTCATGTTCTTGTTGGGTTGACACATAGGACCATTTGCATCATGTGTTACTTGTCCCTTGCAATAGCAGAGCCAAAGAATGCAACAGAGCAACCACACCGGCGACCATTCGACTGCAAACGAGCGTCGCAACCTGATGACGTCTGATGAAAACTACCACAATGAACGGGCGCACAAGGGACGCAATCGAATGTCGTCAGGCTCGCAGCACAGCCGAGAGGCACAGGACCCCTACCAGGACTACCAGGACCCCTATCAGGATGCATACAAGCCACACCGCAACCGCAGCTCCCCGGGTAGCTACAGCCATGACTCCCGGCACCGGCTCTGAACACCGGTGGGTCATCATGGGTGACCAAATGTCCCAAATTCCACCCACAAATGATCGCTGTCACAGAGCCAAGATTGTCCCAAGTTTTCCCTATTTTCAGGGGGGTTATTTGTGTATTAAACCTCCAAAACATTCACAGAAGTGAATTGAAGTTTAAGTTTCATGATGCCCAGCCAACTAACTACTGGACCTTCTGGATCACGCTCAAAAGACATATTGCATAGATTGTGCTCCCTGCCATCAGCAGTGGTCACACGGTGCACACCAGGTGGGAAGAAGGTCCACTGGACACAGACCCATTTCCTAACCATGTAAAAACCCTCTCAACTTTTTGCTTCCTGCATGCTAATAGATGATGAACGTCGGCTTCTTTCCTTCCTTCCTTCCTTCCTTCCAACCTTCATAGATCTTTTGTATCTTCCCTGTAGGTCTGACTTTCTTAATCAATAGATTGTAGACACGTGGTCTGGGGAGGGGTTCAAAGCGGGTGTATTGGCAATTGTCTAGAGTGCTCCTAGTTGAAAATTTGGTGCTTCACATTTAGTCGTTCATTTAGTGGGGGGAAAGACCCTTGCTGCTGCAAACGGGTCAGACGAACATGGAGAAAACAGTATTCTGCTTTTGTTGTAAGCAGTTTGGAAGTTTGAATAATACTATTTAGACAACTTTTGAAGAAATTCTGCTTTACAGTATAGGTTTCAATTTGATAGCATTTAAATGAGAGGTGTGCTTTCTACTTGGGCTTTCAGTGTTGTTTTAGTGAATTAATTCTTGTGATTGGCTTCGCCTGGGGTTCCTCAGGTCCTTCCCAGACCCTCCCACTTCCATTAGCCAATCAGCTTCCTGCTTGGTCATCTGTGTCTTGTTGCATTGTCCTGCATTTAGCTCCTGGTTTCCTGGCTGCGTGATGATCGTATTTTCGCCTTAATTTATTTTATTCCCCGTTGGTACATTTTTTGAAAAGTTCAATTTAGTTTCACCTCCACCCTAGCATTCTACAAATCAACTAAAAGGTCTTCAGTAAGGCCAATAGCAATGGCAAAAGAAACAATATGACTTTGTATCTGTGGAGCCAGCTACAGTACATGATCTCTAAATAATGCAATGCAACCCAGCACAGCAGCAACTCTTGTTGGAAGTGTTTGCATTGCCATTAATGAATTGAGTGTGATTAAACTGACACTGGAATACAGAAGTACAGATGTAGCTCATAATGATTTGAAGGCACCTTATGTTGTAGTTTTACTGTAATTTTTTTTTTTTTATGAATTTAGTTCCAGATGCAGCCAATATTGTTCAGGCAAGCAATTGGCAGTGAAAAAAAAGAGTAATTGAAATGATTGAATAAGTGACTTCTGTAGTTTAGAAAGCGGGAACATATTTCCTTATTTATTTCTAACAAACCTCTTAAAATTGGTGAGAGGACCATACCTGACATGAACATAACTAATGGTAGATAAATATATCCAGATTGAGAGTAAACACAATGGCCACACCCCCGGGATAAAAGTAGTGTATATGTTTGATGGGACACCAAATGTGGGTGCTGGTCTTTGCTCTGCGATATGTTGTGTATGACATTCACTGTTTGGCAGTTTGTTTTTCTTGGCATGTGGAGAAAAATGTGCACCAGTGCAACCGCTGCAGTAGCAGTTAGAGATGCTACTCCAGCTACCAGGACTGGATTAGAATCCTCTGCAAGATACTGGAATGCTCAACATTTTAACACCAGTTAATAACCCATTTCATTATATGATGAAAATAATTAGATTAAGTTGGAGCAAAGGTTAAGAATACTGACCCAAAGTCGTATAGGGACTTTAAAACCAGCTTCTAAACTTTTGTTCGCCTCATAAAAAAAGGGATCAAATAGGTTAAAATGGTAATGAACACGGAAAGTAAGCTAGGCTACTTTCTTAGCCATTGTCCCCATACCACAGTATAAACCTCGGCTTGATTGAGAGGAATCATTTTCCATTTAAAATTGAGACATTCATGTTTTCTATGTCCTATTATGAGAGGATATATGTTTTTCTTTTTACTCAATTAGCCCAAATGTTGAACAAAACTTAGGGAAAGACTAAGTAAAAGGACATTTATTCCAGTCAAAAAGCTACAGATGGGCATTTCAGTTCAGCTGATTTATTTATGTATTTATTTATTTATTTATTTTTAAATAAGAAATGTACATAGAGTCTTTTGAGAGATGCTCCACACAGAAATGATATTCAGTATATGGTTACAAAAGCAAGGTTTTGGTCATGTGCAATTGAAAGCAGCATGCTCTGCATTAAATGAGGACCTTCATGTACTATGCAATCGCAAACTTCATGCTGTGGCCTCTCTGCACCTCCCCTTTTCCACACAGCTTCATCTGGACCATCGAGGGAATCTTGTGTTTATTGTGGATTTGTCTGTGGAAGGTGAAACTCCTCATGCGGTATTGCATGCATAATATGACATTCTAATTTATAAGAGGAATTAAAGAAAATTATGTGACTTTGGAGGAAGCTGTGTTTAAGGCAACGCTCCAAGTGACTCAAACTTTTTTTGCAAAAATAAAAGAGCCGTTATGATATTGTCTGCTGTATTTTTTTTTCTAATTTAACAGTCAAACAATTGGTTGTAACTGCAGTTAACAACTAATCTAAATACAAAATAAGTACAGTAAATACAAAAAGTTTACACACCCCAATGCCAAGTTTTTGTGATCAATAGTAAGACTCGATTAAAAAATAATCTAATTACAGGCTTTGTAATTAATTAATTTTGATTAATTACATTTTAATCATGTAACTAAACTTATCTTTAAGGAAAACATTTAGAATTTAAATGGATTTTAGTGGACGACTGATTCAAATAATAGACACAGATATTTATTATTAACTATATATTAGTATACTATTAATATAGTATTTTTAACTCTGAAAAAAATTAATTTGATTGGATTTAAAAACAAATCAGTCGAAAAACAAATAGAAAAATTGTCCCTGGCCAGAATTGAACAGACCAAAAGTTAAGAAACAGCTAAATCCAGTGTTTTAAGTGTGGGGGGGGAGTGCCGGTACACTCATGCTCAGTAATTAGGCTGTTACTGACAACTTATGTTATTTGTTTTCACCGAAAACACAGATGCAGCACTGATTTGGGGTCAATAGGTCACATAACCTAGAAGCTATTGAGCAAAAACGCTAATTTTTGTTGAAAAAAAAATCATTAAAAATAAGTGGGGCTCTAAAATGAAAAGATAAGAGGTGTGCATCATCCAGCAGACATGCCACTACGATGCAGCACTGATTTGGGGTCAATAGGTTACATTTCCTGGAAGCTATTGAGCTAAAATGCTAATATTTACAGGGGAAAAATTATTAAAAATAAGCGGGGACCTAATATTAAAAAATAAGAGGGGTGCATCATCCAGCAGACATGTCACTACGATGCAGCACTGATTTGGGGTCAATAGGTCACATGACCTGGAAGCTATTGAGCAAAAATGCAAATTTTTGTTGAAAAAAATTCATTAAAAATAAGTGGAGATCTCAAATAAAAAAATAAGAGGTGTGCATCATCCAGCAGACATGCCACTACGATGCAGCACTGATTTTGGGTCAATAGGTCACATGACCTGGAAGCTATTGAGCAAAAATGCCAATTTTTGTTGAAAAAAATTCATTAAAAATAAGTGGAGATCTCAAATAAAAAAATAAGAGGTGTGCATCATCCAGCAGACATGCCACTACGATGCAGCACTGATTTTGGGTCAATAGGTCACATGACCTGGAAGCTATTGAGCTAAAATGCTAATATTGCTGTATGGGATCATGAGAGTCTAGCTACATGAAAAAGGTGGCAGTCGACGCCAAAACTAGTCAAGGTAAACAAAACCTTGTTGTCATTAAAAAGAAAAACTGACTGTATAAATTAGAAGACAAGATGATTTTTTTTTTAACCATGTATAAGACAACGAGAGTTGAGTGGGCAAAGATGAGTATGGAAAGACTCATAAACCCACTAGTGGAGCAGGATTTTGGGTAGAATCGTGCACTTTGTGATACAACTTAAGCATGGAATTTGCCACGAATATTCCTTACAGGTCTTTTCAGAAAAAAAGTGCTAGCCATGAAAAAAATTCAATGTGGTGGTAATTTTTCAAGATGGCTGCCAGATGGATGCCTTTCAGTACCCATCCGTTCCAGCTGTCCATTGGTTCCACGCATGTGCAATAAACAAGCGCATGTACGGAATCGATCAAGTTTTAAAATACTGCCTGATCAGTGCTGCGCAAGTTCATTCATTTACGACACATGTTCCTGCTTAAATAGGGCCTGTGCAAGGCGCGTCATCATTGACGTCATCGTTGACGTATTTGTCATTTTGGATGCAACACGGCTATTGTTTACATGGCAAAACGTACTCTGTTGTGGTGTGGCCGATTTATTGTCATTTATCTGGTCGAAATAGCGAAATACTCTTGCTGCATTTGGGGCTGCAGCAACGCCTCCCCAAATTGCAAAGGTTAAAAAAAATGTTTAATAAAGACAATGGAATAAGTTTTTACAGGTTTCCTGCTTGGCGGAAGAACAAGGAAATCCACGTTTCTGAGATTTAATTGCGACGTGTAATGTACGCGAGCCAATTGGTTATGGATAGCGGGGGGCAGCAAAAAAACGGGAGAGCAACAAAAGGATTGGCAGTACATGGATTCACTTTATTAAGCTGAAAGAAAAACAATGGGCTCGGCACCACCATGCTTTACAATGACCTAAGCTTCCACTGCATCAAAACAAAACATTCACCACCAAAAAAAGAAGTGCTACATATATACACAAAAAACAAAGAAGCACTGCGATTGTTACAGACGACGAATGGCTTGGTTGTCGGTTGTAAGAAGAAAAAAATTCACCTTTGACAACATTCTGTCCTGGGCAAGAGTGTTTGTGCTTCGTACATTCTGTACGTGATTAGATGTACAATTTACACAAGATTAAGCAATGTTTAATTTATATAATTTGATTTAATAAATAATACGTTAATTAATTTATATGTTAATGATTTAATAATAATATGTTACTTTATGTAACTTCAGTGAATTTATAAAACAAACAAAACGGTACAAAAGCAAACACAGCATGTACCTTCGTTCAGATGACGGTGTTCACCAAGTTCACCATCTGCAGGTCCTGCACCCACCTGTTTGTAAACTGCACATGTGAAGCAGGAGATTTATCATTTTTAAATTGTTTGGAGTTGTGGGTACTCACACCGCACAAGGGTATGCGAAAATACACACAAAGGAGGCTGTCGGTCCGGGTAGCTGCGAATTGGGAATAGCATAGGGACCCAAACCATTTATAACTTGCATTTTTGCAATTTATCAGTCTCAGGCTTCGTAGTCTAGCTTGTCTTTGTAAGAGCTCACAGGATTTTTGTTTTTTAACATGTTATTAACTCGAAAACAACCTCGACAATACACAACCCTTACAGTACGGCTTTGTTTACATTTGCTGTTGCATCCAAAATGGTGGATGATGACGTCGACTGATGTTGCGATGACACAGTACACGGGTAGCCTGGCAACAGCCAGATTGGTTTGTGATTCACTCGAGGGAGCTCTCCACAATATCAGTTTGGGACAGCCCCGCGTTGATTTGCTCGGGAAAGGCGGGGCATGCTGTACAACACTTCGAGCTGATTGGACGAAGCAGAATCGTGCGCACGTCTACCTAACTTTTGTTTCGACCAATCATAGCAAAGGATGAAAATGTCGTCACTGACATGCGACTGTTGTAACTAGCTGATATCATGACCTTGAGTTTATGTTGTCGAATTTGCAATGTTGATATGCGGATACAAGAGACTAATTGAGCGAGAACAGAATTAATTGTAGTGTCCACGCATTTGTCCACCGGTGTCGCCATGTTTGGTTTGTTTCTTCCTACGGCTTTGGCGCTTCTTGTTTTCGTCACAGCTGCATATCCCGCCCCCACATAGAACGTCGCTCTGTAATTGGTCCGAACCACCAGTGGTTCAATTCGGTAGAAATCAATGGGAGCGGTACAAGATGGATTCTCGGGAGTTTATGAACTCACAAATACCGCGAGAATACATCTTGCGAGAGCAAGATTACTGCACGGGCCCTATATTCTAAAATGGTAGAAAGTTTAATCTGTGGTTTATATTCTTTCAATAAAGATTTTTTTATACAGGAAGCTTAGATGTTTAATACATCTGGGACTGGTAAGCGTGTGAGGGCCGTGAAACACACATGAAGATGAGAATGATGAGGAGGACGATGAAGATGACGGCGTACGTTAACAGATTAAATTAGCCAATGTTATTGCGTGTGTGTGCGCGTCGTGCAAATTGTGATATAAATATGAAATTTGACATAAATGTTTCATCTAGGTCACCTTCTCAGAAAAAAAATGCAATGAAAAAATAAATAAATATTGTGACTGTTTTGAGGTTGTCATTGAGATTTGTTATCTCCTGTGGTGAACTGAACATTGTGCACCACTGTCCACACCTCAGCTTGGTAAACGTTTCAACCTGTGCCCTGGTTACAAAAGTACTTTCTTTTTGGGCACACCAAACTTGACTGCCTTGCCTGCCAAACTTAACACTTGACTGCCAGGGGCTATGTGGTTCATAAGCCATAGAGATCCGGACGTCACGTGACTATTTCTCACACGCCCCGTGGCAGGAAAGTAGCGGCCCCGCGTTAATGGACTACAATGACGAAGAGGGCTAAAACTAGCGTTTATCCGCCAACTTTTCGCCCAAGAGCATTGACACTCACTTTGATGAAAAGGACATGATATACATTCGCGAGGTGGACATGTTGGATTGCCGATGAAGCGTCAGGAGTGCTTTTTTTTCCAACTCGGCTACGCTGCTAACGTGGAGTGCTGGCAAATCTGATCATACAAAGGCTTTACAAATTTGTACAATCTGGATTATTTTCCCTTTATGTGTGGTCAAAATGCCATCGAAGTTAGCAGTTTCACACAAGTCCACACATTGTTATTTAGGTACGTTAACAATTTTGCATCCACTAATTTGTCATCATTTATGCCGTAAAAAGCCTTTATGGTAAGCTATTAAATTCAACTGTGTAATATCTATTAAACCGCAGCAGCACAAACGAACGAAGCAGATTATTTCCCCCACATTTTGCGTGTGGTAACAGTTAGCATCTGCTGATTCGGCCACCGTGTGCAAAGTGCCCCATCACGTCTTTCACTTTCATTGAATAACTATACAATCGAGCTACATCTACACGACTAACTGATTCAGTAATTGACTCACCTGATATGAAGTGAACGCTAGACAAGCAATGAGGAGGATCCCAAATCCTCCGCCTTGTTGTTCACCCTTTTTATGGCTGCTGTGATCCATTGGCTACACATTGGTTCCTCTTTTTGTAGTCTGGAGAATGCTCTATACTTTTTTTTTGTGCCTCTTCTCGTTGTGGCAGCTGGTCCACAACAGCTGTCAATCATTGTTAAAGTGCGGTGTTTGCCATTTACTCAAAGTGGCAGACACGTTTTCTATGCTGCCAAAATTGTTGCGCTAACGCCCATTTTGGGATGCGTGACATCAACATCCGGACCTCTATTGGGGTATTTTGATCAACTCAGAGGATGTGGGTAAACACCTGGCCCCCGGAGCCTCCCGACACCAGGAACTCACGCAGACGGCCCTTTTGTTCAGACACCTCTTATTTAGATTAAATCAGACACCTTACTATGACAGGGAAGAGGACAAAGACTATAGATAAACTAACATATGGGGAACAGTTGTAACATATCTAAATAAAATCAAAAACACTTTGAAAAATATAAATTGAAACAGAAAAACAATGTTAATAATCCAACAGTACTATGAGCTCACATCCTCATTACTATCCTGGTAATAGCAGCCCATTAGGGGCAGAAGATTGGCTGAACCAAATAATATTGACCACAAATTTAAAAAAGAAAGAAAAGGGGGTAAGTAGCCATGAGGGATTTTGGTTACTTGTGACCAATATTGATTTTTTTTCTGACACTTTTTCCTGAAAAAGTGACCTTTTAGGATCACTCCAGCCAAATTTCATGTTATTTCTATTTGCACTATTGTTTTTGAGCAAAAGCATGTTCAAAACAGAGATCTGTTTGGTGGCCATTTTTTTAAAATGGCTGCCGTATTGAATTTTTTTTTCAACACTGTAGTACTTCTGTGGAAAAACTGACCTACAAGGAATTCTCCTGCCAATCTTATTTCTTTTTTTAATATCACAATTTACGTTACAATTTTTAAGTAAAACAGCATAACACAGGGCTGTTTGGGGGCCATCTTGGAAAATGGCTGCCATATTTGTTTTTCATTCATGCCAAATGCCATGCTTGTATCACAATTTGCACAATAGTTTGCCTAATCTGCTCCACTGAAGTACATAGAGGTGGTTGAAACTTGCGGTGGTGTGAGTGTGACAGACAGGATGGCTCATTATCTGACTGAGGCCTTGCTCATTTAGCTTATTTTACAATATCTGACCACCAGAGGTCAGTAAGCTACTGAAAAGTAGGTACAGTAGCTGTAATTCATATACTGTATTGCACTGTACTGTACACAAAAGATGGGGAGAAATACTTTACAGTTCTGTAAATATGATATTAAAGTTGTTATATGTATGAAGAGACATTATCAATAAATGAAAAATAGTTTTTTAAATTATGATTATTAAGAAGAAGATTATTGAAACAAATAAAATGAGTAGAATTATTTTATTGATTAAAGGAAGATTAAAGGAAGGCACATATACAGCATGTGAAGGCCAATCCTCTCCTGCAGTGATGTCACAACAAAAGAAGGACTTTGCTCTGCCACCGACACATTAAGTGAAATTGTGCAACTCACAGCCTTTTGCAAACATATAAAGAATAATTATACAGTCGGCCCCCACTGTCAGCAGGGGATAGGAACCGGGCCGGCGTGCAAATAGTGAAAATCTGCATATAAATGATGCCCATTGAAAAGCATTGGGGAAAAAAACAAAGAAAAGTTTAATAAAATATATCTTCATAAAACACTGATAAACATTCAATATACACATTTCCAAACAAAAAAATTGTGGTGGTGGGGAATTCCCCCAGGACTCCCCCCAAAACCAACACACAAAAATATATTTTAAAAGTCTTTATTTAAAAAAAAAAAAAAAAAATTTATATGCAAATATGCAAACAGGCAAGTGCCGAATCGAATCGAGTGGGTGGGGTGGTGGGTGGGGTCTACTGTACAGCATTTCTACACACTGAAGCTACACTATTCAACAAAATGCAGAAAATTACCTGGACACATTGAAGAGATTGTAAGAAATTCTCATGCTTAGCACCATCAAAGTGATAGTGGATCAAAAATATGGCGTATACTTTTTGTCAAAAACAGTTCTACTGAAAAGTCTACAAGTTCATATTAGGACAAAAATATTAGCTTTCAAACTGAAACAACAACATTTCAATATACAAGCACGCCTGAAAAATACAAGCATGTCCCTTACAGGCAGGTTGAGGAGCAGTGATTCAACCCTGGACAGTGCGTGTCTTCTTTGATTGGAGGAGCGAAACACTTTCGGGGGTTCTGTAAGCTAAAACATACCAGATCGTTCCAAGGTGTTTCTTAGATTTGAAGTGTCAAAAAAATCCCATATCACCATGATCTCGAGTAGACTGTGGCCTAGTACAGGCAGCTTTCGGGGAAGCCCAGTCCCTGAATGGACTGCTCGCCTCCATCCGCCAAGTAAGGACCTTCCTCCTCGTATGTGGGCAGAGTCAGGCCATCCTCCTCGAGTGGGAGGGCGTCAGGGTCGGGCTTTAAACTGGGCTTGTGTTTGTCTAGGAATGCCAAGGAGAAGAGAGCCTCGGGATTGCACACAAACCTGTAGACATATCTCTCCCCAGCAACCTGCAAGAGGAACCAAACAGAGGAGAGAAGCTGAGCGCTCAGCGTTGACGTCTGGGTCGGTGCCATTTCCCATTTCACGTTTACCTTCTGCATGATGCCCTTCTCATAGTAGTATCTCAGCGAGCGGCTCAGCTTGTCGTAGTTCATGGCAGGTCGGTTCTTCTGGATACCCCATAGCCGGGCCACCTGGATTGGGAGAAGATTACATGAAAACTACTGATGTTGGAATTCGGTGCCATGCGCGATAACTAACCTCTTCAGAGTCAATGAGTTTAAACTCCATATTATGCCCCGTCCACACAATCAGATGCACGTTGGCCGGGTTGTCCAGCAGCGTGAGCAGGAACTGCCACAGCTGCAGGGAGCCACGGCGCTGGTAAGGCAAACCATCCTGCTTTATTTTACCTTTACGTAAAGAACAAAGTTAGTCAGAATCACTGGTATATTATTATACCAGATATTTTTGCATTATGCCCTAACGGTTTTAGTCTAGAGCTTAGCTTTGATAACATTATGTGGCTGTAAATAAAGTAGTAATAGGAGTAACAAATGTATATTTGTTTTTGTATTGTGTGTGGAAAATGAAATAAGGGGACCAAATATGACTTGTTCCTTAAACAAATTAACTAAACAAGTGTATGCGTGCAAATTTCACTCATGTTAAACACTAATGTTAATTGTTCATAGAATTTGAATGTTTTTGTACATTGTTAATAAAAAGCACATTATGTGCAAAAATCTCCTGCGTACTTAAATATGCACTTAAATATAATTTCAAAATTTAGAGACTCCGAATGATTTTTTAAATTTTTTATTAAACTAATTATTTGGCATTATCTTTGGATACCTCCCCTACCACCCCATTTATAAAAGTCTGTTCAGAATCATTGGTCATTTGTCAAGTCTTTGCTCTTACCTTCCAGTCTGTCCGGCACAACACACGCGTCATCGTAGTAGAAGCGTGCTTCGGTGTCACCAACAAAACCTGCCAGTGGAGAATGAGATGAAGTCCACATTGAAGCATGAGCGAGGAGGAAAACAGACCCGCACTCACCTGCGCCACCATGCGGGTACAAGACTGATGTTTTGCCAAAGGATGACGACTGGCAAGTTTGAACCTCTACAAGACACAAGCGTGAAAGGTGACTTTTATCTTGACTGAACCAAACTGCTAAGTCAAAATGGACATGTAACTATCCAGTTGACTACACACCTGTGTCAAAGCTGAAGTCCCTTGGCTCTTGTTTGACAGTGATGTGGCTGAAGCCCGCCATTGCCTCCGGGTAACGCGAATCCACCATCTCCTGTTTGCAAATGCCTCCACCACCGACTGGAACCAGAGGCTCGGACAGGTGCCGCTGATACAATGTGTTACTTGAGTGAGGGTAGGACACGTTGGCGGTTTTCTTTGCCGGTAGAAAGGACAAACATGGTTTTGACATCTGCCGCTGAGACCTGAGAGGACATTTGCAGATTTCCGGTAAATACAGTGGAACCTCTACTGTAGAGTTGAACGCCCCTGAGGTCGTTCCAGTGTCCCAGTACTGATTGTCTTCACGCTTAAGATGATTTTTCTTGCATACAAATAGTTGGTTCTCTGGACTGCCCGTTAAGTTACCCATCAAATATGAACTTATACAATCAAGCAACTTTAAAAAAAAAAAATATTAGGATGCTTTATTTTCATTGGACATAATGTGATTTTGGCATGTCCCGCAGATGGTTTTACTGTCCATAAGTTATTTGAGAAAACAAGTCTTTTGATTGTGTATTTTCTATTCTCACAATGATATTGAACATTTTGCATTTGTATCTAAAATTGCTGTCCACCCTGTCTTTTATTTTTTTTATTTTTTTTTGCAACTGCCCCTTTAAGACACCCTGTGATGTTTTCAGTGAAATTATGACCAGCACTGTCTGCCTTCTGTGCAGGCTAAAACAGTGGACATGTATTTTGTTCGTATTTACACCTACGTTTTGTAGTTTAATTAAATTTTTCAGTAATTCAAACTACAGTCAATTCTCTAACTGAATCTTGTTGCTCAATGAAGATCCACTAGACTAGGTGCTCATAAAAGGCAACCATTTGCCAAAAATGTCCACACTGTCCTTATCCACCATGTCAGCGAGCTCACATATTTTGTTGTTTACAAGTGCAGTACATTACTTGCAGTTGACATATAAAAATAATCTAACATAATTTTGCTTCTAATAGAATGACATAAATATAACTTAAATATTAAGTTCAGCAACTTGCATTTAAATGTAAACATGCTTTTTTTCTTTTTTTTATGTAAACATGCTAATCCAGCTGCCAAATATTAACTACCATGAGCGTTGATGTTACATGCTAATGCTGAGTGTTAAGTGACTAACGTGCAAATATATTTTTTATGCCACTCATCAATGTATCTGTAGGAGCCTACCGATACTTTGTAAATTCTAATTAAGTTACCATTTTCATAAAAGGTGATTTATGGAAATGTTGTTAAAAATAAACATTCTATGCACCTCGTACTATGTTTTTGTCCTTTTGGGCTAATTTTTGTACCATCCCTTTCATTTGATAGTAAAGTGAACAAAACCAAACATTTCATACAACACTACATAGTGTCCATTGGAACAACAGATATAGCAAGAATAATTTCATACTGTCAGGTGCGACCTTTTTGTTTTATGATCTAATGTATGAAAAAACTTTTTATTTCATCACTAGAATTTGATTGTGTGGTTTGACTTGCTAAACATTTAGTGGGGACATTATGGGCTTTTTTTTTTAAGTATATGCACTCACCTCCGCTCTGAACTGAAAGCTGCAGCGAGGCAGGCAATGGGAGGATGTGGCAACGCAAACTGATGGCTTTGATTGCCCTGTGGCATGTGGTGGGTGGGGCAGCTGGACACCTGCCTGGTGGGACTATTAGCGAGCCGCCGCTGTTGGGACACAGCAGTGACGGGTGCAGTGGAACACGTCAACTCGACTGGTTTCGTGTCACAGGCACTGTGCAGCGAAAGATGACATTTGAAAAAAAACCTCTTCCCTCAACCACCCAAGTCGTCTTCTAGGAAGGCGCCCTACCTGTCGCTGTAAAGGCACACGTCTGTGTGGCGTGTCCTGCAGGGGGACAGATCTTTAGATGGGATGGGCTCTCGCTTCACTTTGCTGAATGGCGGCGCTTGAAACATTGCTGTAAACACCACAAATAAACGGTACTTTTGCTTTCTTCATTGTATTTTTCCTTCTGTCAATTTACCACTATCAATCAGTAGATGGTCTAGAAGGGCTATATTTCTCTCTTTCCCACCCAACAAAATTGGGTCATTTCAGCAAGAGAAGATGTTTATCATTGGGGTATTTTTACAAGAGCATCACCCAGACATGTTAAGACTTGAATTGTGGAGTAAATACATAATATCTCCCTAACCTTGAATGAGTTGTATGTACCGGTACTGCATGTAAAGCTCGGTCTAGCTTTAATGATCTACTCACAGTTACTGGACTGGAAATCCGGGACAAACTGTTCATCATCAGGAGTCTGAGCTGTGGAGGCAGGAAGCAGAAAAGGAAGCAAAACATCAGACGCTACGTCCTAATGCACCAGCAAGTCAATGCTTACATGTCCCATAATGCCTTGTGCTGTACCTTCTGCTATCCAGATTTCCTGAAGCTGGCTGAGATCTTGGAAAAGTTCTGAAACCCAGAAATACAATTGTATCTGTAGACACGCATACACCTATCAAAGTATTTTACCCCACAATTCTCACACCTTTAGATTTTTGGGGCTGTAAGTGAAATATGATGGCCATACCCTCTGTGTCTTGATCCAAGCCAGCATCCATGAACTTCCTTTTCCTGTCATTCAGACATGGCTCTTTTCCCTCTGATTGACATGTCTGTGCACAAACGGCAAGATGTCGGCATTAATTGGCATATTTTAATTCATAGACAACAAAATAGCAACTTGTGCTCCAAACTCACATTCTCCGGTACCACAAAGGGGACCTGTTGGTCATAAAAGCAGTCCATGTTGCAAAAGTCGTCACCCTGGAATAAATACACTTGGGAGGGATTGCTTACAAGAGTTTTCTGGGTGTCTACATTGTGCATCCTATACATGTAGCATTTTCGTATTGTTACGTGAATATTGAGTCATGCTGGAGCCATAACATTCCTGCAGTAATAAACAAAAGTGCGAATGAAGTTGATGCGGCGAGCGGCGGGGGCGTGTTGTTTTTCACAATGAAGTGAAACTTGATCCTGGCATGAGTGAATGATGGAGCTGGTGCAGCTCGTCATTATTTAGTAATTATTTACACACACACACACACACACACACACACGCGTGTCGAGGGGTTGACACAAAGCATTCCGGAGAAAAGACGGTCGCGCTGTGGTGACAGATAAGGAATTTTTTTTTTTTTTATGGACGCACTGTAGTCACTCCGTCAGAAAATGGCGAACGACTTTACACGCATCTGCTTCAACGAAGGAACAAGGCGCGATTGCAAAATAAAAGAATACAAAAATTATATACCGCACGTCTCACCTGTCAGACGAAGTTGTTGAACCGTGTCAAAATTAAACTCGACCTGGGTTTCTACACCTACATTCCCCGCAGAGCTTCGAATAAAAACGCGACTGCAGATTTTTCTCAATGGAGACCCCTCCGCGCTCGCTGTGAGCCGATACCAGTGCTCCTTTCCCATTGGCATCCAAATGTGTCAGTCAAACACAACCAATCAGCTCAGGGAGCGCTCTTAGGTTCCCCCTCTTCTGTTTTTATGAATGGCCACACTTCTTTCAAGGGTTCAAGGTTCACTTAAAGGGCCAGGCATGTTATTACGTAATGACACACGTAATACGAGAGCTACATCAAATAAACGAACACATTGAATGGAGGAGTTACACAATTTAATAACATCAGTTGCGGTTCGTTAGCAAAAACATGCATACCTTGAAATATCAACAGCAAAATTAGCTTTTGCTTTTAGCACGTGAATACCCACAATCTAGTTGCAGTGTGCCAGTATATTTTTCTCACATTAATTCAACTTCGTGTCTTACAAATATGTTGATGATAAATGTGTTGTTATTTTTATTTAGATTGGTGTTCTAAGTTGTGTAACACCCTATATGAGCATTCGTGGTCGTTGTCAGTGTGCAAAAAAAACCCTTTCACCACTAGACGACAGTATTTATATTCCAACAACAGTGTGATTATAAGTCATCTTTATTTATACAGTATAGCGCTTTGAAACAGCCTTAAAGCATTATTTTTGTCTTTTTAGTAACTCACTTCTTAATAGGGATACGTTTATTTCATATAAGCCTATCGTATGGGAACTCAACATTTTTGTTTTTGCTCCCATTTCGTGAGCTGGTATCAAGATCTCAAACTTTTGCTACATATACAAAAGGCAATTTCCCTCAAATATTGTTCACAAATCTATCTAAATCTGTTAGTGAGCATTTCTCCTTTGTCAAGATAATCCATCCCACCTCACAGGTGTGGCATATCAGATCAAGGTGCCGATTAGAAAGCATGATTATTGCACAGGTGTGCCTTAGGATGGCCACAATATAAGGCCACTCTGAAATGTAGTTTTATGGCAGTATTTAGCCATGATCGACAACTCTTCTGCTATTGCTAGTTTGCTATGAGTGGCTCTGATTGGTCAATCGCCGGACCAAGTCATGCACCGGGTGTGTTTCCTGCTTTGCTAACCCCCTTCTGTGTCTAAACATGAAGTTTTCATTTTGTTTTACCATCGTTGATAGACTGCTATCGGCATTACCAGCTTCACCCTAAACACAATTTGAAGCTGTTATCGGCATTACCAGCCTAATCCTAACCATAACATTGCAGAGCAGACCACATGTAACCACACCAGCATGTTCATCTCCAAGATTGTCTGAGACCTGCCACCCAGACAGCTGCTGCAACAATCAGTTTGCATAAGCATAACCAAAGAATTCCACATCCTCATCAGGGTCTGGACCGGACTGCAGTTTGTTGTTGTAACCGACTTGAGGGGGCGAATGCTCACATTCGATTGTGTCTGGCACGATGGAGAGGTGTTTTCTTCACAGACAACCTGTTTAACTCCATGTGAATGAAATTGTTGTCACACCAGATACCCCAGACCCCCACAATAAAACAAAACGGCACATTTTTCTCTTATTGCGGCCACTAAGGCACACCAATGCAATAATTATGTCACACCTGTGAAATTGGATGAATTAGCCCAAGATAGGAGAAATGCACTGGAACACAGATTTGTGAATAGTATTTAAGGGAAATGGCCTTTTTGTGTAGGTAGACAAAAAGTTATAGATCTTTGAGTCCAGCTCATGAAAAATGTGTGTCGCATTCATATTTTTGGTATGTGCCTAAATAATTTGTAGCTACATTTCTGTAACTGAATACCTACTGCTTTTTTTGTACCCCTGGAAATGCTTTGCAATTGCACCCATTTTACGAACTTGGAAGTACATATCCCAGTCCAACATGTGGCGCTAGACGTTCACGACGGAAAAACAACGGAGAGAAATGATCGCGTTATGTTTATTAATTATTACATTACAGTTGTTACAAATAAATTAGATTATACAGTACCTATTATCCTAAACTCTGAAAGCCGAAGTACGTTTGTGCTCGGCTCCTTTCGACACATTCACGCAATAACAATAAGCTACCTCTCAGCTAGCTTAGCTATGCTGCCTATACTCTTAATTTTGTCATGGTTTTATTCATCTTAGCGACAATGCTTTCGTTGTGGTTAGATCAGAATCGCTTCTTTACTCATTGTTCGTCGTGGAGTTTGGAAAGAAACCAAACGCACTCCGAACTAGTATATCTGATCAATTCATCACCTCTGACCACAACTTGAAAGCGTGGAGGCCCTGAAGGTAGAACTCGAGCTTGTAGCCCATCGCCACGGAGGCTAAGCGAGCGGGTTTTCCTATCATTTCCGGTCAAAGTCGGGCCACAACTCCGACCAGATCAAATAAGATCAGTGTGTAGGTTTTGGATAAAAATCACACGCATTCGGCATTCACTCACATACTCGCACTCAGGCGCAGCCACAAACACGCACACACCACGCATTCCCTCTCGCACGCCATTCAAACTGTGCCGTCGACTACCGCTTCCGGGAGGAATACATAGGCTCGCGTTGCATCATGGGAAAGCACGCCGCCCATCTGCCCCCCTCTTATTATTATTATTACTAAACCAATACGAGACAAACGTACACATCTCCGAAATATATCAATTAAAAAGAGCAAAACTAAATAAAAAATACTGTAATAAACACTTGGCTTAAAGAAACAAATAGTAAGACATAAATGCCATTTATTTATGCAAATTGACATATGGACGTTTGCCTGAATACAACATTTAGTTCAGATGTCTAGCGATCACACTAAATAAAACATTTGAATCTTTGTCAAATTACCACGCTAGCGCAGCTCGCGTCGTCTTACGTCAGACTGGGCTGGTAACCATGGAGATACTTCAACAATAGAAACGTCAAATTAAGTCAGTTCTGGAGTATAGGAGTTTCGGAGAAGCTCAGGACAATGCAAGGATACTGAAAACAGTATAGACTCTATCCAGGAGAGGACGCTATATTTAGATCAAACAAGTGTATTAAGGGTTAGATTCTTTCAAGCGGCCTGTCTCATCGTGGCATGACGACCTTCAAAGTATGACTGTTTCCGTCCTGACTTAAGGTTGGTTAGCTCATTATAATAACGTTACTGGTCAAGTCAAATAATCTTATCATTCTTGTGATAGTAATTTATCAACAGTGTTTGGCTGTTAACTAGTCAGCCAGGGACAGGTTACTGCTGTTACCAATGAGCCTACTCCTACAAGTCAGGGGGGTGGGTGTGGGGCTGGGGGGGAACAAAAACAACTCTTCCACTAGCAGTTAATCAGACTAATAGAAGTACATTGGAAATAATAAAACAAGCTGTAAAACACTCTCTTTGATAACAAGGAGGAATAAACGTCGGGTCACGGGGCAGCATCTTAAAGTCAAATCGACCACTGCTGTTTTTGCTGATAAACGGGTGTCTATACATGTCCTGGTCATTATTTTTGACATTTTAGTGCATGTTTGTTGAAAGCTTGAATTTGGGGCTAAAACCATCTCTGTGGCGCCATCTTTGGGTTCAACACTGGGATAAACACAATTTGGCTGTTTGTTCCCTTTCTTTGGATGAACACAGACTACCCACGTCACTTCCGTGAAACTGATGTAGTCGCTCTGGCACCCACCAGCTCACCGGGCTCAGTCTTGTGCACGCCTCCTAAGCGAGTAGGAGTTGGAGTGTTTTGCAAACATCTTTATACCGATGAGCAAATTGCCCACATCACATCATCTGCAAGGGGAGATTTTGAAGTTTTTTTGCCGATGTCATGCACCGACCAATGGGTCACAAACTCAATTTATGTGGGGGGCGCTGGAGATTAGGTCTGTGTGTGTCTTGGCCACACCAAGTATTCCACTAAAAAGGGGTTCAAGTTATCAAAAAAGTACAACTAATCAAATCTTCTCAATCTTCATTGACAATTAATAACACCAGTTCTTCAGAACCTGAAAAAGATTTGTGATCCGGACCTCGCTATCATCTCCCGGGTATTTGCATATGCACCCGACCTCCTTGGCCCCTCCCACAGATGGTGAGCCCATGTGTAGAAGGACCCATGTTGCCCAGTGGCGCGCAGGGCCTCGTGGGTGCAGTCATTTGGTGCTGGCTGGTATGTTAAAGCTACAGTATATATCTGGATTAAAGTTAAATGTCACACTGTAGGATTGTTCAGTTATTCTGCCGAAAGTCAGTTGAAAGTAATGTGATGCATTCACTATGCTCTGTAACATAGCTCCAAATTTTTCACACATTTTAGGTTTTTCCTATAAGTTGTTTGAGTTCCTTGCCGTCCATTAATGGACTCTATAACAGAGCAGTGAACTGGTAATAGTGCTGTGCTATATTGGATTTAAGCTGCATTTGCGTCCACGCCAATTAACTAATCCAGTATCCTTTGCCGCATGTGGGCCGTGAGGTCATCTTGAATGGCGTAATCAGATTGGAGCGTCTACTACCGCGGCCGGCAAGGTGACACTTAAGTTCCACGTCAACAACAATACGCCTGAGTCAATGCGCTGTGAAGAATCAGACAGCAGACGTGATGTGAGGAGGTGGCATTGTTTTGTTTTGCTTTTTTCCACAATGGACTAAAAGAAAAAAAGAGAGACTGGACCAAAAGAGACAAGCTCCGCCCTCTATACCATGGAAGAGTCCGATGCAAACAAAGTGAGTGGTTGCATTTTCTTACTCACATTTTGGGTTTGGGTTTTTGGTGGTCAAAACTTCACACAATCATTGACCCAATCAGGTCACATTGTTATTGCTACTGCTTTTTAATGAGGATTCTTAAATTCTACTTGGAAGCAGAGATTGGAAGTGGATCAGTGTAACAGATAGTGATGCAGTAATCGCGTGGGACCTTAATAATAGTGACGGATGCAAATGGCTAATGGCCCACACTTGCTTCAACAGCTGTCAATGTAGGAAACTCTAGTGGAAGAGAGTTCAGGCCCCTCCAAGAAGTTATGGTTCCAGGGCCCAAGCTGTCTTTATGTAGTCAGAACCTTTCGACTTCTCTCATCAACTCAGGCGCCTTCCCTGCCAGAGAGGTGACGTTCCACATCTCTGGCGCTTCTGTAGCCGAGAATCAGAGTGGCAAGGCTTCCGCCCGGCTCACAATGCACCACGCCAACCCCTTTGTACACTTTTTACCCAATGAGATGAGTTGTGAGAAGTTGACTGCACTTGCATCCTTTATGGACCGCTCTCCAAGTCTTCGGACTTTCCAGCAGAGATGTTACATCACTCATGTTTTGCATGCAAGTGTTAAAGCAGTCGAGCCGGCATAGTCACGTCATTTACACGCAGGGTTGGGGAATCCGGGTCCAGAAAGTAGAAACCCTAAAACTGTTTGGCTTTAGCCACAGGTTCTTCTACTCAACAGGTGGAGACGATCTCGTTTACCTGCCAGTTGAGTAGAAGCACCTGTGGCTTTTAACTTTCTGAACCTGGGATCCCCAACCCTGTTTATAGTCCATCCTCTCTGTTTGTTGTTTGTTCTGGTAAGAAAGATTAATGTTTTTATCTAACTTTTTTTTCTTACACTCTTCCTTCACAGAAAGGCAAATATGGACATCACCAAAAAGGTACAGAAGACACCTTTTTCCAAGGCAAATTTTAAAGATTATTCTGCTTTTAATGCCATCAGTTGAGCGCAGACTCAATTAGCATAAGTTAAACAGACTGCGCCAAGTAATTGTTTTAACAGGATAACAAAAATAAGTTCAAATTTGCAGATCTTGATAAATTCATAATTAAATTATCACAATAGATGGGGGATATAAACCCTCCATAACTTTTATCAAGAAATCCCACGTTTTTGTCTCTTTTTGATGAATAATTACAATTGTCTTGTCGTCACATTGATAGTGATGGATTTTTTTTCCAAATGTGTTGCCGGTTTAATTTTGTATTTATTTATTTATTTATTTTAAAGTAAATAACTGAAGAGGCTTAATTCGAACAAAATAATTTTTTGAGTAATATTAATTTTGTGTGGCTGCTCAGTGTATGTTGATATTAGTGCTATCAATGTTAAAACGTTAACTCATTGTTTAATCACAAAAAATTATCGCATTAATCATGTATTAACTCAGATTAATTACGCTATTAATTTTGACCGCAGATGATCCTTTAGCTCGACAGCGGATGGTTACGTTAAAGGTAGCACAAGTTGTGTTTCAGCAATAAACACGTGTTAAAGTAAAGCATTTAGTAAATGATTGCGTATGACATTCAGTATATTTGTTCATGTCAAAATATTGGAGTCTTTTTTTCCCCCATTTTAAATTATGCAAGTAGTTAACTGATTAGCAAAAGGGGAGGATGAGAGAGTGTGCAGTGGATCAAAAAATGTTGAAGACGTCCTCATAACATTAAATGTAGAAATAATTAACACATAACAGGTGCTCTTCAAATTTGGCGGGCAATTTTTTTTGATAAAAAGCATTTTTAATTAACTGATTAATCAAAATTCTAAGATGTGATTAATCAGATTTTTTTTTAATCGTTTGACAGCTGTCGTTATGCTAAAATGTTCGTCAAATGTGTTTTGATTTTAAAGTTGAAGGACGTAAATGTGGTCCATGAAGTGATACAAACACGTTGGACTTTCTCAGACACGTCACTCAGTCCCACGCAGACACTCATGTGCACATTGGACGGCAGCAGTGATACTCATCCCCGGAAACTCAACGGCTCTTCTGTGGAGGCGCCAAGCTACCAGAACTTGCACCGGGAGCTGCTGCTCACTCACAAGCGGTACGTACGCAAGGCAAGGCCAAGCGTGACCGGTTGCTGTCGCAATTTGTGCCCAGCTGTGACTCTACCTGCAGGGGCCTTGTGCTGGAGGAGAAGCCGGAACTGAAGCGAGTGCTGGAGCAGCGGCGACTGGAGCTACACAGGGAGCAGGAGATGGCTCAGCAGCGGCCTTCGGACCTGGAGACGGAGCTCCGCAAGAGACAGCAGAAGCTGCGAGAGGTCAGGAATGCATCAGAATTTTTTTTATACAAAAACACTCCCCTT
This sequence comes from Leptonotus elevatus, assembly GCF_054856555.1. NCBI lineage: Eukaryota > Metazoa > Chordata > Actinopteri > Syngnathiformes > Syngnathidae > Leptonotus > Leptonotus elevatus. Next base: position 4,646,314 of record NC_141240.1, on the reverse strand, counting down.
TTCTCACCACACTTAGCAACGTCTCATCAGCAAACCTATTCATTGCGTATGTGCTGCGGAACCAACAGAACCTCCAATAGGAGAGGGGGTGGCGGAGTGATTTCCGAGTCCCATTTTGGTGGACTTTTACAGTAAACAGCTAGCTAGCAACCAGCTTCGGCTAGCTACTGCAGCGGCTAAACATGTTGCGGAGTCGCTCCTAGGTCATTGCTTTAATGGCGGCGAATAAGCTACACTTCTGACAAGTATTGTTCTCACAAAGGAATGACGAGGAAAGACCAAGAAGCCATGCTAATTGCTAAGCTTGATTTGAATCGTTACTGAATCTTCAAGCTAACCTAAGATTGACACGGCTCGCGCGTTTAACACCAGAATAATGTGCTTGGGTGACCGAGTACACTTTTCACAGACGTCTGGCTGGAACTGTGTTAAGCGGAGAGCATCCAATTTTGATCAGTAAACTTGCAGGGTGCAAGCATTCTCCAACTCCCCTCGTCACACGCACGACCGACAACATTATGCAAGGGTTGATCTTGCAGTTTGTCTGTATAAACACACTTTGCACACGCCAATCTCATCTCTCCGAGCCCAGCGAGAGTCAATTTGCTTCCACAATTTCAAGCACGACATGCGCTCTAGACCGCCTTAATTTTAATGCTAATGAGAGATGCCACTATCATTGGCCAGGAGTCGGCTCCATTTCAACCCATAACGCCTGTCTTCGGAAATACCCAAAGAAAGAAAACTCCACTCATGCAGACAGTTAGGCTGCATTTGGCACTAGACTTGCGCTTGGAACGAAAATAGGGCCCTTTCACTTTTGGAAATATTGCACTTTAAAAAAAGAAGAATAATGTGTTTATTATTATTGTAGGGGTGTGTGTGTGGTGGTGGCGGGGGGGCTGATTAAATGGTGCCCATTATCCAGAGAGGTTGAAGGAAAATATTTTTTTTGTTTGTTTCTAAGACTCAAGGGTCTTAGTGTAAGGCCTATTAATGAGGAAGTCAACCTTAAATATTTCTTAACAATAATTATGTTATATGTGACCTCACTAGTCTAAACATGACATTCTGATTGATATTACATTTGTGGAATATGAGTTAAGCAGCAAAATCCAGCCGTTTTTATCCATCTCAGGGACGCGGCCATTTTGCCACTTGTTGTCGACTAAAGATGACATCATAGTCTCTTAGGCAACGACTAACCGCAGATCACCTGTTTTCTGAAGCTGAGCTGTGATTGGTTGTTACCTGAGACCTGAGCAACTGTCATGTCATTTTCACTCGACAGCAAATGGCAAAATGGCCGCCCCCCTGAGATGGATAAAAAACGGCTGGATTTTGCTTCATAACTCATATTGCACTAACGCAATGTTAACCAGAATACCATATTTAGACTAGTGAGGCTGCATATAACATATTGTCAAGAAATGTTGGGGGGTTGGCTTCCCCTTTAAGAACTTGGTGTCTTCACACCACAGGAACTATGCAAAATAAAGTTGAAATAATAAAACTGACGGGTAGTATCGGGGTAGAAACTATGAGATGGCCGAATCTGCAACACTGAGCAACGTTTTTAATTGGATGACTACTCACTGCAGGACCGGTCACAGGATGGATTTACACTACAGCCCTAAATGCCCAATTCCTAAGTAATGTTTACATCGGATTTCAAGTTCACATATCACATACAACTGTGTTTACATTCATGAAACAGCCCTCATGTGCACATACCTAAAATGCATGCAAATAACTCCACAAGCAGTGACAACACAGAAGTAAGTACACCCTTAAAACTACTGTAAAAAAAAAAAAAAAGGTCATCAAATGGACCAACATTCTACTAGGGTGAATTCGACTTGTGGAACTTGTGGAAGGCGACATGTCTTCTTTCGAAATAGATGCTTCCAGTACCATCAGCTGCTGGGGTTTTAATGACTATGTGTTACTGGTCATATAAAACTGAGTTTAATGATGGGCCATTTTGAATGTTATGAGGATGGAGTTCTGCCGCAGAAGAGTGACATTGCTTATGAAGGTACTTACGTCAGAGCAAATAAACAAATCTGATTGCAAAGATCAGTTCAAACCTGGCCGAGCCACAGTCCAGACCCATTTCTTTCTTGCAGAAAGAAAGTGGTTTTGGCTTGCCAGGCTAATTGTGACCATCACTTTACTCATCATAAGAAGAAGTCAATCCAAAACCTTTGTTTACAATAGGCTAATACATTTTATGCACCCCCACTAGTCTAAACACATTATTCTGAGTAATATTGTATTGTGGAATATGAGTTAAGCAGCAAAATCCACCTGTTTTTTGCATTTCGGGGCGGACATTTTGTCACTGGCTGTCGACTGAATATGACATCACAGTTGCTCAGGACTCAGGTAACGACCAATCATGGCTCTCCTGTTTTCTGAAGCTGAAAACGGGTGGATTTTGCTGCTTGATTCATATTGCACAAACACAACATTAGTCAGAATGCCGTGTTGAGACTATGGTGGTACATGGAACAAAATTGTAAAGAATATTATTATATAATGTTAATATATTCTGTCCATTCTTCTTAGTCATTAGTCATTTTTCACCATCCACTTGGAACTTGCCATTTTCTTGGAAGGTGTCTACAATATGAAAGTGAAAAGTTTAAAAAAAATTAGGCCTTAATGCTGGATTTGCGGCAATAACACGATGGCAAAACAATGGCAGTTAGGGAGAGAAAGATGAAATGATCAGAACACGAGCTTGGACCAAGAGGGTGCAAACGGGACTGTCAGAAAACAGTCTATGGGCAAAAGCGTTTTCCTCATTAAAGTGTACCTCCTGAGCAATATTTCGAAGTATTGATGGGGAAACGGAGCATATAGTTTAACAAATACCTTGTGTTCCCATTGTCACGTCTAGTCTTGTATTTGCCAAAGTAATTTGGCTCTTTAATTTTAATAGTCGTCGCCGTGTTTGGAGCGGATGTGACATCACGTCATTGACAGGCCGTCGCTCGCACCCATCGCTCGCACCCATTAGTTTACGATTGAGCGAGACACCAAAATCGCTTGCCTATGGATGTAAGTAAACCATAACCCATATTTATTTCTCATTCTGACCACCACAGGTACACTTTAAGCACCATTAAGCTGTAAAAGTATCTGCACCTTGCAAAAGTATTCATCCCCCTTGAGTTTTTCAACATTTTGGCACGGTACGGCCACAAACATAAATATATTTCATTGAGATTTTATGTGAAAGTTAAACTCAAAGTAACACACAATCATAAGGTGAAACAAAGTGGATGTGTTATTTCAAACTTGCTTTTCAATGGGCGGAGAGGTTCATTTCACCAAGTAAGAGCGCCATTTAAAAAGAGTTTGTGCCAGGGATGTTAATTATTCACTTTTAAGTGTGACCATTACAACATAGTCTGTTTAGTGTAATAGTCATGCTGCGTTAGGAGAGTGACTAAACTATGTTTCTGTTGAACTTTTGCAGTATGAACAGGAAGAGATCCGGCAGAAGGAGAACCAGCAGAAGATACCAGAGTTTGTTCGCGTGAAGGACAACCTGAGACGCACACAGATGTTCGAGCAGTGAGGTCTCCGCCAATAAACCCCCATTACTGCATGTTATTCGCTGGGTTTCAAATTGTGTCTTGTGTCCGACTTTGAACAGTAAGTCACTTATTCCAAGAAACACAATCCGACACTCATTTTACCGTACGTTCAAGTATTCTTTGCAGTCGTCTTGTGTCTGCTGAGTGAGTGATTTTTTTTTGTACTGTCATGATGTTATTAAAGCCTAACCCAAATCAGCTACTAAGAAGCTGCAGGCGGGCTACACCTCTCCCATGAGACATTTTCAGGATGTTTTGGAACATCTAAACAAACTAACGTCAGTGTTACAAAATGAACGGTTTCTGTCACAACTTTTGCTGTTCACAGAGTGCAGTGAAAATAAAGTGTATGGCGAACACAGACTCGCTCATGTTTTATTGGACACCATTCAAATGGTTTGACGATCGATTTGCATGTGGCTCTTCTCCCCGAGGACCTGCACCTCTCTTTCACATGGATATGACTCTTTGTTTAATGAGCTGATCTTTTCATTCCTTCACAAACTGAGAAGAGAAAGCAGACCATCTGGAGGAGGCTTTTCATCACACACAGGCCTGAGAATACCCAAGGGTCCGGTTAATGCACTGGAGACATTTTGGCTAAATAAGGGCAAACGCCACTGACTTATATTGGTCCATTTGAGATGTACGTATGTTTAAGTTGTTGTTGTTTTTAAAACACAAGCTAATAATGACCATGTTAATAAAGGTTGATATTCTAAATAAATGTTTTAAGATTTAAAATCTACCAGATTTTGTCTGTCTACAGTTTTACGTCTATACGCTGAAATTAAATATATATTTTTACAGTGTTTGATGGATTTTGTAAACTACGTACTTGTAAATCTACTTTATCAATTCTTATTCAAATGAAATATTGAAAAATAGAATTGTAATTCTTAATCTATTTTGCTCCAGATGAATGGACATTAAAGTGTATTACAATATTAGTGTCGCCCCCCCACCCCCCAAAAAAAAAACAATCGTATAAGAGGCAACGTTTACAACTAAGTAAATTTACATAAATAGGAAAACGCAAGCAAAGATCAAATAAGCTTGCCAGCCAAGCGTCACCACGAGTCGCGTGCTGAGTCAAAAGGCTAAAGCGTGTCTGAAATCAGCAGAGTCAGACCGAACCATTCAAACAGGCCAAAGAGGGGTCAAGGCACTAGCAATACAACAATTCCTGTACCGTTATTTTGTAAACACGAAAGGAAGTACGTTGTTTGTAGACTATACTTTTTCAATAATGTACAAGATTGGCTAAATAGCATAGTCACTTCAAAATAAACGGGTTAGTTTGATCAAGCCAAAGCGCTCCTCCCCCTTCAAACGGAAATTTCGAGCAGACTGGAAGAGAGATCCTAAGCGGCTCTGCTCTCACATTTAACCGCAACCCTTATGGAGAAAGTCTCGCAGCTAATCCACCAGCAATGAGCGCGTAAAGACCAACGCAAACTGTAAGTAAACTTTGGATCTGGTAGTGGTAGAACATCAGCATTCGTACAAGTAGTCTAGTGAAGTAAATGCATGTACATGCTATATTGTGTCACTGGAAAAGACAACAGAATATAATATTACACATGTTCAATGATACTTTCAATGTTAGAAAATAGTTTTAAACATACAGTATGTAAATATGGAAATACAATACAGAATAAATAATTTATATCTGCTCAATGGTTAAAGTATTGATATGTGATGATAGTTCTTAACATCCATTAGAGACATCATAAACATCTCCAGTGGACTATGATGCTTTGTATCCTGAATAGAGACTTTCCACCAATAGTACTTTGTTGTTTCTCTTTATACAGCCTTGGAATTGTCATGTTAATAATGATTTAAAAGACACAAACCAAATTCAAGACCTGCCATTCACAAATGTGACCTCTCAGACTCAAAGTGGGCTGATGTATATTGTAAATAGAGTCTTTTGCCATATAAACGCCACTGTGACACTTGTTTGTGCCCACTGCAACAGAATCAACGTCACAGTCCACATGTTGACATACTTGCGGTGTTAAAGACAACACGTCCCTTCAGTGCCCTCCCACCCCTTATCCCCCAATTAGATTTCACCCCTGGTCAAAAGCTGCATCTACATCCTGTTGGTCAGTTCTGAAAGGATGACTCAATGGGATGAGGTGTCACCATCCACTGCCTGAGGAGAACAATGGGGCATCTCTTCCCTGTGGCCTGTTCTGCTCAGCATATGGACTGCACTCAGCTCAGGTGGTGCTGATTATCCTTTGCATTGTCTCTGCTGGTGCATGACCAGGACGAGGCCATGAATGCTGGCTAGAATAGTTTCATGTTGAAGCCACACAGTCTCCGAGGTGTGAATTTCTTCAGCTTGATATTTGGCAATGCAACTAATGCAATGAATGTAGCCTTTGAACACACGCGCACACAACTCAAATTTGTTTCAGCTTTCTTCCACATTGTGTGAACACAAGGAAAGTTGTAACCAAACACTCCATTTCTCTTGTCTGTCGCTCCCCCACGTTGATGCTCGGTTTGACTTCGGACTTAGGCATGCTGAAAAGTCATTTGGTTTTCTTCCATCGCATCAGCATTCCGTGGAGAGTTTTAATTGCTGGTTTCCAGCAGGCCTCGGCTTGATTTCAGGCATCCCTCACCGTTTCCTTTCGGTGAGCTGAGGCCAGTCTAAGTTGGTAATTCCAGGGCCGACCGCAGTGGTATCGAGCGCAGCGGTGGCGGCATTCCAGGCGATCGCAGTTCCCAAGACTCATGGGAAAGGGTGTGTGTGTGTGTGTGGGGGGGAGGGGGGGGGGGGTCTGGGAGACAGTGAATCCCCGTTTATAATCTCACCATAAACACTCCCTTCCGTGTATGTAACTTTTCACGGTCGGGTGGGCTGCGAGGATGGGTGTGACGGTCATCACTATCAGTCATGTCATTTGCAATCTCATATGTACTTTTTTTTTTTACTTCAAATGCGTTTTTTGAAAGCAAAGTACCAAACTGCACAGACGACATTGAATGTTTCATTACAAAACTTTAAAAGCTCAATGACATGTTAGGTTTGTGAATTAAAATTGGTCTTTAAAAAAAAAATGCCCACACAGTATAAACCTTACAATCAGAAGCAATTAGCTAGCCTTGTTAGCTTAGCTGGAAAAGCATGCTAGCACCACATATAGTACTGTAACTAAGCTTCATGTTTGCATTTAACTTTAGTTAATTAACATCAGTATGTTATAGATAAGACAAATATATTGTTTAATTTGGAACAAAGTTCATTGCTGGAGATATGTTCCAGACGCACCTATGATAAATGAAAATTGGACAGTTCTTTAAATAAGATGCAAAATGTGCTTGTATCAAACTATTTAGTTATCAATACTAGTTGTTTTTGGGGGTAAAATTAACAAATAAAACAAAGGGGAATTAAACAATGTACAGTAGCAAATTAGCAGTAATTACAGTAAAACCTTCAAATAACTTCTACATTAAAATACGGAGCAGTAACACATACTGTACAAACAGGATGCGACAATACTGTACTCAGGGCATACAGTGTGACAAAATACTGTCTATAGTAGATAGAATAATTATTGTATTGTTGCTTTTTTTTTTAATGAGACTGAATGTTAAATGACAGCTGTAAACATAGCAAAATCTATGTCCGTGCAAACATCTACTGTGACCTTCTGGGTGTGGCTTAGGAATGGTTGATGGATAGAAGTTTCCTCTGACCCACACAGCCAAGAAAGGATACGGAGAGGCGGCAGGAACACAAATAGGCGAAAGCCCCTTTCTCACTACCCGTCATATTGTAATATCACTTTTTCTAGGGTCGCTTGGGCGGGGTGAACAGAGGTGAATAGCAAAAAGCCAGGAAAGGGGCTGTGAATTATTTTCAACACATATTTCTTACACTTTGAAAGCAATTGTTGGTATTAGTGGTATAGTTATGTGTAATCAGGCAAGCAAATTATCCGCTGAGTTGCGTGTGAAAAACCGTGAAATGTATGCCCTCTTGAGTCTGTACTGACAGAAGCTGTCTAAAAGTAGCTATTGCCTCAACAGCACAATAAAATGTAGCAACATCTCAGCTCCCAAAAAGTAAGTCAACCCCCCACCCTCCACCACTCCACAAAATCCACCCACTCATTCCAAACATAACCACAGAAAGAGTTATGGGGTGCAAGCGGGCAAGTCCCACATTACTTTGCCTCCCGAGCTGGATTCCCGCCTGTGTTGTCAGCACATATCGCACCCTCAGCAGGATATTGAAGCCGCTGGATGGACACAAGGCCTTTTGTTGTACTGTTGTTTTACAGAGTCAGGCTGCCTGCGCCTCATTGTGTGACCGGCAGCTACTCATTTCACATGAGTTGCCGTGTTGAATAGCTGGGACCTGTATATGGAATACATCATCATATCCTAATACATATACTGTGTGTCTTCCTGATCCCGTCAGAAAAAGGGCCCAGATAGCCATCTCCAAACACAGAGGAAGCAAATGCCTCTGTTCGCATCTCTGCGGTTTACTTCCTGTTTTGCTGTCATGATACTATCACAAGGAGGAGGCGAGCAAAGCACATCCTCTAATCATGTTAGTTCCTGTAATGCCAACCCTTGTGATCAGGCTGTTCCGAAGGCAAACTAGCAAGCATGTGAGATGCCGAATAAATGAATTGACCTCAAATAGAGAGGGATAAAGGCGGTCTCTTTTGTGAGGCTATTTTTGCCGCAGTTTTCGTCCATGTTGTGTTTTGCATAGCAGCCTGAAGCGCAGTCACTTTTTCTTGTAAAATGTCAATCAATCAAAGCCGAGAATGTTTCACTTATTTAGGGATGCACGATAATATCGGTGGCCGATAATTATCGGTAGTTATCGGCCAATTCGACGTCACACAGATAAACCAGATAATAAAGAAATCCGCCAATAATAATAGACATTCCATGTTGGTCTATCTCTAGTGGTTGTCGCTCAAGTTGTGCCCTACTTCGCCTATTTTAATGTTGCATATTTGTGACGTCATAATGCGCGCAACTTTGTGTTGACAGAAGATGCATCATGGCGACAAGGCAGTCGCCAGTGTGGGCTTTCTTTACTGTGTCTCTCCAAAATGTTACCCTCGCAGTTTTTGATTGCATTTTTAAAACATGACTGTTTTGTTTTTGCAAACTCAAAATGAGTTACCGGTTGTCACCTTGACAAGCAGCACATACACACAGGGGAAGAAAAAAGGGGCAGGGCTCATAGGGAAGAGGCAGGAGGCCTGACCGCAAATAATTATCTGCTGACTTATCGGTAAATTAAATTTTAAAAATCAATTCAAAATGTCTAATATAGTCGTTTAGGATTTAGGAACACAACTTTAAGTGCAGTATGAGGCAGAAACTAAAAAGATACACCTTTATTTATCCCACAGTGGAGAAATTCACAGCGTTACCAGCAGCAATACACATTGTCACACATCATATATAAATAATATGTATCACAAATTATGTGCTCATCCAATGCGGCAAGTCAGTATATATGTGAGCAAATCAGTTTTGTTGAGTAACTTTTATGCTACATATATATTGTACTGTACGTTGATGCACCTCATGATCTCATTTGAAACACAAACTCCGACTAGGAAACTCGTCCAAAGGAGCCCCAGTGGGAAGGAGGCATTCTAGACAGATGGGTGACGCTAAATTGCTAATTCCATCAAATATGGGCGGAGCATGGCATCAGTTTGATCCTTTCGAGGATTCAAGGGCCCATTCAGTGCCTCTTGTAGTTCTAATTGTCATCATTTTCCTCTCTTTGCTGTTGTTATCTCATCAACGCGGCGTCTTGTTTGTTGTCAGAGGTTTGTTCGGATTGGGGTCACAAAATAAGAAGAGAGCGGGCCATAAACGTGACTAGCGCTCGCCTCTTTGTGAGCGTGTCACAGCAGTCCTCATTGTGACGTGGTGCAGCATGGACTAGCCCAGCATTGAGACATTCTTCCACTTCAAAGCCCCCCAGAGGGTTTGGTGGACACTGGTTGAATAGGCAGCAGAGGGAGGGGTGTGCAGGAACAACAGGTGCAGAGCATGAGACAAGGTGCGGTGGGGGGAAGGAGGTGGGGGTCATTTGTGCAGCCATCTGCTTTCTTTTTCGGGCTCTGAAACTTTTGAAACAGCGCCTCATGGCGACACGCTCCTTTGGTCAGCCGTGTGCCGTCGCCATGACAGCGCAATGGGGATTAACCCAGCACATGTGCCAAGTCACCCCGTAGGGGTGTGCTTCTTTTGTGATTGAGCGTGGGAGGGAGAAAAAACGGTGCAGGGGGCTGCCTGCCTTGTTGTGTGAAAAGACACTCTTTACTCACTTTTGTTACGTAAAACAGAAGGCCAGCATGAATGAAGATGTGAGGAAGAAAGAACTGGCTAGATTTCAATTTCATGTTGGAAGGTCTAAACTAGTTTCATTGGTGGGAGTCAATTATAATACCTTTTGCCATTTTTCCTGACCCTCATGGCAACAAGTGCTATAGAAATGATTGAATGGAGTTTGTATTGGAATTTTCATGAAATGGCTGCTTCAAGTCAAGCATATCTGAAAATCACCGTCGGATTCACGACACGTACATGTAAGTCTTTTATCTTTGCACATTTGGCAAATTTGTTCGTATGCACGTTTGTGAATAAGCTCGTCCCGAGTCCAGAACCTGGCTGTGCTGATTGATCTGATTTGACTTTTAGCAGTCATATTGTATCAAATCGACCACTAGCTGAAAACATATCCAGACTGAAGGACTACCTGCTCTAAGCAGACCAGGAGAAGCTTATCCATGCTTTTATCGCCAGCAGACTGGTTTATTGTAACAAACGGTCTACTGACTGGACTCTCTCAAAAGAGCATCAAACAGCTGCAGCTTGTGTTCTGACCAAAACAAAGAGATCAGAACAGTCCTAAAGGCTTTAGACTGGCAGAACAGTCCTAAAGGCTTTAGACTGGCTCCCAGTCAGCTGTAGAATAGATTTAAAAATTCTGCTACTGGTCTATAAATCACTGAATGGGTTAGACCCTGAATACATTAAGGAAAAGCTAATTGAATATAAACACAGTAGGGTCTGATGCCAGGAGACTCTGGTCAATTAGTGGAGTTCAAAGCAAACATGGTGAATCAACATTTAGCTGTTATGCATCAGAGGTGGCAAATCCAGGTCCAGAAAGTAAAAACCTTGCCACAGTTAGGCTTTAGCCCCCAGGTGCTAGCTAGCTAGCTCCCTAGCTAGCTCCCATGGTGCTTGTTTACCTTTTAGGGAGCTAGCTAGCTAGCATCAGAGGCTAAAGCCAAACTGTGGCAGGGTTTTTACTTTCTGGACCTGGATTTGCCATTTCTAGACTGCACACAAATGGAATAAACTGCCAACAGAAGTGAAGTCAGCCCCAAGTGTAAATCCAGATTAAAAACTGACCCCCACCACCACCATAACTATGATTAAGGTATTTTAAAGCATTTTATTATAAGGTTAGAATAATGTGCTGAGCTCGATGTAAATTATATTTAACCTTTCTTTGTGTTACAGAGAGTTCCTGAGTCAAGATGACAGCTATTGAGAGCAAAGAGGAGATCAGTGACACTGACAGTGGGATCATCGTGCACTCTGGTGAGTTGCGCCGGACAGCCACTGATGGAATGACAGTGCTCAGTACTTTGGGGGGGTTAACCCGACTAATGCCAAAAATTACGCACAAGCCAAAGTGCATATTTGGGGTTAGATTATTCCTTATGGGGAATTAGTTCACAGCATCCCATAATGGACGGTGTTCAACTGTGTGACAGATGTTGATGATGTTTGTTTGTTTGCTGATCAGGTCCAGAGAGCCCCACATCGCCCATCAAGGATCCAAGTACGCACACCAGAGCCCTCAAACTCAAGCACCAATCTCTGGAGGGGCGTCTGGAGCTCTGCTTGCTGGAGCTCAGGAAGCTATGCATTCGAGAGGCCGTGAGTAATACCACTCGCACGACTGAAAGGATTTATTACATAACATATTGGAACTTTTGGTTGACAGTAGTTCACCGCGCTAATCTCTGCCCAACAGCGTGCAAGTAGCTTAACTGAAGCAGAAGCGTGAGAACGTTTTAGACGTGTGTGTGAGAGCATTTCAGGACTGTTTGAGAGTGTTGGACTTCTGTGTGGAATTCTAAGAGAACTCACGAAGGGTTAGGGTTAGACATTATATTAAAGACACACACTCAGTTTGTTTTTCCATGCACAACATTATATTTATTTATTTATTTATATTATTTATTTGTTATTTTTATTTATTATTTATTTATATGTAATAGTTAACACAATTAATCGCAAATTTTATATGTTCTAAATGTGCAATGAAATGTACAATACATTTTTCTCTCTAAGTTTTCATACTCTTGTTAACATAAAAATAGAAAAAATTAACTAATAGAAATATGGTTGCATCTTTTAGTCAGTGATACAGTAATTTCATAATAATTCATAAAATTGAGTTAAAATTAAAAAGATGAACTGTACTGTAAAAAACAAGTGTGATATTGATTTATGTTGACGCCATTTGTCTGCCACGAGATGGCATAATTGCATTTGTAAGATGTTGGTGACAGCTCAGTGCATTTTTCTTTTCATAGCTATCTAATCTTTAACATGAAGTAACTTAAAATTGTAAAATACAACTTGACCCCAGTCTCCACAAATATATGCATTATTGTTAAATTAATTACTGCTAAATTTTGACATGGACCTGTCTGTCCCCCCAGTACAGGCTTTCCAAATAAGTGGCGGTCATTAATCAGCCGTTAAAAAATAACACACTAATTTTGACACCCCTTGTTTGAATACAGTACTTAAATAATGATTTTGTCCCTTGTACATATAAACTGACTTAAGCCATGTTTTGTTCTGTATGAATGGCAACAGATGGATATGGTTTATTGTACTTTCTTCCATCTAATGGAAGCACATTTAATTGTTCTGCCTGCCACTATATATCGCTGGCATAGATAGCCAAACAAAGATACATTTGTAATTAATGAATAGTAAGTTTTGTACCAATAAAGTAAAATTGCATAATTTCCCGCGACACTCCTGATGATCTCTCTTGGCTCACTAGTATACCACAGACCGCTCGTTGGGAATTTTCAAAAATAAAATTGTTGCGTATGTTACTATGAATGTATTTGCCATTTACAGGAGTCACTTCCTATTCCCAATGCATTGTAATGATCACACTTTAGATCAAATTAAACGTATTACTATTTTTCCTGCACAGGAGCTGACTGGTAAATTGCCCTCAGACTATCCTCTCATGCCTGATGAGGACCCCCCGCAGGTCAGGAGGAGGATCGGTGCATCCTTTAAGTTAGATGAAGGTCTAATCTATCTGCAGAAAGAGGTATGGAACAATAATACATTCAGTCAAGTTCAAATGCTTTTCACTCTATCCACACACATACTCCATAAAGAGCTCAGCCGCTGGCTCGGGACAACCTGGCTAGCGAGTGGAAGTCAACCGTAAACATTTCGTGACAATAATAATGATGAATAACAATAATAATGATTAATATAACATTTGTGGAATATGAGTTATAAAGCAGCTTAGCCGTATCTCAGGGAGCGGCCATGATGCCCTTTCCTGTTGACTGACATCAATGTTGCTCAGGCAACGCCCAATCACACCTGACCTGTTTTCTGAAGCTGTGCTGTGATTGGTTGTTCCCTGAGGTTATCTGAGCAGCATTGATGTCATCTTCAGTTGACCGCAAGTGGCAAAATGGCCGCCCTCTGAGATGGATAAAAACGGCTGGATTTTGCTGCTTAACTCATATTCCACTAACGCAATAGTAACCATAATACCATATCTAAACATACAACATATTATTGTCCCCCCCAAAAAATTGTGTTGACTTCCCCTTTCTTGTCAAACTCGTTTGAATATTAGTGCAGATTGAAAAGTAAACTAGAGCAGTGCAAAAGCGACTTCCAACAACATTTAAACATCCATTACTGTTTTTATAGTGTAATTTGGACGATTAAAATTGTTATGATTGTGCTTGTCTACATTTTTTGTCGAAGAAGCTATCAGTGCCAACATAAGTGAAATTTTGTGGCCGTGTTTGGTGCAATTGATCATCAAAAGAAGTAACAGGAGCATTACCCTTCTTTAGTCTTATGACCAACTCGACAAAGTGCAATTTCTGCAGAAATTGCGTGGAAATGCTATTAGCTGAATGCTAAGATTTGAATGCATTGAAAGTAAATTGAAAGATAAATTGCTAAAGTACTCAAATGTGGTCTAACCATTGAGCTAACTTGACTTGTTTGAAATCATGGCTAATAGCTTATTTATTTTGAAAAGCGTCATCTGATGTTGAAAGGTAACATGCATTTAATCATCTCAGTGAAATTATAATCCATTTCCTGATCTGATAGTCAGTATCGAACCATCAATTGTACTAAAATATGGTCCAAGCAGGGTTTAAACCCAGGGTCTCCATGGTGGCAGGCAATTGCTCTAAGCAAGCTGACTTGACTTGTTCAAATTCATGGCTAATGGTGTACACGTATTCATTTGTATACATGCAGTTGCTATAGACATCTTCAGTTTCCAAATTCCAAAATTGTTGGGATGCACCTGTGTCCCACCATGTATCTCCTGCTACAACCGACTGTCTTGACCACAGGACTCGGAGTTGCACGGCCTAGAGACGGAGCTGGCTCTCCAGCGGCAGATTTACGAGGCGGCGCGCAAACTCTCACTGGAGGAGAAGCTCAGCAAGCCTCAGAAGAAGAGCCGCGTGCAGCAGTGCAAGCGCGAGGAGAAAAAGGTGCGAGAGCTGCAGGAGGCCGTGTTCCGGTGTAGGATCAGGAGTGAGTGCAGCTCTCCGTGCATTGGCGACACCGCCGCTAAGAGCAAAGGTGAGGAACGCTTCTGCCCCCTCACACCAAATGTGGTTCTGCAATAACTTCAACTTGTGTTGTTTCATTTGAATTCCATATGCAGATTTGAACACGTCTGATGACAGCTCACTGTCTGATGTGGTGGCCCTGGATGAAGGTAAGAGAAGACCAATTTTAATTTTAGTGACTGGATTGAGATGTCCACACTGTACACTTGACAGAGGTAGTAAATCCAGGTCCAGAAAGTAAAAACCCTGCCACAGTTTGGCTTTAGCCTCTGGTGCTAGCTCAGCTAGCTTCCTAGCTAGCTCCCATGGTGCCTGTTTACCTTTTAGGGAGCTAGCTAGCTAGCTAGCATCAGAGGCTAAAGCCAAACTGTGGCAGGGTTTTTACTTTCTGGACCTGGATTTGCCACCTCTGCGCAGAACCATATGAGATTCAAGTGAAACTGTCAAAGCATTGCTTTACCAATACAATGTGTTCTGTTAAATGTCATACAACTATAAAATGAAGTTAACCAGTCTAATATTATTCTGTTCAAAACACACCTCTGCCTTTTAATGATGAAAGTGATGATGAGGCATAATAAGGAAATCGACCATTGTTGGCGTGCCATGTAAAACTAAACTATCTTTTGGTGACAACTGACCAGTCCAATCACTGGTTAGCACAAGAAGCTAACGTAACAGTCGACGACATCACCGAGTGCTTCTTTTGGCAAACATGACAAACAAATGGACTTAAATGCACCACACAAGTCACAGGAGATCCAAATTAAAGTTATTTATTCACAAAAACCTGCTCTTTAATCCTAACGGCTGAGAGTTCTATCAAGCCCTTTGGAAAAGGAATGGAACAGGAAGTTGAACTCTATTAAAGTAAAAGTGATAACTGTCTGCACAATGCTTGGCTGCTCAGTCATCCATGTGACAACTGGCCATCATCTTCAGCTATTATGACACTGAAACACTATTTGAACACCACCACTGTCTTTTCTGTTTAAAAAGACCCTCATCCATTCTCAAAAAGGCAAAAAAATAAATTAAATAAAAAGATAAAATATACGGAAAATGTTCTTATTTATCGCACCAAATGCTGACAACTTAGTGTTGTCCATGCGCAGATGTGGACTCGCTTGGGCCCGTCTCTGCTCCAGTATCCAACCTGCAGACATCCATGATTGACTACGAGCACTCGCCGATCCAGAATTCTCCCTGGAAGGAGTCCAGTCTAGACCAGCCTTATCACAAGGCGGCAAAACCTCTGCCTGCTGGCGGCAGCAGCTCCAGGTGAGAGTTGTCAATTTTGCCCTTTCACGGAAGGGAACGCCATCGTGACCCTCCTTGTGTCAGTATTTCAAACTGTTATATGTTTTGTCATCTGCACCCAGCAGTACAGCTGGAACGCAGGTCTCGGCAGATGCCAACAGAATTCCTCTCTCACAGTTCATTAAGAACTCTGCGCTGCGGCACAATCACTCCTCGAGTGCCCCCTCCACGCCAGAGCTGCACGTGCGCCGACAATATTCCCAGTCGTTCAGGTACGCATGACAAAACATGCACGGCACAAAAACAAAAGTGCACACGACTTTATAAGGGTTATTGGTAGAAATCTTCCAAAAAGTGAAAGAGACATTTTCACAATTTAACAGTTTCCAGTAGGGCTGGACAATTAATCGAAATTTAATAGTAATTAAAATTTTGGCTTCTCATGATCATAAAAACATTTTAGTCGAAGAAAAACAATTAACGTGCCGAATGGTGCGGTGTGTGTTTGAAAGTTCCTGTGATGACAATATACCTGGAATGTAATGTGTTGCTGAGGTTATTGTTGTTTAGCCTACTGTAAAACTAAACACAACAAAAAAGTATATACATAGTATATTTAAATACAAGATATATTTTTGTTTGAGAAGCATTGCTAGCGCTAATGCTAGCAGTCACTGTAATAAACCATTGTATATTGAAATACTAAATAAAATTTGTTTTAGAAACATCGCTAGTGCTATTGCTAGCAGTTACTGTAACAAACCATTGACAGGCTAATAGAAAAACATTGCATTCCTGATATTCCTTCAAATAACGAATAATCACACACAAACGCTTTACTAACACATACTGACAAGGTAATATAACAATAGTCACACACAGGCAAATATTCTTCCTACCCTGTGAAAAAACAGATAAGCTCAATTGCAATTTTTTCTTTTATTCTTTTTCTGTGTACTCAATGAATGCACGGCACCATACTGCCCCCTAAGAGGCCAATACGCACACAGCAGGAGCAGCTGGTATTTTTTGTTTGTTTTTTATTTCTATCATTTAAATATAATTTTTAAATTTTACTTTGTTAGATTTTTTACATTTTAATTAGTTAATAATCATGTTTATTAATTGTTATTTGAATAGCAACCAAAAATAATTGTGATTATTGTTTTTTCCATAATCGCCCAGCCCTAATTTCCAGATGTCTTCTTAATTAGAGCTATGCAACGTTCTTTCCTCAAAATATGGATAGAATAATTTCGGCATACTTTACATCCACCTGTGGCACTACAGTGGACTAGTTGATCTCAGTATTTTGTGACAGAATTATAATGTATAACACTAATAACCATTTACAGATTTCCCAAGAGTAAGCCGTATGCTGACAAAGAGTGCCTAATTTCGGAGTCCCTCAGAGCGCGAACCCGCCTGCCACAGCGGCGCTGTGCCGCCGACTTCCTGGTGCTCTCCCCGGACTCCTCCCCGCTGCGGCCGTACCAGTCATGCTCGGAAGACAGCAGCTCCGAGCACTCCGCCTCCTCTTACGCACCAGGCCTGGACACGCCCACGGAGATCCCCAAGCTCTGCCCTCCACCGTACGGCTTCCATTTGGCGGCGCCCAAGAAGGTGTTGCCAGGTTGCGGGAACACGCAACCCCTCTCTCCTCAGGACTCAGGCAAGCGCTTAGTGTCCTCGCCGCCCGTGAGCCGATGCAGCCCTCAGCAAAGACCTTGGCAGGAAGACACGGCTTCTGCCAGGAAGACGCCCAAGCTCCCGCCTCCTTACACAAGGGTGGTGCGGACGCCCTCGCTGAAGGAGTACCCTAATCACACCATCCGCATCATGCCCAGAGAGGTGGTGTCGGAGGAGCTCAGGTCCTGGCACCAGCGCAATCAGAGCCACAACTCTGTGCCGGGCTGTGAAGAGCTGCAAAGTCCCCTGGGAGTCAAAAGTGCTGCTTTACTGCACATGCCTTCGTTTCCTCAGGTTGGTACACCGGTATCCAGCTGCAAGACTTGCACTTAAATGTCAATACGCAGGCGTAATGGTCATCACACACAGTAGAATGACTTTTCACTGGGCTTAATTATTTATAAATGTTTTCAAGTCATAATACTAGTGCATAATGTAATTTTATATATCGCTGGTTAAATATTCCTATTCCTTTGTGTTTTCCGGCAGGGTTCAGGTCATTTGGTTCTCCAGAGAGCTGCCGACGGGACCCCGGTCCAGTGGTTTGTGGCACAGGACCACGAGATTGTGAGCCAGGTGTAGCCCACGTTGATGGAATAGCAATAATAGTTTTAGTCTTAGTATGATCAGTGTTGCCCTTTTCTATCATTCCTATTTAAGTCTATTTATTAAGTCTTTGGACTCTTGAGATGATAATGTATACGGCAAGCGTGTACCCCCAGATGAGCATACCTTTCCCTCAGTTATAATTTAAAACTTAATATAAGGTATTTATTTACAAATGCTTTTTTAGTATTCTTCTCAGTGTTTTATGCAGAACTCATATATTTTGCACATAAAATTTCAGCCAGCAATATAATTAGTCTATTTATCAACTTATTGAAGGTTGTTACTCATAACATAGACCACTACAGGTTTGACGTAAACACATTGGTTGTGTGTAACACAATGTTAAAATTTAACACAGAGTACGTTGAATTGTTCCTCACTGATGCCTTTAACTGCGCATTGATAACTGTTCTTTCAGAATGTTATTACTAACCTGATGATTGTAAAAAAAAAATGTTTATATTCATAGTAAAGAATATACAACTTAACATTGTGGATGTTTTCTATCTCTGCATACCTTGAAAGAAACTAACAAAGCAAAGAGTTTGCATAGAAGTATTTAAAGAAGAGACAAAGTTACAGTACTGCATTGTAAAAAATAAAAAATTTAAATAATAAAAAAATAAATCAACCATTGCCATTTACTTAATGAAAGGTCTCTGACATTCTTGGGTCCAAACATACAAATTGTAAAAAAAAAAAAAAAAAAACTTTTTTTTTTTTTTTTACAATTCTTGGGTCCAAACATACAAATTGTAAAAAAAAAAAAAAAAAAAACTTCTTTTTTTTTATAACTACAGCACACATCCGCTTGTTACATTCTGCTGGAACTCAATCAAAGTGTGGTTGTGTCTGACGCAAATGAGCCACTGCGAAACCCACCACAGTTACTGCACAGTGACGGGGACCCGTTGGCTTGACATGACATGTCCTGGGAATGCAGTGCAGGGGGAGGCTGCATGACTTGTTTCAGGAGAGAAAAACTGTCCGAAATGGATGTTGTGAGCATGTTAAGAGTTTCAGTCGTTTTGGAAAAATTGTCTGCAGATCGCTTTTCAGAGGCCTCGAACAAGTCCATCATTTTTTTTTTTAAACGTCGATCCTCCTCTAATGCAAGGAGCCACTGTGTCTCCAGCTTCCTCTTCAGACCCTCGTGCCTGTGTCTCCTCAGTTTAGCCTTTTTTTGTGTGTGGGGGGGGGGGGGGGGGGGCACAATACGAAATAGTGTTAAACAATTTATATTAAACTTGTAAAACATGGCTAAAAATGTAAAACATAAAACTTTTGACATATCAATTAGAAGTTGTTAGTGGTTTTTGTACCTTATTATTCACACTTTTTTAATTTCATGGCATTTCCTTTGGTAGCATTATCATTTTGGGGAAATGTGACGTGTTTGCTTTTTTTTTTTAGTTTATATCACTACAGTACCAAGTCCTTTTTTAACGCTTGCTCAATTATTTGGGTCACTATTTTTACTTGTTTAAATAAAATTTCGAGTTAGGACACATTCACTAGCGCAAAATTTGTATGGTAGGGGAGAGTGGGGTGAGTAGTGCCAATTTTTACTTAAAGTGTCTTATACGCAAGGGGATTATAGGAATGTCTCCAAATAAAATATGTTCATATAGTTTAGGATATTGTGCATCCCTGGGAGCAATAACATTGGATCTTCAATAAACTGTTTGAGAAATATAGCTTTGGGGGAAAAAAAAAGTGGTTTTGTGGCACAACTTGCCCTCAGTGCAGGGTAGGTTGCGCCATTAGTCAGAATTCAGTGGGGTAAATTGTGCCATTGATAACTGAAGTCAAAAATTATTCTTTTAATCTTACAAACGACAATGCTATCTAAAAGGAAGACAAATTCAATACAAATTTGATTTACAGGCCTTTTCTTCTTTCATTCTTTTGATTTTCCTGTTCAGCCTTTTTTTCTTTCTCTTTCTTTGTGAGCCTTTTCCAACTCCATCTTCTCAGGTGTGTCAATCACAATTCTTGTTTTCACTTTATTAATTTATTTTTTTACAATTCTGTTCTTTCTTTTTGTGGATTTTGGCAAGAGAAAAAATTACTTCTGAAGACACATAACCCAAGTGAGCAGAACCAGATTTGTCACTTGTTGAGTGCTCGATCGGGAGGGTAAGCCTAAGCCTATTTTTCCTTTTCTTATCCTTAATATTTTTATGGCCGTCCTGCCTTTTTTATCTCCTTTCCAACCTGACGTATGTTCTTCCCCTCTTTCACTGCTCTTTCCAACTCCTCAAGAGGAGTTAAAACCTTGTCTGTCTTCCTTTTGTATCTGGTGGCATGATGAATTTTGGTCAAAAATTAAGAATGGCACATACTTTTGGTCAGACGCGTATTTAGCCCTTTTTTGGGGGTGCTGAAGCACAATAAGCACCCCCAAATTTTTAGGAGTATATAGGTATATTTTTAGTATGTATATAAACCATAGAGTTTTAAAGTAATATTTAAACAACAAAAATACAATACACCCCCATTTGATTAGAAAATGGTTTGATCCACCTAAACCCTCCGCTCCCTCTCACTCCCGCTGTTGCTACGTTGTGTACAAGCAGAGCACGCTGATTGTCCTCCGCGGTTCCTCCCTAGTGTGACTGTCTCGTAGGGGTGTTAGAAGAAATTGATTTGGCAATATATCGCGATATTACAGCGCGCAATTCTTGAATCGATATGCGGCCGAATCGATTTTTAAACATCAATTTTTTATGGGAATATTCAAAACGTCTTACTTGGGTTAGGATTCATACAATAAGCATGGAAGAACGTTATATTAATGGAACATTAAGCCTTAATATTTTATTTCAATGCTGTTCAGACATGAAACAGACTGCAACCTGTTCGGTAAATGCATGGCTCAGTTATAAGCCTGAATTTTCAGATAAATAAATACATTTTCATAGAAATCTTACAGTGTACATGTACAAGTTTACTGATTAGTATTTTCTAAATTTGAGTTTAAAAATCACAATAATAAATTTTTTGATTCGTAATGGGATTAATCGGTATCGAATCGAATTGTGACCTATGAATCGTGATACGAATCGAATCGCCAGGTACTAGGCAATTTACTGTCTAGTCGAGTGAAATTGTAAGTTCCTTACTTCCACCAGCATATGTGAAAGGTTTATTACTCTACCAAGCACCAACACAGGAACATCAACTTTTTTTGTGCTGTTGTGCGGCCATTGACACAAATTACCCCAAGCGCACAATTTTTGAGAAAAAAATGCATCCCCAGCTGTTTTGAGCCAGCATCATGCTAACCATATAGATTCACGATGTAGGTTACTAAAGCACTAAAACATGTGTGAACTGTTTTCAAAATTGTCTGTAATTGTTCAAACACAACCATAAAAAAAAACGTAATCATAGAATTTCGCTCTGGAGGGCAAAAACATGTGTTTTGAACTTATGTGCTTACCACTCAAGCGATGTGTCTCCCTCTTTTTTCTTTTTCTTTTTACCGGATAGGGAAATGGATGTCTCTTTAAATATATGTGGTCACATGACCAACTTCTTCTATGGTTTTCTAAACAACAGTGGTTTAACTACTTTCCCCTTGGCACGAATTACCCCACTCCCCCCTACTTGTACCTGTCGCATGATTCACGGCAAAATGGTTGCCGGACAAACCAAAATATCCACTTCGGTAAAGTTACTCGCTCGTATTTGTGTAAATACTTTGGCATCCCTACACACCTTTATGGTGTACATACCTCAGGCAGCTCTCGCTTTTGTTTGCCAGCGGGTGTACTGCTCTCCTGCTCGGTGTCCGATGCAAAATCACACGGCTCCGCGTTGGACGAGATCGAAGTACTGGGCGAGGGAGCAGAGTTGTCAAAGTCGTTTGTTTCAATGCCCGAAGACAACGTGGTTGTGGCGATAGAGCCAACCGCCCGCCCACCCCATATTTTTCCACACAACTCATAGTACAAACTAACGACTCTCCCAAATCCAATCCTGCGTCGGTTATCCACCGCCAATCGATATTTGCTTCTTACAGCCTTAATTTTTGTCGTTAGGACAAGCCGAGTTATCGCTCCCCTCACATGGGGAAAATCATTAGACTTCTCCGAAGGATACTGCCCCAAAAACTGTGAAAATATGTCCACATACTTGCTCTGGCAAGACTCCCAATTGGTGTTTTGTTGACTCTTATTAGTTTTGTACTCTAGAACGACGTTTAGGAGCAGTTCAGATTCTTTGTCGGTCCACACGAACGAGACAGGCGCCATTTTTTTTGCTTTGTGGAAGTGACGTCAACGGACGGAAGTTCCTTTGATTGAATCGTGTTTGGCTAGCTAACTACTGCCGCCTAGAGGCTTGGCATGCTTGTAAATGTACTTAAACGCACTTCTGCAGAGACGAATCCATATAAATGTATGGTCGCCTTATAACATCACATATGCACAGCACATTGATTTATAACTACTTTTGAAATCAGAGCTCAATAAATAGTTGTTTGTTCAACTATCCCACTGGGCCATAGACGTCTATTAGACGTCTCGTCTAAGTTTAGACCGAAATTAGCCCGTCAATAATTGGTCTATATTTTAGCCCGAAACTAGACGACACAATTAATCAAGTAAACATTAACTAATAAATTAAAATATATATATAACTGTAGGTTGTATAAAAGATGGCAAAATGTTTTGCATTACTACATTATAAACTGTAATTGATCAATGTACAGTGTAGTTCATATTTAGACTTGATTTAAGCGGGCTTGCGTGGCCAAATGAGCCGAGGAGTTATGTTGTCTGGGGCTTCATGTCCCTAGTAGGGTCACCCATGGCAAAGAGGTCCTAGGTGAGGGACCACACAAAGCATGGCTCAGAAAACCCCTATGATGAATGAAAATTTTGGATAGCGGTTTCCCTTGCCCGGACGCGGGTCACAGGGGCCCCCCTCTGGAGCCAGGCCTGGAGGCGGGGCTCGAAGGCGAGCATCTGGTGGCCTATACCCATGGGGCCCGGCCGGGCGTAGCCCGAAAAGGCAACGTGGGTCCCCCTTCCCATGGGCTCACCACCTGTGGGAGTGGCCAAAGGGGTCGGGTGCACAGTGAGCTGGGTAGCAGCCAAAGGCGGGGGCCTTGGCGGTCCAACCCTCGGCTACTGAAGCTAGCTCTGGGGACATGGAATGTCACCTCTCTGGCAGAGAAGGAGCCCGAGCTGGTGTGTGAGGCCGAGAAGTTCTGACTAGATATAGTCGGACTCGCCTCCACACACAGCTTGGGTTCTGGTACCAATCCTCTCGAGAGGGGTTGGATGCTCTTCCACTCTGGAGTTGCCCACGGTGAGAGGCGCAGAGCAGGTGTGGGCATACTTATTGCCCCCCGGCTCGACGACTATATGTTGGGGTTTACCACGGTGAACGAGAAGGTAGCCTTCTTCCGCCTTCGGGTGGGGGGGACGGGTCCTGAACCCCCCCCCCCCCCGATCAGAACCCGTGCGGTGTTTTGTTATTGGACCCTCACCTATGGTGACGAGCTGTTGGTCGTGACCGAAAGAACAAGATCCCGGATACAAGCGGCCGAAAGGAGTTTCCTCCGCAGGGTGTCCGGGCTCTCCCTTAGAGATAGGGTGAGAAGCTCGGTCATCCGGGAGGGACTCAGTGTCGAGCCGCTATTCCTCCGCGTTGAGAGGAACCAGTTGAGGTGGCTCGGGCAGCTGGTTCGGATGCCTCCTGGACGCCTCCCTGGAGAGGTGTTCCGGGCAAGTCCCATTGGCGGGAGGCCCCAGGGACGACCCAGGACAAGCTGGAGAGACTATGTCTCTCGGCTGGCCTGGGAATGCCTTGGGATCGCGTCGGAGGAGCTGGTTGAAGTGGCTGGGGAGAGGGAAGTCTGGGCTTCCCTGCTAAAGCTGCTGCCCCCGCGACCCGACCCCGGATAAACGGTAGATGATGGATGGATGGATTTTTCCTTATGTACTGGCATCTGTTTCTCCATATAAATCTCAAATTTATAGTGTTTATCATCTTAATCATTTTAGTCGAAATTGGTAAAGAAAATGCAGGATAGATGACTCTTGACAGGCTCTCCTCTCCATCTTTGTTAATAAAACTCTTCCAAAAATAGAAACATCTCTTGGAAGCCATCTGTTTGAAATAAATTTACATTTGTCCAGTTTCATAGATATTATTTTTTTCTGTCATCATTTTGTCCTTAGAGATAACAATCCCCAAATATTTGACTTTCTTTTTTCTTTTTCTTTTTCTTTTTTTACCTCTATATCACACACAGATTGCAATTGGCAATCATGTAATAGCAAAATCTCAAATTTGTTCAAGTTGAGTTGTAAACCAGAAGCCTTTGAGAAAACATCAATAATTTGTAGAGCCTGTGGAACTTGATCCACATTCTCCAAAAATAAAGTTGCATCGTCTGCTAATTGACTTATCACAATTTTCTGCTCCATTACCTTCAGCCCTCTAACCCTACTGTTTTTTATTAAAATAGACAACATTTCAGCAACCATTATAAACAGTAATGGTGAGCTCCCACAACCCTGTCGGATTCCTTTCTTGATGTCAAACCTGGGGGAAGTGCCGTGACCTAAGGCTACTGAACTATTAATCCCTTTATAAAGCATTCCAATAATGTCTATAAGAGTCAGAAGCTTTATAAAAATCTAAAAACAAAATAAATCCTCTTTCATGAACTATTTGACTATAATCAAGTAAATTCCATACAAGTCTAATGTTATTGTGAATTGACCTACCTTTTAAAAAAACTGATTGTGTTTCACTAATTAATTCAGACAAACCTATTTTAAGTCGAGCTGCAAGAGCCCCTGAATTTTTTTTTATAATCTGTAATAAGTAGTGTAATTGGTCTAAGATGATCTAATATCCTTTTATCTTTACTAGGCTTGGGAATCAGGATGATCAAACCTTGTTTCATAGTATACATCAATTCCTTTTTCTCTACACATTCCTTAATTGCTTCAAACAATAAGATTCTCACATCCTCCAGGAAGTATCGCGATTGGTCCTGCATGTTTGTTGACTGAAGTCTTGTTTAATCGCAAGAGGTTTTGCGAGACTTCCCGTCACATTCATGAATGAACTCAGCTCAGTGTGTGGTGTGTTGATTGTGCAGTGTGGCTGCACACCACACACGGTACGTTCAAAACTGTTACTCCCGTGTTTTTTTCTCTTCACGTGTGGTGTCTCTCAGAGTTTGGAAGTCGGCCGACAATTTTAAAATCTGATGAACCAGGCTTAAGACGTCTAAATCAAGTTCTCATTTCAACTATCTTTAGATCAAATCCGGACGATTGAATTAAATACACTGAATAATGTGTATTGACACAATAAAGTAAATAAATAACGGACCAACTGGATCATCAGTGTGCAACAAAATGCCAGATCGCACGATTCATGAATAAAGCAGCGAAATACTATTGACCATTTGCACCGACGTCACGTGATCACGTGACTGCCCTATGACGGATGACAAAAGGAAATGATTGTTGAATGGAAGTGGACGTGACCCGGAGCGACTTAGTGACTTAGCCACTGTTATTTTACAAATTAAAAGTTATTATTGCCCATAGAGCCATGGAATCTACTACTTCAACCGAAGGTCGCCTGTCAGTCGAAGTTGCACATTTAGTCGGGACTTATAGAGTGTGATATTTACTTAAGTTGGAGATCGCTAGTTTGAAAACAGCCCCTTACCTTCTGTTGCCTGCTGTTTTGACCAGGTTAATCAAATCGCCGACTTTGCCGCAATTCACAGCGCACGACCTATATCATTATGTAGTCAATGCCGTCTCTTCTCCTTAGGCTGATTCAAAAGCTTGTCGCTGGCTGAGTCTCTGGGACGAGATGCTACGCTCACACCGGGGTACAATATACCTCGTAATGCAAAGGTAAAACTTGTTTATCATGCTAACTGACTTATTTTTACATAGTCCGTTCTATAATGAAACGCTGTGATGATGTTATGTTACTATGTTTACTAGCATGGAACAAATGACTATCGTAGTGGCAAGCTATGCAGTAATTTCATGAATATGACTCCGACTCCAGAGTGAAAAACTCCAAGCACAAAGACGAAATCCTCCATTATTAAACAGTCAAATGCACTTAATAGTTTTGAAGAAAGTACATTTTAAAACTAAGCTGTATGTTCGTGCAGTTGGAGTGGATGCTAACTATCTGGCTCGTTAATGTGATTTGAAACACGCAATTCGACACCTCTGTTACAATCTTTGTTAGAGTGTACGTTTACTAGTAAAATGTATGAATATTTATCTACAAATTACAACATTTATCTACTAACCTCGCAAAAAAATTATTGCTGCAATCCGTGAATACTTTGTGTGCTGCCAGTCCTTTCTGTTGATTGCTGCTATCAATCGATGTATTTTGTCTTCATTCGTAGGTATGCGATAAAAAGCAACATTTGGTTTACTCCTTTGTCTGTCTGTACAACCGACCGCAAGGCAAGATATTACCATTTTATAAGATAGTCGATTAGATATAAAACTTTACGCTGTATGAGATTCAATGGTTACAAATACAGGCAAGTGGCTCTTTTGCCGTCCAGTGTCCCCGAGGGGGCGTTCCCATGAGGGCTGTGACGTCACGTGCAAAAGGTCCATACGCATATGTGCGTACGAGATTGTCATGTACTGTCAGCGGGTCTTTATAACTGTATGATACCTCCCCACCACTAGGAGGCAGCAACGTGTTTAAGCTTCCGGTCAGTCTGAAGGGGAAAAAAAAGAAGTAAAGTGCCAACAGTCATCAGGGGCAAACTTTTGATCTGTAGTCCTCTTGTACGACTATTACTTAGTGATGGAGAAACCGAAGCTTTCTAAGGCAGTGAATCAATATGAAGCAGTTGAAATGGTTCAGTGTTATGAAGCATTTGCCACGAATTAGTGTGGTGAGTCATGACACTGCTTCACCACTGCTTTCTGTACCGCTGACGCAATTGTGATGAAATGGTTTAGTGCTTCGAGGCATTTGACACAGTTCAATGTGGTGACATCTGCTGGACAAGAAATATATTTAATTTACATTCAGCAAAAGGGCAAAATGTTATTAAGAAATAAGACACTCTTGTGTCAGTTTTAAATGAAAAAGTGAAATGCTTGTGCAACAGAAAATTGACGATGGTAATTGAATAAAATGCTTGTGACACTGGGACGGGGATTTGGGTGTTTCACGAAAAACATAATTTCTGCAGCATTTTGTTTTAGCCAGCTTTTGAGAAGATACTTTCGGTGATTTGATTTATATTATAAACCAGTGTATATAGTGCGTGAATGAATGCCTACATTATGCACAATTGCAAATTAATCTATTGTGCAATAATATAACTTCACTTCCACTGTAAAAAAAAAAAAAAAAAAGGCAAAGAGGGGGAGTGATATTTACTTGGAAAAAAACCGAGATTTTTTTATTTTTTATTATATTATACATTTTCCCAGTTTATTTATTTATTTAAAAAAAGTTAACTGTTGAGGAGCGAACTCGTGACCTTCTGCTTGATAGGCAGACACTCTATCATGTAAGCCATATTAGTTTTGTTGTTTGCCATTATAGGTTAATGTATTTCTGGTGCGACTAAACTTGGCAAAAAATCGCTTGAAGTTACGAGGATTCCACCTGACACCATCAAGTTGTGGCGTGGGTCAGCTCCTAGCGTGTCTGTCACCCAACCTGAGGTTGGGGGTTCGTGTGTCAACCCTAGTAGTTTTCTTCATTGGAAAAAAACAAACAAACAAACAAACTGATAAGATGTACTCGGAACATTACTTGGAAAATTTACTTAGTTTTGGAGTAAAAACATTTTCCTAGGTTTTTTCGACCAAGTAAATATTACTCATGGTTTTTTAGTGCATCCTTCCTCATTCTCAGTGACTTCAATGCGCGCAAAAGCTCTCCTCCTCTCAATCTTGCCCCAAATAAGCACTGTGAGTTTGACTCAGAATCAAATTGACAGACTCGACCCCTCCCTACCTAGAGTGACACGACTCACGGCCGACGCGAGTGACGTAACAACGCTTCGCTTCCGTGGTCACGTGATTTTCCACCGAACGAAGCACGGCATCGGAACAAGCGTACGAGACACTGACTGCCGCGAGCGCTCGATATCAGCCGAGCGTCTGCTTCGAGCGTGACGTCACTAAATGTTCCACCAGATCCAGCGAGACATCGAGACGGCCGATTGTGATGCTTCTGCCGCGAGCGCTCGACACTTGTCTGCATCACTACTATTACTTCGAAAACAAAAAACTATTTCTCAAAGACAGATAAGGGCTGCCTAAAGGTGAGTGCTCGAAGCCACGTGATTTCAAGTATGTATTTGTTTATTTTTACATTATTTGGGCTTTCAGATAAAAAAACAACATGAAAACAACATGTCAAAAAAATTGAATAATATGAATAAATCACCCTACATACTTCCCAGTGTTTTGTATGGGGGAAAAAGATGGATGGATGGATGGTATTTTCAAAACGATATGTCAATCTTCAATAGTTGGTTGGATTCCCTTTGCCTTAATCACTGCCTAGATGTGCCGCGGCATTGCCTGGAGATCCTGGAAGCCCAGGCTTTCTTGATGCCTGCTGTCGGCTCTTTGTTTTTGGGTCTGGTGGCCCTCATTTTCCTCTTGATAGTATTGTATTACAAAAGGAAAATGAGGGCGAACAGACCCAAAAACAAAGAGCTGACAGCAAACATTATGAAAGCCTGGGTTTCCAGGACCCCCAGGCAATGCCACGGCGCATCGAGGCAGTGGTTAAGGCTACTCAAGATTGACATATCGGCTTGAAAACATCATCCGTCCATCCATACTTTTTTGCATGCAAAAGACTAGGAAGTATGCATGGTGATTTCTTCACATTATTCAAATTTTTTGACATCCTGTTTTAGTGGGTTTTATGAGCTGGAAGCCCAAATAATGTAAAAATGAACTAATAAATACTTGAAATCACCCAAGTTGTGGGCCCTGAATCTATAATCTATGAAAGTTTTACTTTTTCAATGGAGTTACAGAAATTATTAAACTTTTTGAGGATATTCAAAAAAAAAATTATGAGCACATTGGTGAGAGGAGAAAAAAAGGTCATTTAATTGCCTTTTCTACTCCACACTGTCCGCAGCCAGTACCCCACAAGGTAATATTTGTGCAGCAGTGATCGCAAGCGTGATTCAGAAGTGTGTAATACAAACATATACATAACAAATATTTGCACTCCAGTGCAGAGAATATTTTTTTTACAATGTATCTCGGAGATCTGAAACTAAAAGCTGTGATATAAATAATGGTAGTATTTTTGCAGATGTCAGCGGTCGACTGGCTGGAAGGAAAATGACCTAGAAACATCCTAGACAGGCCAAAACAAAACCTTTGGACCATACCTTTACTTTTTTTTTTTTTTAAGAGAGATGTTACTTGATATGTACAACCAAATCAAACTACAACATATCCAAACACACAGACAGAATGCCACATACTTTTTGTAATAAGGCAAAGACTTGTTGTAATTGTTTGAAAATGTTTCAGCTAACATTTATTTCATTCTTCAAGAACTAGGAAGAGGGTGTACAACTGTGCCCTGACGGAGAAAAGAAAGGAGGTATTTAAAAGGATTAAACTAATTTAATTTAAAAATGGTCATTAAAGTAAGTAATTAAAGTTATTTTGTTATTTTTTTGTCTGTTTGTCTTAGAGTTTCAGATGGTTGTTGTGGAGACCCTAATGGCTATCCTTGGATGGGTTAAAGAGCTTCATCTCTTGGGGAAAAATCAAAGCTGAGAGTGGACAGTTGCCCATAAAGACTCTGGAGACTTTTGACACTATGTCCTGGGAAATTACAAATTCGTGTTTTTTTCCTTCTTCTTTGTTTTAGTTTATGCATCCCAGGTAGGTAGTGTCTGCATTAGTTTTTAAAACTATTTTTGTAGACTTTTAGCCACTTTTCCACCCCAATTTCAAAACAAAACAAGTGTTTGTATTATATTGGTAATATTATTATTATTTTATGCAATATGTTTATAAATGTGTAAAGAAATTACAAATATATCTTTACATTCAAAGGTTTGTGATGGTTGGATAATGTTTGAAAAACAATGTATTGATTTATATCTAAGTAGGATAGTTTGGTTAATGTTAACATCAAGAGATGTATTTATATCCAATGGTAAAATAAACATGACATTAGTGTTACCGAAACCTAATTAAAAATTCCCAAAACAGGTGATGTGTATTGTCATCCTGGAACTACACATCAAGGTAAGGATCACAAGTTAAATTTGGTCCCTTTTTAGACAACCTGATTTAACATTCATTTTTGACAAATTTAATTTCCTTTAATATTGGTTTGTTGTGAATAATATGTTTAACATACATCTATATGACATGTAATGGAATTTAAATTCGGTATAAAAGTGAACGTCTAGCAAACGTCTAAATTCAGACGTCTATTAACGGTTATCTAAACGTCTAAGAATAGACGAGGGGTCTAGACGTAGACGTCTATTAGACGTCTAAGCTTAGACGTCTAAAAAAACTTTCATTTTTAGATCATTTGTAGACCGTTTTTAGCCTAGACGTCTAAGTCCCATTTAGATGTCTATTAGACGTCTTTTAGACCGAAAAATGCTGGGTGGGATCTTTCTATTTACTTTACAGGAGGGATTTGTAACTAAAATGCTTGCAATATGTAAAAGTGAAGGCAATTTGCAAAAAACAAAGTCAACACATGATTTGCATTCGCGGGCCACATACAGTAAAATGACGTCGCAAGCTGGATCTGGCCCCCGGGCCTTGAGTATGACACTTGTGCATTACGGGAGAGGATTTTCACTCCCATCCCATCCCACTCCCATAAAAATAAATCCTGCCCCGTCCCAGTACTGATGTCCTGTTCCGCTTCCGGTGAAAACGACTCCCACTCCCACGTCAGCTACATGAAAA
Organism: Leptonotus elevatus; assembly: GCF_054856555.1. NCBI lineage: Eukaryota > Metazoa > Chordata > Actinopteri > Syngnathiformes > Syngnathidae > Leptonotus > Leptonotus elevatus. Next base: position 4,615,276 of record NC_141240.1, on the reverse strand, counting down.
AAAAAGTTGTATTTTCCTCATCTAGTAATCACTTCACACATCAAAGTTCAGCAAAATACAGAACCTTCGCTCACCAAATCATTTTTAGAAATAGACAGCAAACAAAAGATTTACTTTTTTTGCTGTTTAATTTCATAATACATTAACAGGTGGAAAGGCACTCCACAGACCCAGCTATTATCATACATACACTATTATTATATACAAGCATTTAAAAAGTCTGTTTTCCATAGTATATTCCCTTTAATCTTACACAAAGAGAGAAATCCAGGTGATGAACGAGACAAGTACAAAGACGCAGAGAAGAAGGGAGCGACAGCGAGCCAGCTGGTGTTGCCTGCATGGCGAGCCATCTCTGAAGATGACAGGCATCATCGTCATCATCAAGACATTCTTTTATTAGGGTCTATTATTCAATAACAACGGAGACTTACACAGAAATCCGCCGGCAGACACTTGTCTTCTTCTTCTCCTTGTCAAACTTTTTCTTTGCCACTGAAGCTTTGCTTTTGTGCCTCTGCCTTGTTGTGTCCAACACGCAACTGAAAAACCGTCATTGGAGGCACATTTACACTTCAGATTAAAAATTATCAATTGTACACCAGACACTTAATTGGCCACAAAATTTAACCATTACACCTGCACAAATAAGAACTCTCAGTATTCATGTACACAATGGCTGTTATTAGGGTTGAACATTGATGAAGAACTACATTGTGAATATTAAACAGTCCTAAAATAAAATTAACAACTTTTATATAAGATTTTTTAAACATTCTATACAAAGTCAAAAATTAACTTTTTATCAAAGCGAAAGCATTGTATGCATGTTAAATTGTGGTTAAATAAGGCATTGTATGCATGTTAAATTGTGGTTAAATTAGGTAGGTAGGCAGGTGTGGTTAAATTAGGTAGGTAGGCAGGTGTGGTTAAATTAGGTAGGTAGAGTACAGGATTAAAAACCTCTTTTGTGGCACAGTTCCGCTAGTATCAGCTTTGCATGGGACAGGGTGCTTTGGGGCAGGAGACGAATGTGGAGGTGGTTCCGACTGAGGCACAGTGACAGGCACTTCATCCGGATCAAGTGGCCTGAAAGATGAAGAAAAGCTCTTAGAAAAAGAAGAAAGGAGGTGGCACAAAACATCACCTGTTATCCCCCAAGCAGATGTCGTCCTTGTTGATGCCGCTGCAGCTGGATGCCGAGCTCAAGCAGGGAGACGGGCAGGCGGGAAACGACTTACTAGCCGGGTCAGCTTCCCCATGAGCGGCCCGCTTCTTGGACTCTCGCTTTGCCTTCTGGAGAGGCTGACATGCAAGCAAATTATTTTAATCAGACAATCAGGCTCTATTTTTGTGCAAAGTGCAGTCTAATGTGCGCATGGATGAAGTTTTCTTTCATTTGGTATTTTTGTAGACTTTGAGCCGGTACAACTAGCAAAATATAATTGCTTCAAACGGCATTTTTAACAATGTTGAGGTGTCAAATATTTTGACTATCGGCTAATCAAGGGCAGTAATTTTCCCATGTAGGTGCACCTAATGTTGAGGTGAGTAGGATGGATGGCTCATTAGAGAATCCTCACCTGGATGTCACTTGGAATCAATGACACACTGACTCTGCGGCGACTGCCATTCTAGCAAAGAGCAGATGGGTGAATGTGAGCAGCGGCAGCACTCTTACCACAGACAACATGGCCTGATACCTGCTGAAAGCTTTTCTTCCAGCTGTCACTTTCATCCGGATCTAATGGTGGGGAAAAAATCCTGTCAAGTCAAACAGTGGGAAAATCAAACAGAAGCTTCAAGAAAAATGATGCGAGACCGAGAGGAGCTCCAGGCTCATCAATCCTCCTGCAGGAGTTCTGCTGCTGGATCATCTTTTTGGCCTCCTCCAGCTCCGCCTCATGTCGCTCCAGTCGTCTCCTTACATTCTCCACGTGAGCCACCATGAGCTCTACTGCCCGACTCACACGAGCCTCCTGTTGAATCACATAGCAGGCAGCAACATTTATACACTCACTGGTCCAGGTTTTAAAGTATTAACTCACCCAATAAGGATGATTGCTCAGGTCAAAAGTCAGTTTTGAAACTATTACTGCTAAATTACACTGAACAAACTATAAACTCAACATTTGTTTCTCCTATGTTTCACAATATGCCATGGGGTTTTGTCAACTAGCATGACACTTTAGTCACCAGAGTTGTTCCCCCTGAATGTTCATTTCTCTACAATAAGCCACGCCCAAAGAGTTTTTGGAGAATATGGCTATAGTCTTGTATTCCATCTGTCTAGATACAGAAAGAAAGTTGGTTGGATGGGTGCGTGTACCTGGTGCACTGCTCCAAGCACCTCGGCCGTGTTGGAAATACGCTCAACGGTGCCAGTGAGGATGTCCAGCGACAATTCCAGCTTCTGCAGGATTTTACTGCGCTTGCTGTCCAAACACAGGCCCTTTAGTGCCTATAAAACACCACAAACAACTTGACATTCCCCTGCCCTCTTCCTGCTCATGTTATGGACACCAGGCACGTGCGGGGTGGGGGTGAATCTATGGGTGCCGGGGCACATGCCCTTTTGGCACTGATGCCCAAAGTGCCCCTTTGTCCATTTATTTATTTTATATTTAAAAACAATAGTTTGTGAAATGAGTTTTGTTGCCTTCCAAAACTAAAATTCAGCCACATAATTTACATAAAACAAATTATTATTAAATTATCGTTAGATGACGTCATACTACGAGACACGCCCTATTTTGCCAGGTCGCTCGCCACTCCACCTGCGGTCGGTAAATTGGTCTCTCCGTTTGTATTTACGTAGTCTCACTCACAGTAAACAAAAGCCAAGGTCATAGAATGCAGAAACCTCAAGCAAAACGAATGCCTTTATTTAATAAATCTTGTAGACATGATCACAGAGCATGCTGTGTGCTAGCCTAGCTTCAATTGAAATGCAGACGCAAGTTATAATCAGCCTCGCAACTACGATGAAGTCTGACATTTGGGCGCAGTTTGTTCTAAGGACACGGGAAAGATGTCCCCCTCAGTTTCATAAAGACCACGATTCTTCCCATCCACTTTCGCTGCGGCAAAAATCCCCGGTAAAACTAACGTTCCTCTTCCATTGGGACGGGGCATGGCGCTTCTGCTCCAACTACTGATGCGTTTAGGTACACAGAATTTTTAATAAAATCTTCCTGAATACTCCAACTTGTAGCATGAACTCAATGATAGCTGAATTGAAATATACTTCAAAATACAAGTGGAAATTGCTACATGATCTTTGTTTTTATTTTCACTAAGAGCTCGTTTTGGGGGGTTTGAGGTCAGAGTTTAAAACTGCGGGTTGTGAAACAGAAAATAATTTGAAGTGTTACTCTGTTGTGCACAGTTTACCTCCAGCGTCTCTCTGCCTCTGGACAGCTCCAGCAGGACGTTCTCCTCAGCCAGGTTGCGAGCGTGCTCTTCCACCTGGAGCCTCTGCTTCAGGGTGTATTGGTCACAGCGGAAAGACAAAGCGATCTGAGTGAAGTTCTTCTGTGAAGGTGACAGTGAGGATGTCCAAAAAAGAAACAAGAGTAACTGTGGCTTTTTGCCAGTGGCCAGTGGTCAGGTGTCAATCGGGTCCAAATGTCAAGTAACGAGTTTCAAATTAGGGCCAGATGTTGAATAGAGTTTTAGCAGCTGAACTGTTCATGGAATCTCTAAATCTCTAAAAATAAATAAATGGACTTACTTCCAAATCACTCTCTGACATTTCCACACTGTAAAGAAACAAAAGTTCAGTGAGCACATTCACATTTAATATTCATATTAAAAATATGTTTTTGTGGATGTTAGGCTGAGACCTGTTGAGGCCCACTCGATCAATGATGGACAGATCATTCCAGTTAGTTAGTGGCGCCTCCTGACTGCTTTCTGGAATTCAAAAGACTTGGTTATAATTGACGATTCCGATCTTACGTCAAAAAGAAATGGCAGTTTTGGGGTGAAATGATGACCCTCTTCGTCCATTGAAAAAGCATTGGACTTTGGATCCTTATTTTTGATTTGAAAATGTGAGGAAATGTAATTTGACTACTATAACAATCTGCCTGGTTTGTTTGATAGTCACATGCAAAGCAAAACAATATGCGGTTTGTTTACACCGTGGAAGCATTTGCAGTGTTGCGTTGCATGAATATCAGAAATTCTTGGATGTTCGGAATTGTCAGTATGCGTGTTTCCAATGAAACAGTTTTGTTGATAACATATGAGGTAAAAAAAATTAGAGCACATTATTATTTATTTACTAGTAGCTTTTTACATCCCGCAAGTGTTGGAACAATCCTATTCCTGAGAACTTTATACCTGAGCACTTCGACATAAAACTTATGTCCCTTAGATGCATTGTAGCTAGTTGAGCTAACTATGGGTTAGCGTTCAAAAAGCAGCTCAAGATGAAACTAAGAACAGTTTTGTCACATTTGGCTTCAATGTTTAAAAATCTGGTGTGATTTATTTTCACGTTTACAACTATATTTGTCAACTTAGAGACATATTGATATAGTTACATCCAAATGTTTCATCTAAATATTAAATCTATACACCTGTAGGCCTCTCTCTTATATATATATATATATATATATATATATATATATATTTATTTATTTATTTATTTATTTATTTTTTTCTCTATTTGCAGGTCAGCCCAGTCCCGATCTTACTGCAAATAGCAATGCTCCACTACATAGTTTTAAGTTGTAATTTGCACTGGGTCTGCCCTATGTCAGAGCATAAATAGGCCTAATAATTTTTTGCTGATTTGAAATGATATGCAGGACAAACGCAATACCTTAATATAACAATTTTTGAGTGAGTTAATTTATACGCGGATAAACAGTACTCAACTAAACTTTATGGTTTTTCAGGACAGCACACCTTAAGGTCCCCCACAAAGAGGATATGATCATATTTCAGCATGATTTCGGCAAGAAGTTTTGCAAAGTCGTTTAAAAAGTCCTTATTGTATTTTGGAGGTTGGTAAATGACACAGCACAGCACAGTGACAGTTTGGCCGACTTAAAAAAAAAGGTGGCTTCAAAGCTCTGATCGATGTGGTAAATAGACATCTTTTACATTTTATTATTATTATTTTTTTTTAATAGTCGCCGTTCCTCCACCTTGGCCCGACGTCCTCGGAGCGTCCAAGTAAGCACAGCGGTAGTAATTCAATCATAACGGTGGACTCACCAGCGACAGTCCAGGTCTCCGTCAGGCAGAAGAAATCCAAGTTGCTAGAAAGGAAAAACTCGCTCAAAATAAACGTTGTTTGTCAATGACCACGCATTCAACAGCGCGATCCTCTTGGGAGCAGCAGGAATGCATGGCCCTTCTGTCCGGCGGTCTCGAGGAAGCTCCTTCAGAAGCTGGAGGTCGGCACCGCGTCCAAAACGCGAAGGGCAGCACGGCCGAAGGTTTTCGGGTGAACAGACGATAGGTAGCATCCAGGAGTAGACAGGGTCCAGGATACGCCATAACTGAGTACATCCATGCGTTCGGGAACGAAGCTAGTTCCAGCGCCCGTTTTCGCTTCACCAGCTGGCCGCCGCGTTGACCCTGGCGCTGCTGTTAACACCGGTAAGAGTTGTTTACGTTTTTATATCCCGCCCCCTTAAAGAGGTTGCCGGTTGTCTTTAGGATTAATGGCTACCGCCGCCGATGGTACGGAGGGGAATTACTTCTCGCGCATGCGTTGAAGGTACGTAATAGTCGGTGCGGTGTGTATTTACGTCATTTTTCTACGCGACGTGCCGACGTCACAGGGGGTAGGCGTCGGTCACATTTGGCCGACGTCGGATTAGTGTATCTGGGCCAGGGGTGCTCAAGTTCGGTTTTCCATGTTTCTCTCCACCAACACACCTGATTCATGATCAGGATCGTTATCAGGCTTCTGCAAAGCTTGCTGATTGGCTGATCATTAGATTCAGCTGTGCTGCAGGAGGGAAACATGGAAAACAGGCTGGATAGGGGCTCTCGAGGACTGAACTTGAGCACCCCTGATCTAGGCCTTTAGATGTCTCCCTCCAACACAGCTAATTCAAAAGATCAGTTCATCCGCAAGCTCTGGAAAAACCTAATGATCCTGATCATTCAACCTGGTGTGTTGGAGCGGGTTAATGACACAAAAATGCTATGAATCGTAACTGAAATTCATATGCACATCTCTACTTATATCCACTTCAACCTCTGAGAATATCAAAACAATTGCCAGTATTTTTGATTTATGGTTATTAAGCCTTTTTCTCACCACATTGACAATTCACAACATTTCTGATATTTACGTAATGCAAATGCTATCAGGCTTCCCGTCTCTCTGTACACCCATGTTTACCTGTAGAGAAGAGAAACTTACCCGAATCACTGTCACGAAACGACGCATGAAAGCCATTCGTCTCCACATCCATCTGAAAGCCAACCGAGCGGCTTAGTATTTTTATGGCTCCTTCGCTGTTGACTCGACTCCTCTCAGGGTGTATGACTGCGTGGACTTGCTCCATCTTAACCTGCTTCATAATCTCACTCAGGTAAATGCAACTCCAGTCAGCTATTTCATGGTGGCTGCTTTGCGTTTGGACTCTCTCACTCAGCAGTACTGAGAATAGATAATCTCATTAAGAGATCCACAGTCAAGGCAGAACAGGACAAGTAGCTTTGAGCCTCTCGTGCCATGTTTATCTACAGCAAACAAAACATGACAGTACTCATGTTGACACGACCTCTGCACTGCGAGGTGGATATTCAAACCAGTTGTTCACTGTGCTGTCTTGATTGTGTTCCAGCACAGTAAAATGAGCACTACACAGCAAACCATCATTGTTGGAGAGTCAACATTTTTATTATTTGTAGAAAAGCGCATCATTTAGTACAGGCGCTGGGGCTTTCCCATGGTGCTCTTGACATATAGGGCGCGTACATTTTGCCAGTTCTTCTTCAGCAGCGACACCAGAAAGTTGACGGCCAGGTGGATGTTGTACACCAGCTCATCCTCCGTCATCTTCACGTGTCCGACGGCCACAGCCAGGCAGAGCACCTAAGATGTGCACAAACTCAGGATGAGTGTTGCGCAAAGCCATTACAGATGACGTTTGCCGCTCATCTTACCTTCTTCATCTGGAACTTGATGGTGGATTTGACCTCGTCCACTTTGTTGTTTAGGTTTTCGTTGTGGGTGAGCAGCGAGGGGAATTTGCCGGCCTTGTTGAGCCCAGGGCCCAGGATACGAGGGATCTGCTTGATCAGAGACTCGGAGGCCAAGAACGCATCATACTTCTTGGCTGGAAGAATAGCAGATGGTAAAGATCCTAAGCAGACTCAAAACATTCAGTGGTGCAAGCAGGAAATGACTCCTCACCAAGCTTTTTCACCATCTTCTTGTTCTTGTTGAGCTTTTTGAGAGCCTCCACATCCATGTGTGGCAGGTCAGCAGCTTTGGCCTCATCACAATGCTGCTGGTCTCCTAAAAGGCAGACTGAGAACTTGGGCCTGGGGAGAGTCTTCAGCCTACACATCAAGAGTCACAAGATCGCCTCAGTATTCACTCATGCCAAGATTAATTTCTGCTCCATGTGTATGAAAAAAAGAAAAGACTTGACAAACACTCCCACTTCCTCAAAATAACCAAAGAGCTAATTTTGACATTAAATGGAGGGCATTGGCAACCTACGTCAGTTCATATCTACCATTTCTGGAAATAATTTAAGAGTATCTTAAACTGAGACAAGGTTCTAATATAAATGAGCCATGCCATAGTAACAGTTTCAATGTTAAAAGTCTTACCATACTGCCACAATGCCAGGAGTCTTCATTCATAATATAGCGAACACTGGTCGGCTCGAAGGTCATGAGCTTAAAAATGGCTCAGCCCCTCAAAACCTCCCCTCATGTTTTAAGACCCAGGGTAGGGGTCCGCCTGCAGAAGCTAGGTCAGCTTAAGCAGACTACCCAAAGTACTTCTCCATGTCTGCACCTGGCCTGTTTGGTCCATACTAGAACTAAAAAAATAATAATCCATACGCTACCACTTTACTGCTTCACTCAAGATTCCAACAGGGCCAGACGCAAACAAGGAAAAGGTTGGGTGAGACAGAAAGTGGTCCAACCTGACGGTGCCGGAGAAACGCTTGTCCTTCTGGGGATCATAATTTTTCAGGCTGATCTGCAGCTCCACAGTCTCCACAAACCTAACATAGCAATACACACATCAGCAACTTGGAACAGTGACTGGCAAAGCCATAAGCTGCTATGAAAACTTACTTTCTCTTCTTAGCTTTTGAGCCAGACAGGACTTCCTTCACGGCCTCATACAAAGTGTCTCTGGAAACCTTACTGCAACACAAGTTAGAGGAAAAATTCCCCAAATTTATGGTGAATACTCAAGATTTATTGCATCTAATGAAGACCATTTACTATAACTTGCCGGGAACCAATACACGCTTGTATTTATTAAAATGCGGTCAAGTTAAAATTATGGGTGCCCCGATCCGATATTGATATCAGTATTTAAGTAAAAAGCAGTACTGGATTATATCAGTCTACAACCCAAATCGCCGATATTAGTAGGGGTGTAAGTTGCCTAGTAAATTTAGAAAATACTAATCAGTAAACTTGTACATGTACACTGTAAGATTTGTATGAAAATGTATTTATCTGAAAATTCAGGCTTATGACTGAGCCACTGCATTTAACTCTTTGACTGCCATAAACGTTATAAAACGTTTAGCATAAACCTAGGGAAGGGCGCCGAGGACGTTAAAAGACGTCCCCTATGTTTTTTGTTTTTTTTTCAAAAACGGGTGCAGGAAAGCCTTGGGCAGCTGTGCTGAAAGTATCAGGCAGATATGATTAGTCAAAGACTCGTTTTGGCCCCTAGAGGGCAGCGATGACTCTCTTTGCACAAGGTTGGATGGGCCGCCCACCGTGGGCGTCAGTAGAAGACGTGAGGCGGAGCTAGAGTGTTGAGGAGACATGGCTGAATAAGCCCACAATGGCTGCCCAAGCAACCGGTTGCAAGCAGCTCACGCTTGAGCATTTTTTTCAAAGACGGAAAGCATCAATCAATACTAAAAAGCGCATTGATGTCAACGATGATGATGACTCCGAGCTCTACGCCAAAGTTGGAAGCTTTGGCGTGACTGTTATGAACACGTAGTAAGCCTCACCGGCTAAGCGCGGCTAGCGCGGCTAGCGCTGCTAAGGCCGGAAAACGCGCACAATAGCCGGCCGGGTACTTCTACACAATCGGACATTCGATCGGGCGATGGAGAGTTGGCATCGACCAATGCAGATTGATGATGATGATGATGATGACTCCGAGCTCTACGCCAAAGTTGGAAGCTTTGGCGTGACTGTTATGAACACGTAGTAAGCCTCACCGGCTAAGCGCGGCTAGCGCTGCTAAGGCCGGAAAACGCGCACAATAGCCGGCCGGGTACTTCTGCACAAGCGGACATTCGATCGGACGATGGAGAGTAGTCGAAAAGCATCGACCAATGCACATTGATGATGATGATGATGATGGTCACTCCCGAGGTTGACGCCACAGTTGGACGCCACAGTTGGACGCGGCTTTTATTCTCACGTCATAAAGCATCACCGGCTAGCTCTGCTAACGCCGGAGCTCCACATGCGGACATTTTGTCGGACAATGAAGAGTACCCCGAGTCCAATGCATATTCATCGGAGGAGCGGGTACAGTCTGATCACGGAGAAGACACTGTTTCTGGACTACGATGCCACCATGAATGGAGTGGATAAAATGGATCAGAACATCTCCTACCACCCGGTATAGCAACTGAAGGACACGGGGAAGCGAGACGTAACGAAACCGTAGCATGATCCTGATATTAGACTTGATGACACACTGCAGTATATACTTGCTATTCCCCGGAAAAAAACGGCCTGCAAGAAAGTGGCGCACGCGAAGAGGCAATCTGTTGTGCAAATGCTGTTGCGTCTCTTTGCACGCAGGAGAGTGTTACAAAAAGAAAAACTGTCGTTGAAACATCCACATATTTGTAAATAGCACCACAGTTGCACACATTTGTAAATAGTTTGCCAAATTGTTGTCAAATTGTTACACTGTTGAATGTAAATAAACGTATTTTGCTATCAAAAAACACTTTTTCATTCTTGGTGGTAGTGTTTTATAGAAGTAAAGCACTATTTAGGTGTTTGTGGCATCATTCATGGACAAAAAGAAGTGTAAAATTCACTAGAATGCATGAAATAATATCGTTTCACTAAAAGCTTGATTTCTCCATATTTTGGTCCAAAACAGGCGAAATTGGGTCAAACTAACCATTTTCTATTGTTGATTACTAAAGAACGGAATAAGGTAGAAACAAACTTTTTTTTCTGATGAAAGATGAAAGTCCAATCTTTCATTTGGTAGTACGTGTGTTTCCATAGTCCAAACAGAACATTTTCTGTGGACCTTGAAAGATCAGTCAAAATGCTTAAATCGGCTGGCACTGGCGGCATCCCTTTTCTGAAAACGTCTGGCAGTCAAAGAGTTAACAAACAGGTTGCAGTCTGTTTCATGTTTGAAGAGCACTGAAATAAAATATTAAGGCTTAATGTTCTATTAATATAACATTCTTCCATACTTAATGTGTGAATCCTAACCCTAAGAAATAAGTTTTGTTAAATATTCCCATAAAAAAATCGATTCGAGAATTGCGCGCTGCAATATCACGATATATAGCAGTGTCGATTTTTTCTAACACCCCTAGATATTAGGCACTCACATCCAAGCATTCCATTGCAGACTCCCTTGCTTCCCTTCTATTCTATCCAGCCATGTCTAGATCTAGCATGAGTCATTTGTTTATATTGACTTTATTAGGGTTATTTCTCAGGATTGTTTATATTTATTCTATTCAAGTGCAGCACATTCATGTTTGAGGTTGAATTTATGTAACCCAAATGTATGTAATAAATTGGTCATATTTTCACATACCTACTGTTGCTATTTGTTTGAATAGTACCAATTGGTCACATCTCATTACATTTCATACTAAAAAAAAATATATAAAAAGCATCTATCACTCCTGCTGATATAAAGGCTCGATATCAGACAGGACTCTAAACTGCAATATCGGTATTGTATTGGAAGTGAAGAAGTTGTATCAGGTCACCTCTAGTGAAAATGGATAATGTCCCACAGCAAACCTCATGACGACACATTTGGGTGGCAAAGCACCCGGCTGGCAATTTCCATGCATAAAAATGTGGGGCCGTCTCATAATCCACTTTTGTACACAAAAAGGGAAGGACTATCGAGAATTATTTCCTTAAATTGATTAGATACATTTTGTGATAATTGGGAGTAACTAGTGACCATTTGTCGCTACATACATTTTATCCCTGACAATATTGTTGAAAAAAAAAAGCACTAGCTAAAGAGCCCATATATAAAATACAAAAAAATGGATGCCTTTCTACTAGTTAAATGTTTACTTAAAAGTCAGAAAAGGGATCAGGAAAATTCTTGATTACTTAAGAGTCTCTTATTTTTCTTAGTGGTTTTACTTTTCTAGTCGTGCTGTCACCGCTGACTTAAGCAAATACGTTAGCTCGTCGTATGCCACGAAGCTGTCACATTTTCTTTCAAATTGCATTAATACAGTCATTTAAGTAGTGCTTAACATCTGCTCCATGATTTATATGCCAAACAGTAAGCCTAAATGTGTCGGATAATAATGGATGCAATAAGATTATATCTAGACGCGTAACGTCGTGCCGCGAGACCGCAAACTACTACTGGCACCAGGACTGTCGATAAGGTAAAAAGGATTACACCAAATGGTCAAACCTATCAAGCACTACTCGTTTAAATTGAAACAATAAATAGACGGCTCAATTGCAACCGAATTATCTATGAAGTTAAGTGAAATACACAGTACCTCATTTTAGCAGCTTCTCGCTCTTGCCTCGCTATGCTAGAAAGGAAGTTCAGCGGGAAGTTGCGTCACATAAAAGCTGCCTATATCTACGTCATTATCAAGCGACAAAACTTATTTAAAATACTGTACTCGTTTTTAATTTTTTTATTGAACAATTATAAACAAACAATAATTTGTCATCAAATGACAAATTACTTGACATAGATTGAGCATAAGCATTCTAACAATGTAATCGAACATAGAAAATAAAAAGAATAATAATTAAAACAAAAACAGAACTTATATTTGTAAGACGACTTTCTATAACAAATCAAATATTTCCAATAAATAAACTAAATAAAGTTGTTTTTATTATCCATAACCAATTTAATTTTTTTACAAAAATAGTAAAAAATAATTTTTCCATTTGAAATATCTGCACTTCCTTAAAAGTAACAAAATGTTCAAAACTAATTCTAATTTTTTATCTTCCTGAAACACACCAAACAGAATAGAGTCTCCTGTCAGGGGTAAATCAATATGTATTTATTTATTTTGAGTAAACGTTAATAGTTTTAAAATCACATTCTATCAAATCGTTTATTTCCCCCCAAATAATTCAAATACATTTGTACAATTTCAGATTTATAAATTCAATAATATCTATATACGTATGGTTTTATGTTTTGTGCAAGATGTAAAACTACATTATTACAGTAAGATAAAATGATAAGATAAATACCAAAACAAGAAATTATTCAACAATATTCATTAAGGCATTGATGAGCTAGGGTGGCGTAAAAGGACAGAGCACACAACCTAGGAAGAAAAAAAAGAAAGAAGAGAAAACTTAAAGATCAGTGCCCATCACTGTTGTAAATGTAATTACAATAGTTGTTTATACAGCAACATAAATATTAATTTAAAAAAAATTATGTGTCTTGGATTTTTTTCAACATTGCTTGAAGACACTTTTTTAGGAAGGTCTCATTTAGCATCAGGCAACCAGATATGGAATGTTTGTGTGACGCATTCACCTGGGAAATAAAATATGGATACTGGTTTTAAAAAAGAAATGTAGAAAAATATTTAAACAATAATTTTTAATTTATACTTACAAGGTTGCCATATTTTGTAAGGACAGTCAACATAACTTTTGCAAAGTTGACAGATTTTGTGAATGAAGGGGCCTGGCTGACCAGCTGTTCAATCAACTGTTTGAACAGTTCCTCATTCATGTCAGGCTGCACAAAAAGAAAGAAAACTGTCATGTCATGTATGACATTATTTTGACACTTGGTGTACAAAAACATCTGCCAACCTTGGAGTCCAGCAAGCTGTGTATAATAGAAAGCAGCGTCTCATTCCAGGATATTTTCAGTGTCATCCTGAAAGAAGAAAAAAGTAAGACGCAACTAAAGAATAAAGTGTTCAAGTGTTTTGTCATACTGAAGCACGAGCAGCCTGTAGTGAGAATCCAGACAGCCTTCTGTCAGTTTGTTCAGGAGCTCAGCTTGTGCACTCCCTAAAATGAACAACGGCTCATTCAAGTATGCTTCCAGATTCGCATCAGCAAGTTTTCCATTTTTTAATCCCCACATTTTCTCACCTAGGTTCTCTTGCTCTAAAAGTGGTTCAATGAGAGCGTGGCACACTGATCTGGTGTAGCAGCTGCAGAGTAACATCACAGCACTCACCAGGCATCTGGACGCAGGCTCGGACAGGGACAGCACCTGCAAGAAGCAGCAACTTCTTTGAAGCCTAACTCGAAGTGAACAGTGACACATGCTGTACATACCCTTTGCAGCAGTAGCCCCTTAATGAACGTCGCTGCCGTAATAAAGCTGAGGTTGGGCAGGAGGGCCAATATGCTGCTGCAAAGCTGTGGTAGCGCGTGCTCCGCTATGTTGGACAAACTCAACTCGCAACACAGTACTTCCACCTTTTACACAAGAGAGCAACATGTAGCATTAGCTTGGTCAAAAAGGCTGCTGTCTTTTTCTAAAATTCGAGTACATACTTGAGTGGCATTGCAGTCATTCAGCACTTGAAATACATTAAGCGAGCTGTGGTCCCACTGTAAAATGATTTTAAAAAACGGTCACAACAAACAGTGCAGGCAAGCAGAAAACATTCGAATGCTTTTCATACCTCTGTCTGACTTTGTAGTAATTCATTGATTTGAAGAACAGACTCCTGAGTGAGCACATAAAAGACAACGAGTGTTCACTCAATAGGCACTGGTGTTATGAAAGTGACCAAAATGGTTAGCAGTGTACCAAAGAGGGTGTCCGGTCATCAATTCTCAGCATTAGCAGAAAAGAACTTTGATAAAACTGATGGATTTAAACAAATGCATCTTTACCTTCATGTGTTCGGGCAGAGGATCACGAGTGTTGTTGCCCTGTTCCGGTGCAACTGTTTCCAATTTTTCTGTCATCTTGAATGGAACAAATGGAACAAGTAACAATTAATTGAATAATTGATTCTAAGAAAGTGTTGGAGCAAAATCGATGCCTCAAATTTTATAGTGATAATTTTTCTATATAGACTATTATTGCAGACTCACTTCATGTCGAGTAACTGTAAGTTGGCGCAAAGGGGACAAGGACGGAAAGGGTGCATAACACAGAGAACGGACAAAGTTTAGAATCAAGATTAAGTGCAAAGCACAACTAAACTTTAACAGCAGCTATGATCACCAACACAAAGTTTATATGTTAGCTAAATTAACATAGCCTGCCATTGCTAGTGAAAATGCTGTCGTTTCATTTGTTTCCCTGCAACACAGAACTAAAACAGAAGTGGATTTGAGCGATTCAGCAGGAGGAAGGACCACATTTTACTATCAGGAAAGGGCAGCATGCAAGTCTACGGTAGCATTTCACCGCCGAGGCTGTTCCAAATCTTTTCCTTGGAAAAACTTTACACCGCTGAGGGAATCTGTGTTTGATCGATGCCACAAACAAACAAGCCCTCCCGAAAACTTGGTCATCCAGTACATATTGGGATTAAGACACGTACAAGAACACAAACACACATTACCATCAGCATCATTGAAAACACTATAATACTTAAATAAGGTCCTCTATAGCCTTCTATGAATTAGGCCAACAGAATTAGCAGTTACCTTCGTACCTCACGAGAGACTGTGGGGGAGGGGGAGTGAAGCTCATACGTGGCTTAATTTCAGAAAACTATGACCAATCGTTATCAAAATTCTTATGCACATATCTACATATGACCACAGTAATTTCTGAAAATATGAAAGTGACCGATGCAGTATTTTGTATTTTATAGGCATATACTGTCTTGCTCTCCATAGGTGTGCACATTTGTCATGTCGCTCAATGAGGAAAATGCTTAATGTCCCTAAAATCCAAACTTTTGAGCCGATCATATTGCTATTTTAAGAGATTGATGTGGGCCAAAATTAGAGATGGGCATCATGCACAGTGCATGCCAATTTGGGTGGTGATTGGTCATAGTCAGAGGTGGCAAATCCAGGTCCAGAAAAGTAAAAACCCTGCCACAATAGCTAGCACCCTAGCTAACTCCCATGGTGCTAATTTACCTGCTAGGGAGCAAGCTAGCATCAGGGGCTAGAGCCAAACTGTGGCAGGGTTTTTACTTTCTGGACCTGGATTTGGCATCTTTGGTCATAGTTGACACGTTAAGCTTTTTATAGTGAGCGTCTATGGGGAGGAAGGCTGAATGCCAATATAATCCAAAGTACTGTGGCGATTTTTTTTACATTTTCAGAGGTTGAACTGGGCATAAGTCGTAGAGATGTGTGGGTGAATATTGGTGACCATTCATAAAAGTTTTCTGACCTTAGGTGACATTCCCATTTCGATAAGTTTCTCGTGGAAAAGTGTGCACCCTTTCTTCATTCTTTTTTTCCTGATGGAGTTTTCTTGTACAATGCGAGTTTACACATCGGCAAAGGGGATTTTGGGCAAATGGCAGACTAGTTAACGATCAACCCGTAAACAGCCAGCCACTAACCTGAGCTCAAAACAACCAATTTAGACACCTGCATCATTCATTGGGCCAGGCCGCACCTTTAAAAGCCACACACCCTCAAAGTCAAGGGTATTATTGTGTAGCATGTGAGAATGGCAATGACAGTTGGACTACAAATAATTCCTAATAATACCCCACATGCATATTTTGTTGCTTAATAATGCAAAATAAATTTGTACCCAATTACTTGTTAATCACTATAATAATCAGTTCTAAAAATATGATAGCTGCAGTCCTAATAACAAGCTGAATAACCACAAAGGTGACAAGGTGTCTAGTCGCCAACTTTCTCAAAGTGCAGTGTAGTTGTCATCTTTACCTCAGGATGTTGTGGCAGAGGATCGTGGGCGTTTTCCGACGCTGGCATCTCATGTGAAGCATCCATGTCCATTTCCTCTGCTACCTGCAAACAAGTGTTACAACGTTAATGGCTGCCATTATAGCAAGAAGAGTGTTCACTTCTTCTTATTATTTATTTTTTAAACCAATTACCTAGAGAACATCAGTAAAATGATGACAGTTGATTAACAAATCTGTGTGTTGTCCATCTTTACCTTTGTATGTTCAGGCAGAGAATCATGAACATGTGCTTGTCCAGCGATGTGTTCATCCGTCTTTATTCGCTTCTTCTGCTGCTGAATTTCTTCTTCCTCATCATTCAGACCATCAATATGGCCCTTCCTTTTCTTCTGAGTTCCCGCTTCAGACAAAAAAGACTCCGTCTGGCGTTCTTCGACTTGAAGGCCAGAGCGCTCCCTCCACCCTCCAGTTTCACCACCGACTCGCCGTGACAGAGCCGTTAGTTGCTGAGCACACGCTGGGCTGTAAATAGGTTCCTCGATGGGACAGCCCATGACTCTTTCCAGTTGCTTCTTCCATGCGGCAACCCACGGGCTTGGACAGGGATCCTGACCAAGACACCGGAGTAGACGGAGGACAGCGACTTTAGGGAACCAAGAATGAATCAGGTAGATGAACGTCAGCAAATTTTGCTTGAATAGTGGTGGCAAGAGGCAGACCAGGGGTTTACTGCATGTGACAGGGAAAATGATTGTGAGAAATAAGCCCAGTTAACACTGACACAATATTGTAATGGTTAAATTATTATTTCAGACATGCTACAAAGTTCCAGCCATCATCGTACACTGAATTACTACTTTCTTAGGAGTTCATGTGTTTGTGATGATGATTGACAAGGAGGAGCTTTGAGCATGCATGACATAGGACTGCCCCCTCAAAACTGGCTTATTTCACTGTCACAAGACGTTAGACTGTTTAAACAGTTGTTAAACTGATTAAAAGCAGACTGGCTAACTTTGTATACTTAAAAATATCAAGTATGCGTGTACAGTATGTACATTGTATAGTAAAGCGAGGTTAAATAAATGGTGATGATGAGAATACAAACTCCAGAACTGATTATTTCGATTACAACTGTTCTCGATTGGATATTTAGTTTCCTACGTTCAGCCATTTAGTACTGCTTCATTAAAAAAAAAAAATAATAATAATAATAATAATTGTTGACTCACTGCCACCAGGGTTGGACTTACACGGTAAGGGGTTCCCCATTCATCGACGGGGAGATGATTTCGTCTCGACAAAGTGTTTCGATGAAGTCGTACAGTGATCTCTCAGGGTTGGCCCGCTGCTGGCGCCTGAAGGCCTCCAGCGCTCTGTGGGCACCGGAGACCCCTGAGAACAACGACCGGGCCAAAAGCTTCCACTGACCGTCAAAGCGATTCAGCAACTGTCCGGCGTTCATGGCCAGGTGAACTCGAAGTCGACCACATTCGCCGTTAGCTTCACTTCATCCGGAACTGAATCCACCGCCAGTCAGATTCCACACTGCGCATGTGTACATCGCCTGCCACCTCGTGGAAACTTCGTGCATAGGATGTTGTTATGGAGGTAAATTTGGTGCAAAACTAACTTGTGCAAAAAATGTGTACCTGTAGAAAAAAGTCTAAATTTGTATCTGTAAAAGTCGTGATTTGTATCTGTAAAAAAAATGTGTGCCTGTAAAAAAATTTTTTGTGTCTGTAAAAGAAATGTGTACCTGTAAAAAAAAAAATTGTGTCTGTAAAATAAATTTGTACCTGTAAAAAAATAAATTTGTGTCTGTAAAATAAATTTGTACCTGTAAAAAAAAAAATGTGTATGTGTAAAACAAATTTGTATCTGTAAAAACAAATTTGTACCTGTAAAAGTCATGATTTGTATCTGTACAAAAAAAAATTTGTACCTGTACAAAAACTATAAATTTGTATCTGTAAAAGTTGTGATTTGTACCTGTAGAAATGACAACTTGTAGTCAAAGAAGTCGCCACTAGGAGTCACAAGTGGGTTTTCTGCTGCTGTACTGTGACGTGAGTTTTGCCCCAATTGTTGCGCTACAAATGTAGCAAAACTAATTTGTACTTGTAGAGCGCCTGATTTGTACTTGTAAAGAAGGGGGCGGGCTCTGGTGCAATGAAGGGTTGTTTTGACCAATCAAGTGAGAAGGATTTGAGCGGATTGGAGCGCAACCTCATTGGTTTAGCGAACGACGGTGGCGGGACTCGCGGAAGGATACAAGCAGGACACATCGTCGCCAACCAACATACATATTAAGAATACTTCTTAATATGTATGTTGAGGAAGAATACTTCAGTATTCTTAATATGTATGTTGAGGAAGAATACTTCAGTCGACTGAAGTATTCTTAATATGTATGTTGGTTGGCGACGATGTGTCCTGCTTGTATCCTTCCGCGAGTCCCGCCACCGTCGTTCGCTAAACCAATGAGGTTGCGCTCCAATCCGCTCAAATCCTTCTCACTTGATTGGTCAAAACAACCCTTCATTGCACCAGAGCCCGCCCCCTTCTTTACAAGTACAAATCAGGCGCTCTACAAGTACAAATTAGTTTTGCTACATTTGTAGCGCAACAATTGGGGCAAAACTCACGTCACAGTACAGCAGCAGAAAACCCACTTGTGACTCCTAGTGGCGACTTCTTTGACTACAAGTTGTCATTTCTACAGGTACAAATCGCAACTTTTACAGATACAAATTTATACTTTTAATACAGGTACGAATTTTTTTTTGTACAGATACAAATCATGACTTTTACAGGTACAAATTTGTTTTTACAGATACAAATTTGTTTTACACATACACATTTTTTTTTTTACAGGTACAAATTTATTTTACAGACACAAATTTTTTTTTTACAGGTACAAATTTATTTTACAGACACAAATTTTTTTTTTACAGGTACACATTTCTTTTACAGACACAAATTTTTTTTTTACAGGCACACATTTTTTTTACAGATACAAATCACGACTTTTACAGATACAAATTTAGACTTTTTTCTACAGGTACACATTTTTTGCACAAGTTAGTTTTGCACCAAATTTACCTCCATATGTTGTCTTTATGTACAATTTCACGTTATGTACGATCAGCCTCCGCTGAACCTTGATTGTCATTTGACCTATTTACATTTTATGTCTTTCTGTTTTTAAAGAACTCTATTTGATTGCACACGTTACAAAACAAGGTACAAATTACAATGCGAAACCAAGCAAGGTGCTTCTCGCACATAGAAAAGGTCAGACTTTGAAGGTCCAGCAGGTGTCTCTAATCGCTTGTGTTTTAGCTCCATGACACTACCGCCCGACTGGAGAGCGTGCCCACCGCAATCAACCGCCTTATGTCTTCCAGTCCCCTCTGGAATGTTAATACTCTTATTTAATGTGCGAACCACTTCAGTTCATTGACCATAGTCCAAAAACTTACCACCATTCCAACCAATATTTAAATGTTCATATTGTGAAATAAAATCTTTTTTAAAAATCAATGTCTCTCAACAGTATCAGCATGGGAATATTCGTTGAAATAGAAACACCATTATTTAGATCTTGTGTGGATAATTGTATAGTACTGTATGAAACAGAAACAAAATCCAATTGGACACGAGATGCGATATTTTTGTTAAAATTGTTGGTTATTCAAAAGATAAGGCTTTGGTTGTGCTTTTAAATCCTGAGGTGATGGGACTTCAAATAAGTATTTTTTCCACTGTGTGGGCTGCTGAAAATAAATTAATACAGATTAAAGTTGTAAATGTAGTTAAATTTTAAGTTAATGCACACTACTTTTTATTTAATATTTTAGGACGGGCTGTTGACAATGTTGGAAATGTTTTAAACTTAACTGCAATACATTTTTTAATAAGTACATTTGGTATATTTGAACATCTGTATTATTTAAATACTCCCATAATCTACGCTACTGTATTTTAATGTGTCATGGTGGTACTTGTTTTTTTTAAGGTGGTACTTTGTATAAAAAGTCTGACAACTAGTGTTGTGCCGATACAGATACTGTATTAAACCGCTGGCATCAGTATTGGCGAGTACTAACAAATAACAGGTCAATGCCATTTATCGATACTAGTATAGAAATTTGAACGCAGTGCACTCACTGATGTATGAATGTGTGATCACAGGTGTTCGGTGCATGCATTTCCTGTTTCACAAAGTTTTTAAAACAGTGCCTGAACAAGACAGTAATGATTTTACAGCCAAGTGAGTATGCAGTTCTTTAGAATATTTGTTTTGTTTTTTATTTTAATTTTTTTTTTTTCTAATTAAAAAAAGTTTTTGTTTTTTTCCTAAACTGTACAGATATTGGCATCGGGCGGCATCACAGCTGGGTATCGGAATCGGAAGCCAAAAAGTGGTATCGGAACAACGCTAGTGAGAACCATTGCAGTATAGGGGAAATGAAGAAATTGCAGTATCAATTGTCAAATCAGTAAAATAATGCAAACCATTTTCAGTGAGACAAACTGTGAAATAAGTTTTATTTTCAGTGTACGAGTACAACTTGCTTTAAAATAAATTTAAAAAACATTTCAATGGTTATGTCAAAAGAGTATCATCAGGGTACATTGAGGCAGTAATATTCAGGATTGGACATAACCATAAAGGGGTATGGTACACTTTTTATCTTTAGACAACTTAAAAATGACCATCCACACAACAATTACAAACATTTTTTGGGGGGTAAACTCATTTTGGAGTATTTAAATCGAACTTGAGGCATAGAGAAAAAGGTGTCAAGGAAGGAACAAAACACTGCTGGAACACGTAGCCTTTGCACTTGTTTAAATTCATCCTGTCAAAAACAGTTTACAGCGAGAAGACAGTAATTTGACTAATGTGCACCATTTATTTCTAGCTGTCCACTGCGGCAGGTCAATTCAGGTTAGTTTCTCTCTGGTTGAGGGATCGCAGGTCAGTCACATGACCTGCTAAATAACGACTGAGCCTCGCCTGCTCCAAAAGCATTATTACTACTGATCCATGGGGGTCAGTCATGCCATAACAGCCACATCGTCTTATGGTGACAATTAGTTCTAGGACTTGTTTCCACGCGGAGAAAATTGCATGGGAGAGGAAAGGAGGCTCAGAAGCCATACTCTGCGAGAAAAAAAGGAATGTTAAAGTTGTCACCATCGTCGTTGTCATCGTCGTCATCATCATCGTCATCAGCACGAAGAAGAGTCATGGCTATGAAGAAATTGAGCAGACCATCGTAGTCCTCATCGTCGTCGTCATCATAGTCGTCGTCGTCATAGTCATCATCGTCGTCGTCTGTATTACACTGATGAGCAGAAAGACAAGTCAAGGGCACGTTGTTCAAGTGGCAACAGCGGACGACATGTTCAGCAAATCATACGTACCAAGAATGACCTGCGGCGTGCAGACCTGACATGCTGGTAGAGGCACTCCGTTTCAAAAGGGCAGTGTTTGTATCGTGCATAGTAACTGCAACTTCGCTTACTACAGGTTGAAAAGCAAGGGAAATGGACATTTCAGTTACAGACCCATTCCTGTAACACATTTTTCACCATTGTGCGTGGGTCTCACATTTTCAAAAGATTGCTCCAAGTGTACACTTCTTTAACTCATTCAAACCCAAAAACGTATAAATACGTTATATATATATATATATTTATATATATATATATTTTGTCCTTCACCCCCAAAAACTTATTTTATGGGTGCTTATGCAAGAGCATAAAGAAGGTTTTGATACAGCTTCTGACATGAACAGGTCGCTTAAAGCAATGGTAGTTATTACAAAAAAACGGCCAGCAGAGTATAAGAGATTAGCCCAGGGGTTAAGGCAACATTTTTCAAGCAATTTTTCATTTGACTGAATTTTCTTTTTTATGTTTAAATTGACTTCAGTCAATTAACACAAATTTTGCAGGGCAGTAGGGCGCACACTGATTCTTTTAAAATAATATATTCAGGCATTAATTAGGGATGGAAAATGTGATAAGTATACAACCGCTCTGGAGGGAAAATGTAAAATATTTCATACTTAAAAACATCAATTTGATGTATTTTGAGAGATAAAAATCAAGCAGACTTAAAAGACAGTATATATACAGACACATTGATACTATCTAGAGATGGTCATGTTATGCGATATAAAACTGGTTGGAGCCTTATGGGCTCGACACACGAGAGGCAAGAAGCGACACAGAAATGCATACCTTATCGCCTCCCAGGTCTCAACACACGGGACGCGATAAGAAGCAGACGGCGCCAGCAGCATACATCGCTCTCTTGTTACAACTGATTTGATTATTTATTATATATTAAATTGGAGGGAATGCAAATGTTTTCATTGTAAAACACTACAGCACGTAATTCCAATATAAAGATCCATCCGTTTCCAATGTAATTTATTATTATTATTAATAACCGTTACAAAAAGAGTAAAGAAAACTTATTGGACAAATTAACCCTGTACCAACAAGCTCTCATGCGCCGGCCTTTTTGTTGAAGTCACAGAAATGATTGCATGAAGTATCGTACAAAATGATAGTTTTTTTCACAAAATGATAAACGCTGCTAAAATCTCATCCATTTTGCTGGATAGCCTACTGTGTAGCATGCCCTGCGTTCATTGTCTCATCAATGAAAACTTCGCTGATTGGTTGAAGCCCCGGCGACAGCAACAAAAGTTGAACACGTTTCAAGTTTTCTAGTATCGCGTCGCAAGCCTACTCGTGCACTACCAGCACTAGCCCTGTATATCGCTAGCCTTGGGCCGATACATCAATCAGAATTTGGTCAATTTAAAAACAATTCAAAAACCAATAAAAAAAATTTTTTTAATTTCTTTTACAAGTGATTCACCAATCTTAAGTTTTGAAAATCGCAGGTTTCTTTGATGATGCGATGCAATGTCAATGATTGAACAAACGACAACACAGCACATCAACTGAATTAGTCACTCCATCACCGCAAGCAACGTGGCAAAACAGACAAAAAAAAGATAGCTGTAATTATAAGAGAATCAATAATGTAATGATTCCTAATAAGAGATAAAGTAGTTCACAATTAGTAGGCTATAACATAACTCTAAAACATTGTACATTATATATTAAAGTGTAGATTTCCTCAGATTTATTGATCAAATTTCTAGGGCTATTTGTATTTTTACCAGTGTCAAGACACCCTGTACAATACACAATAAAATGAATTTTAAAAACTAAATACATAAATAAAATAACGGAAACATATCTAGTGGGCATAAAAGTCACTTTCAAAATATGTGGTTGTACAAGTTTTTTTCAACGCAAATGCAAACTATTAAATTCAATACAACAGCGTGCCTCTTTAAGAGTAGCTGAGCTCCCATTTAACCGGTTTCCACACAAACTGTAGTGTATCCATGTGAACACACTTGGTGGCACCCATATAATGACGTACTTCAGAGACAGCTGAAGCGCCACGAAGGGCTTAGTTAGCGTCATGTGCGAACTTCGAATCAAAGCTGTTAATATATTAAAGTCAAATACAAGACTAATTGCTGAGAATGCTGCACAGATCATCAAACTCAATTTCCGCTACAGGCACAGAGAGCGACCCCACCATATTTAAAACTATTTGCGGCGATCGAAAGCTTTTATCTCCGTGATCCTAACGCAACAAGCTAGATGATATGCTAACCGCTACAAACCACCTGCAGTACAATACAAACTCTCAAATGCCCCCTTTCGCTTTTGGTGCGTAGAAACAACGCAACAGGCAATTTTTTTCTTCTTCTACAGACAGTTCTCGGAAAGGACAGAGCAGATATAAGAATTTAAGACTTGGGTAAATACAATTTTAGACCTGGGATGAAAATATGGGTGTTTCTTAAAGACATTTAGGATCTAAAATGTAAGCTTCTGAATTTTAGACTTTTTTTAGACCCCGCGGGAACCCTGTTATTTTAAAAATGACGGAAATCCGTCGCCGCGGCGGAGAACTTTAACCCATGGATTAGCCAGGGCCATGTTGCAACAAGCTCTTTTTGCCATTGTTTTCACCAGAAATGTGAATAATGATGAAACTTAACTATATTCTAATGCGGATTGCTGCAAAACGGAAACAAATAGAAATATACTTTTTTCCCTGATGTAAGAAGAGACTCTAATCTTTCTTTTGGTAGGTTCCATGTTTTTATACCAAGAGAACAGAATATTCTGTGGGCCTTGCAAAATCAGTCAAAATCCAGTAAAACAGCCGGGTGTTGCTTCAGTGAAAACGGCTGCGAGTGAATGAGTTGAGGGTTGTTCTCAGATGATTGTTGTGTTTCAGGTAAGAACAAACTACAATCAAAAAACTGGTGATTAGAGGTTAAGGGATTAATTAGCTTGACCTCCTCCAGTTATTGAAGGTATCGTTTTTTTTGGTATTGAATTAGATATCAAACGATTTTATGTTTTCTGTTGTCAACCTATATCGGTCAGTCCCTGCTAGCAGATAGCCGCTAACGCAGGCGACTTTTATATCATTAACAATAACAGTGTAGTTAACGAGTATTTTTCACATCCTTAATTAACTATTCATCAATTGAGGCATGCATTCAACAGCTTACCTGAATTTTTCTTTGAAGCTTGCTATTAGGTTTTCCTTTGCTTGACCTTCCACCCAGTACTTGTTAGGCACATAGAAGGCTGATCTCACCCTGCATTGTGGGCAAGTCCTGAAGTAGATAACACGTGAAGTCACAAAAGGATTAATAAGGTTCATGCGTATAAATGGAAACCTACTTGACGACATCGGGCCCGAGGTCTCTGGTTTTCCTCCAGGTCATGATGCACTGAAGGCAGAAGGCATGACTGCAGTTGGGCAAAATTCCAAACACCTGGTTTCTGTGGTCCATCTTCTCATACACCTTGTCCATGCATATGCCACAGATGACATCTCGACTCTGAAGGAAGGCCTCCAAAGAGCCGTCTGTGCACGAGGCTGCAGCGGCACCCGGGTCTTCTGTGCCACCGGGAAGGCTTTCCTGTCCAAAAACACAGAGATGAGCTTGATCTTATCGGGTTCAACTGAAGGCAAACATTAAGACCACAGATCACACAAGATTACAGACCTCTTTGTCACATGAACTTGCACAGCACTGTTCAGAGCTCTTGGCCGGCACTTGGGAATAAGCATCTGTAAACAAGATGCATGTTGAAATCCCAATATCACACAAGCTGTACAATTTTGGCCTGATTAGACTCAATCGGATGAAAATTTGCTTCGGATTGACGGTGATGGGTTATTCTGATCAACACTCATGAAAAAAGATCAATCGGAATGACCAGGCTGCGTCTGGTATGTATGCGCGTGCTCAGTCTTGACAAGAGCTAGTCATCGAGGGGAGAACCACCAAAGTCAAACTGCTTGAAGTTTTGAGTCAGTAATAGTTTGGGGAGCCATGACATGATCAAGTTCATAGTCAACACTCAACAGAGCTGTATATCAGGAAATTGTGGAGCATGTCATACTTCCCGCTGCCGACAAGCTTTTTAGAGACAAGGATTTTATTTTTCAGCTGGATTTTTCACCAGTCCAAAAACCTGCTCTAACAGCTACTGAATAACAGTACTTTATTGGCCAACAAACTCATCTGACTGGAACACCATTGAAAATGTATGGGGTATAAGCCGCGTTTCCACCGCAGGACGTTTGGGTATGGGGAGGGGGGTAGGGACTTTCACAGGAACCGTCCTCTCAGGCCCGCTTGTGGCTGTGTCTCCACAGCGGAGTACGACCCATTTCGAGACGTCACGAGTTTCGAATAACACGTAAACGCCATGCAACGGTTTCTCTCGTGACATCACCCAAGCACCGCACGACGAAAAAGGAAAACTTCAGGTGGTTGCTGTTTTTCTCAGCTTTTTATTTTATGTACTTGGCGTGGATGGATGGTTTGAGTGAGAGGAGACGGCGTTTAGATGAAGAATTTTAAAAGGCTAACAGTAGAGTGGAACGAAAATAGGCAAAGGATTATTAAGAGAATTGTTTGGGTGGAAGAGACTTAAGCCGAGAATGCATCTTCGTCGCGCATGAAGGTAAGATAATTTTTTATACTAAATAATTTTTAGCCAATCAGCACGATCGGGAGTTTATTGGTCCGGCGGAGTACCTACCCTCGAGTCGGACCTCCGCTCATCCCCTGTAAGTTACTGTAAATGTGGCCCGGTTGGGAAGGCTCCTGCAGTGGAGACGCGCACATACGGGGCCGGCACTGTAAATTTACCCCGAAGTTCCCGCGGTGGAAACGCGACTATTGTCAAATGCAGGACATCTGTTGGTCACGTGAAATATTCAAATTTTGTTAAACATCGATTTTTACTGTTTCAATTCTTTCTGCCATAATAATCAAAATAAAAAATAAAAAAGCTTGAAATAGTTCACTTTGTGTGTGTGTGGTGAACTTGTGTTACAACTTGGTTTAAATTTTTGAAACAAATTATACAAATAAACTTTGCCCTGATATTTTAATTTTCTGGCCTGCATGTGCAACGATTAAGCAAAGAAATGTTGTCAGTTTCTACTTCCTGTTTTTGCTCCACGGCTATTTGAGTGATAATACTCACAGCCTGACTCAAGCAGCTTTTTGCTTTTCATGAATTTTTTTTCGATTTGAATCTTCCGTGACTGGTGTCAAATGCTTGAGTCTATTAGTGATTTTTGACGTGTTATCTTCTCAGGTTAGCCAGCTGCTGTATTCATGTCACTCATTTTGTCATGGGTGTTTTATTCATTTTAACTGATAGATGTTCAACTTGCCAATTGTGGTCTTTATGTAAGCAACATTCGTATTTCCAGCAGTGGAGGGAAGAGAGTAATTTGTTCTGGTAATATTTAAGAGAAGAACAGCTAGTATCAAGTAAGCGTTATTTGTAAAGTACTTTTCACAGACACCAAGTGCTTCACAGGGTAAAAAACATAACAGAAAATAAACGCACATCAGGAGAAATTATGTCAGCACATTTATCAAACTAGAATGCATTCCTAAACAAGTGAGATTTTGTTTTTTGAAAGCATCCACTGAGTCCAGGCAATGCAAGTCCACCTCAGACTCAGAGCAGAGCTGTAGGGCTTGATTAAATCAGCGATGTAGAGAGGGGCCTGTCCATGTAGGGCACGAAAAGTTAGTACTAAAATTTTAATTTTAATTGGATATTCTACAGGGAGCCAGTGAAGAGATTATAGTGCGGGCGTGATGTGGGCCCTCCTGTTGTTCCAGGTCAAAAGCCTTGCAGCGGAGTTTTGGACTAACTGCAAATGAGCCAAATCTTTCTTACGAATCTTTTTTTAAATGAATTACTCCATTGAATAATCCCCCCCCCCCCTTCCTTTATTTTTATTAATCAACGTTGCACGCAAGTTGAATTGAGTGGATACAGGAACTCATTATTTATTATCTTCGATAAATATGCATTATTAAACACCAAGAAAATTTGCCTATGCCAAACAGTTAGCAATCATGATTAGCATTAGCAAACTAGTGATTACCACTTAACTCATTCACTCCCAGTCATTTTCACTGAAGCAACCCCCTTCGCTCCCAGCTGGTTTACTGGATTTTGACAAATTTTGCAAATCCCACAGAATATTCTGTTCTATTGCTATAAAAACCTACCAAAAGAAAGATTAGTCTCTCTTCTTTAATCAGGAAAAAAAGGTATACTTCTATCCGTTTCAGTTTTGCCGCAATTAGCATTAGAATATAGCCAAGTTTCATCATTATTCACAAATCTGTTTAAAACATTGAGGAAAATAGTTTTTTTGCAACATGGCCCTGGCTGATCTCTTAAACGCTGCTGCCACTTGCTGGCCATTTTTGTAACAACTACCATTGCTTTAAGCGTCCTCTTCAGTTATGTTTTTGTAAATCGCTTTGTGACAGCTAAGGCTGTTTGAAAGTGCTAGTTAAACTTGGGCAACTTTTATTCCTAGCCCTAATTTTGGCCTATAATCCTTGAGTTCTGGTTGGGCCAGGTTTATTTTCTTAGGTTTAGGTTCAAACACAGCATGCTTAAAAGAAGTAGTAGTAGTTTGTTTAAATATTAATTAAATTGTGATTTTAATGTTATGTGAAGAGACGTCATTTTGATGTGACTGATTATACAAAAAAAAATTCACCAGTTTTGAATTTTTAGAACAAAGTATGCGAGCGCCACTTAAGTAGCAATAACATTTACTGCTTTATAAAAAAAAAGAAGAAATTATATTTAGATTTAGCGCATTTGAGTTAGCATGTTTTTTAGTGGACCTTGGCAACCGTTTTTCCAGATGACAGCTTAAACTTTTTAGCTCAGGTCTCTCAGGGAAGCTTTCCGTTCCCCAATCTTTTTTGCACCACTGACCACTTTCACGCGATGACGCATTTTGACAGACCGTCCAACAAGACAGAAACAACCACCCCGTCCGTGTTATCCCAGAGTTTGACGGCTTGTCCACGGCTGCTCGAGTCTAGCTAGCAGTTTTCGTGTGAGCAAACAAAGTGAAGCCAGTCACCATAGCGTTTTGCTCATTTGCGCTGCAATGGCAACTTCAAAATAAAAGCCTCACAATTAATACCGTACATGGATGATGCCTTAGTAGTCCTTAGTAGTCTTATTCTGAAGTTAACCCGATGAATTAATCATTGCGGCTAACTTGACCGACTTTGAAGGGCTGCCCTGCCCGCAGTCCTAAGCTGAAATAACAGAAGTCTCTAAATGCAATATATTTGAAATCGAATCAGTCTTGATCATGACTGTTTCAGTACACCTGCGCATGGCTTATGTGCATCCCTGATGTTGCATAAGGCTCAGTCCATTTAAATCTTTACGTCACACAACCGATTGTGAGTTATGTCACCTACCTTGTAATTGTCTCTCAACATTTCTGTTCCCAGTGTCTGCAATGGTTGAAGAGTTCACCATGGAACCCGATGTGCCACGTTGGCGTCTTGGCGACACATCAGCCGGCACATGAGCAAACGTCTCTAAACTCCTTCGGCCAGCTGGACCTTGGGCCACGGTGGAGGTGGAGAAAGAGGAGGATGTGGAGGAGAACATTGTTGGTATAGACACTCTTCGACCTGCAACAACCGCATCACCTTCAGGTTGGGGGACATGGATATACCTAGTAGGGAAGCACAATTCCTATTAAGTAACATACATTTTTAGGACATGACTGTGAACAGCAAAAAGCATCATTTATTACCTGCAGCGTTCACCATACCAGCATGTACCTTTCTGGAAGTAGCGACATATTTGGGATGGCGGCACAGCGGGCAATTCATGACGATAACGGCATCTCGAGCCATATCTGCATGTGCCATCCAAGAAATGCCTACAAGAAAATAAACATGCTCGGTTATGGTTAATGATGCATTTTTAATAGAAATCAGTGTGTCGAGTCATTTAGCTAGTCAACAAACACTGCCAACATTTAAGCAAAATGCATTCAAACACAATGACTTAGACCTTAATTGACCAAAGGAGAGTGGACTGAGGTGGGCTGTTGTCCAGTCTCTTACCCAAACACTATACATTTAATGAAAAGGACAACGGCGCCACACAGCTGGGGGGATTTTTTTTTTAAAGCTCTCACTACTAAAATTATACCAAAATAGCACTGCTCCATTAGTGTAAAAAAGATTATCTGTGGTCCAATTTTATACATTTATGTGAAGCTTTGCACTACGACCTCTCATGCACTACAACAACGCATATTCAAACTACCGTATCAAAGTTCACATCAACTAACCCATAAATGATCTCGCAGGCATCCATATCGAACAAAGCGACGGTGAGTTAAGTTGGGTTAAAATCTGAACAACAGAGGATCAGATTTGAGAAAAAGATTGGTGTACGCAATTATTATTTTTTTTTAAATATGCAGTGGCGTAATGATATTTATGTGTCTTAATCATCATGAAAAGTCATTAACATGATCAGAGTAGTCTCATAAATATTGCTAGGGTTAGGGAAACTGGTAGCTCTTCGCATTAATCAGTACCCATTAAGTACCTCTCTGTTTTAAAAATGTTTTTGATGAGCCCCTGGTCACCTAAACAAATAGTTTCGGTATAAGTTACTAAAAAAACAACTTGATAACAGGAACAAAAAGCGAAACAGCAAATCAGTATTTGCTTTCCTTCCTGTTCTTTCACACAAGCGCAATACACGGTCAAATCAGATACGTATTCACATTTATTCATCAATCCATACATCCATCCATCTTCTGCCGCTTATCCGAGGTCGGGTCGCGGGGGTAGCAGCTTTAGCGGGGAAGCCCAGACTTTCCTCTCTCCAGCCACTTCAACCAGCTTCTCCAGCGGGATCCCAAGGCGTTCCCAGGCCAACCGAGAGACATTGTCTCTCCACCGTGTCCTGGGTCGTCCCCGGGGCCTTCACATTTAAAGTCAGTTAATCCGCGTCGACACTAAAACGCTTTTACTGAACGTGCCAACCATAAAAAGGTAACAACGCATATATCATCACTTTCTCCATTACGCACGTTGAAAGCCTACGTTTCCGCACGTACTTTACTTGGGCTTTGTAAGCTTGGAAATACGTGTTGCTGCGCGATGCCGAACAATCATAAAGGCAGTAAGCGACGCGGACGACAAAACCCACGAAAACAATCGCTAGCTAGCATTGTGTGGTATAGTCTTCTCTCCACGCGCCGCGTACACACAAAACAGTACCTCCACGATTGTTTACCAGCCGACGGACATCTGAGATTCAAAAGTTAGTGCTCCGGGTCGACAGTAAGCTTTGCTTGTGCTCCCAAAACCTAAAAGCGACTGAATATTTGTAAGAACAACGGCGATTACACGTGAACTTGTAGGGCAGAT